>NW_027361718.1:1697500-2102500 GCF_039654945.1 Dendrobates tinctorius | reverse complement strand
CAAAAATAATGGAAGCAACAGAGAATATCCTCATAAAGCAAATAGATGAAGTAGCGACTCACGGAGAAGTCATTATTATGGGGGACTTCAACTACCCTGAAATACATTTGGGAACAAAAACCTGCAGTTCCAGCAAAGGTAATAGGTTTTTTAACAACTATGAGAGACAATTACCTTTCACAATTGGTTCAGGACTCAACAAGAAGGGGGGCACTGCTAGACCTAATATTAACCAACAGGCCAGACCGCAAATCAAATGTAAGGGTTGGGGGTCACTTGGGTAATAGTGATCACAAAATAATATGTTTTCATGTATCCTTTAATAAGATGTGTAGTAGAGGGGTTACAAGGACACTAAACTTCAGGAAGGCAAATTTCCAACGGAAGAGAGATGATCTTGGTGCAATTAACTGGGACGAAATCCTGAGACATAAAAATACACAAAGAAAATGGGAGACGTTTATTAGCATCCTGAATAGGACCTGTGCACAGTATATACCGTATGGGAATAAACATGCTAGAAATAAGAGGAAACCACTATGGCTAAATAGAGCTGCAAGGGGCGCAATAAGTTACAAAAAGAAAACATTTAGACAATTAAAGCATGTAGGTAGTGATGAGGCATTAAACAAATACAGAAGATGAAATAAATTCTGTAAAAAGCAAATCAAGACAGCAAAGATTGAGACAGAGAGACTCATTGCCAGAGAAAGTTAAAATAATCCCAAAATATTCTTTAACTACATAAATAGTAAGAAACTAAAAAATGATAGTGTTGGTCCACTTAAAAATAGTCTGGGAGAAATGGTGGATGAGAATGAAGAAAAAGCCAATATGCTAAATGACTTTTTTTTCAAAAGTATTTACACAAGAAAATCCCATGAAAGATAACATGATCAGTGATAAAAAGATTGTCCATTAAATGTCACCTGCTTAACCCAGCAGGAAGTACGGCAGCATCCAAAAATCACTAAAATTGACAAATCCCTGGGCCCGGATGGGATACATCCCCCGAGTACTGCAGGAATTAAGTACAGTCATAGATAGACTATTATTTTTAATCTTTAAAGATTCCATAATAACTGGGTCTGTACCACAGGACTGGCGTATAGCAAATGTCGTGCCAATATTCAAAAAGGGGACAAAAACTGAACTTGGAAATTATAGACCGGTAAGTTTAACCTCAACTATGGGTAAAATCCTGGAGGGTTTTCTAAGAGATACTATACTGGAGTATCAGAAGAAGAATAACCTCATGACCCAATATCAACACGGGTTTACGAGGGACCGTTCCTGTCAGAGTAATATGATAAGCTTGTATGAAGAGGTAAGTTCCGGACAGGACCAAGGAAATGCAGTGGACGTGGTGTACATGGACTTTTCAAAAGCTTTTGATACGTTGCCACACAAAAGGTTGATACATAAAATGAGAACAATGGGGATAGGGGAAAATATGTGTAAGTGGGTTAAGAGCTGGCTCAGGGATTGGAAACAGGGTGGTTATTAATGGAGCACACTTGGACTGGGTCATAGTTAGCAGTGGGGTACCACAGGGTTCCCTATTGGGCCCGCTTCTTTTTAACATTTATTAATGACCTTGTAGGGGGCATAGAGAGTAGAATTTCAATATTTGCAGATGACACTAAACTCTGCAGGGTAATCAATACAGAGGAGGACAATTTTATATTACAGGAGGATTTATGTAAACTTAGAGGCTTGGGCTGATAAATGGCAAATGAGCTTTAATGGGGATAAATGTAAGGTCATGCACTTGGGTAGAACGAATAAGATGTATAATTATGTGCTTAATTGTAAAACACTGAACAAAACTGTCACTGAAAAACCTGGGTGTATGGGTGGACGACAAACTCACATTTATTGGCCATTTTCAGGCAGCTGTTGCAAAGGCAAATAAAATTATGGGATTCATTAAAAGAGGCATAGATACTCATGAGAAGAACATAATTTTCCCTCTATACAAGACACTAGTGCAACCACACTTAGACTACTGTGTACAGTTCTGTAGCCCTCTGAGTCTGTACTGTTACATATGTAGACTGTTAACTGGTTCATGCAGCAACAGGAACACCAGATTCTTACACTAGGGAAGGTCCAAACCATAAAAACAATAAAAGCATTTGTTACCATCCACCTTTCGTGTCTCCGCTTTTCCCTTATAGATTGTAAGCTTGCGAGCAGGGCCCTCACTCCTCTTGGTATCTGTTTTGATCTATGTGTTTATTGCTATGCTGTAATGTCTATTGTCTATACAAGTCCCCTCTATAATGTAAAGTGCTGCAGAATATGTTGGCACTATAGAAATAAAATTATTATTATTGTTATCCAGTGTATAAGAAAGACATAGCTGAACTGGAGCTGGTGCAGAGAAGAGCGACCAAGGTTATTAGAGAACTGGAGGGTCTGCAATACCAAGACAGGTTATTACACTTAGGGTTATTTAGTTTGGAAAAATGAAGGCTTAGGGGTGATCTTATTACAATGTATAAATATATGCGGGGACAGTACAAAGACCTTTCTAATGATCTTTTTACTCTTAGACCTGTGATGAGGACAAGGGGGCTTCCTCTACATCTGGAGGAAAGAAGGTTTACGCATAATCACAGACGTAGATTCTTTACTGTAAGAGCAGTGAGACTATGGAACTCTCTGCCATATGATGTTGTAATGAGTGATTCCCTACTAAAATTTAAGAAGGTACTGGATGCCTTTCTTGAAAAGTATAATATTACAGGTTACATTTACTAGTTTCCTTAATATTGCGCTGATCCAGGGAGATAGTCTGATTGCCGTATGTGGAGTCGGGACGGAATTTTTTTCCCCAATGTGAAGCTTACTGTTTGCTACATGGGGTTTTTTGCCTTCCTCTGGATCAACATGTTAGTGCAGGTTAGTATAGGATATGGGTTGAACTAGATGGACTTAAAGCCTTCCTTCAACCATAATAACTATGTTACTATTTCCAAGACCTGTAGTGTTTTACATTTTTGGGGATATAGATCTGTGCTAAGGCTTATATTTTTTTACCCTGAGCTGACGTTTCTATTGATAAACTTTTGGGGTAGATAAAATGTTTTGATCACCTCTTATTGCATTTTATTGCAATGTTATGGTGGCCAAGAAAAAATAATTCTGGTACTTTGACTTTTTCTTGTGACGCTGTTTACCAGTTGGATTAATTTATTTTATATTTTGATTGGTTGGAATTTTACAAATTTAGCAATATCAAATATATGTATTTTTATTTTATTTTATTTTTAATAGGGCAAATCGGGGGTGACTTGAACTTTTGTTTTTTTTTATTTTTTTCATTTTTTTAAAGCTTTTTTATACTTTTGACTAAATTTATTATTTCCCTTAGGAATCTTGAAGCTGCAGTCGTCCCGTCACCTGTGCTATACATAGCAGTGCTTCAGCACTGCTATGTGAAGCAGAGATCACAATCTCCCATGAATGCTGGCCACAGGCTAGCGTTCATAGGTGTATCATAATGACAGGTACAGAGGTCATCAGCAAACCCCCAACTGTCATGACAACCTATCGGAACCAATAAACTGATGGATGAGGCGCTTCTGGCAGGCGCATAATAAATCACTCTGTTATTGATTTACAGTGGAATTTAACAGGTTAACAGCTTCGGGTGGAGCACCACTCCAGCCAGAGTTCTTACAGAAACATGATTGCTGATTAATTCAGTCATCATCTGCGGGGAAAGTTGTGGGCTCGTTGTGCAAGCCCACACCAAAGGCAGGGACAAGACCTTTGATGTAAATATACTTCAAAGGTCATGAAGGGGTTAAACCAAAAGTTGGAAAAAGGTCAGCTCGTTGCAGTTGCTTAGTTCTTCTGGACATGGAGTGAACATCGCTGCCTACAGCGATGATAATTAGAATTTGGTAGAAGTCCAACTCAACGGTATAAAATCTTCAACTTTATTGATGTCATGGGAAATACGTATATCTACCTATCTATGAAGCAATGATGCAATTGCAAATATTTAATCACACTGGAATGCGCTGAGGGGGATCATATACAAGGGTCCTTATGTGTCCCCCAGGATATGCATAGAATCATACTGAACTCGCTCGAGAGTGTTGTAATTTCATCCACATCTGTAGCTACAATGCAAAATAAAAGTGATTGTGCACTTGGTCAAGCTATTTGATTTAGTCAGATTTAGGAAAACAAGACATGGGCTTTTATTTTTGGAGAAATCTGTAGGAAGGTAGTGGGACAGATCTCTCCCTACACTCTGGGGTCTTGCAAGTGGTCCATGGCCATGATTCCCATGTAATCCTGTAAGAAAGGGTTGGGTGTGGCAGTGTTGGTTTTGCAAGCATCAGTGCAGAAGGCTCGGTGTATGCTTGCCTCTGTGATTCTGAATGCAGACCAGAGCTCGAGACTAAAACAAAGCCATTACTGCACCCACACATTACATTGTGGTACAGTCATCCATGGCAATGAACTGATATGAATGTTCCAGCTGATAAAGTTTGAATTTATTTTGCAAGTTGACAAATAAAGACATTTAAGTTGAACTTTCTTGGGTCACTGCCTCATTGCCACATGGGCATGAAAGCTGCTGCCTTACAATGTGCAAATGAAGATGAAGACTTCATACCATTGAGCTGAACATCTTCTATAGAATATTAAAGTACCTGAGGTTAGAACTAGTCCTCGGAATGGACCCCTTGACAGATTGGTCATGGCTAATTAGCATTTCATGACCACAGAAATTAAAATATTTCTGTTGATCATAGCACTAGAGTTTAAACACACTACACACTTGATTCAACCATATGAATAGGTCTTTGTATGAAACAAATATCTGTTTAGGGTCCTTTGTTATCCTAACGGGTTTCCTCAAAGTGCTTAATTTTGTCATCATACCAATTCAACACAATTTTGTGCCATCCAGTAAAAATCATATTTATTAATGTATATATTTCTTAAACATTGAAGCCTATTGGTGACAGATGGGTGATGGATGCCTTCCGCCAGTGAGAGCTATCACAGCAATTTAGTAAAAAACATGTGTTTACTTATACATTTTTTAGCATTGGAGCCTATAAGTGACAGATGGCATCCGTCAAGGCCTTTGTAGAATGTATATGTAATTTATTTCATGTTTGTTGAATATCATGCATCATATTCGTTACTGTCGAGTTTGGAATCAACTTAAGAAGGACACATCTGTCTTATAGAGTGTGTTGCTAGAGAATAAGGTGTACAGTAGAAATGAAGAATCTAGTCACTGTGAATTACATTTGAGAAGAATTTTATGAAATTCACAGGTCCTGGCAAATTCAAACAATTGGTGAATCAATGTGCAGAAATTGCCAAAAAATGCCCTTTGTTTTTTTCCAAATTTCAAAAGTTTGCCTCATCCACAGATGATTGAAATAACTTTAGGTGTGACCAACCGGGTTTCCCCATAATGCCTTGCAGCTATCACTTTAATTGATATAGCACAGCCATTCAGGAAGAATTATCATGGACTGTATAAAAGCCTAGTTACAGAAGACAGCAGCATTTTGTGGGTGATTGAAGACAGTGCAAGGATATTGAACATCACAATTCAGCAATAAAGTTAGAAAGAGAAAGCTCTAAAACAGTGGACAAATACTCCAGACAGATGAGTCTAATAGTCTGTAAATAATACAGATTTAATTACCAGGTGAAGAGAAAGATAGGAGATATATAAACTAGTGATGAGCGAGTATACTCGTTACTCGAGATTTCTCGAGCATGCTAGGGTGATCTCCGAGTATTTGGATGTGCTCAGAGATTTGGTATCTGTTGCCGTAGTTGCATGATATGCAGCTGCTAAACAGCCTGAATACATGAGGGCATTTCCTAACAAACATTCTATAATGCTGCAGATAAGCCCCAGGTCCGACCTGCAAGATAAGAAAAATAAGTTTTATTATACTCACCCGAGGGGGTGGTCCGGTCCGATGGGTGTCGCAGGTCCGGGTGCGGCACCTCCCATCTTCATGTAATGTCATCCTCCTGCTTGCTTCATGTGGTGCTCCTGCGCAGGCATACTTCTCTTCCCTGTTAAGGGCAGAGCAAAGTACTGCAGTGTGCAGGTGCTAGGAAAGGTCAGAGAGGCCCAGCGCCTGCACACTGCAGTACTTTGTTCTGGGCTGCTTTTTACAGCAGTGCACGAACACTGCCGATGTAGTGCAGTGAATACCGGCGGAAGTTAATGAGCTGCCATGAAAGCAAATGCGGCCAGGAGACAGCTTGACGGGAGAATGCGTCGCTGGACAGATGAGTATAATTAGAATGTTTATTAATTTTCTGCTTTTTTTACAGTTCCCCCTGCCCCATTCCATATCTGTAAAGTCCAAGTTCGGAGTTCAGACAAAAGTTCGCATAATCTCTGGCCCCAAACTCAAACTTTACAAAATAATTCTGGCGAACCCGCCGATCCCAAACATCGGGGGGTTCACCCATCACTACTGCTGATAAAGTGCTGGAATGTACATCAATAGAGTATTTAGAAGCAGTACAAATTAGTGACTTTGTGTAGTATATGTAATATAGCCAGCTTAATCCTACCTTCTCCAAACCATTAGTAAAATAGTACTGCCATGCATGGTGTGCAGGCAACGTCTAACATAAATTATGCAGGAAGGTAAAAATAACACAAAATCTGAAGGCTCACATATTTATACACAACAGGACACAGTAATAAGGCAATAAATAAGACAGATATGTGACTCTACAGATATTGTGTGATTCTATGCCTGACAGGGCCGGTTTTAGACAAAGTGGGGCCCTAGGCAAAAGTTTAAAGTGGGTCCCCAAATGCTAACATTGTAAAATCATAGATTTAGGTTACATTACATGAACAGTTGGCAGAGGGGCCTGGAGCCAGTGCTGGCACTGTGGCCCCCGTATTCAGGGGCCTTATATCTGCCAACGGGTCTGCCACTATTAGCATTACACAGGAGTGTTGCTAGGGTCAGAAAAGATCGGGGGGGCCCAAGCCCCAAAGACAAAGAGTTGTCCCCCAACCCCCTCTTAAATTATTTTTTTTAACACTGCAGATAACACAGCAGGGCTCCCAACCGTCCTGGATCCAGTGAGACAGTCCCGATTTTGACACTCCCACCTGCGGGATTGTAGTTTTCCCGCACTGCAAATCAGCAGCCATGCCCACCTGTCATTTCAGAAGGGACTGTGTACCGATCGCCATACAATTCCCCCTATGCTCAGCACACTCCAGAACAGAAGCCCTCCCCGACTCACGTGACCTCATCCTACGTAACACCAGAGATAGCAGTGATAACGCTCTGAGAAAAGATAATATAGTAGATGTCACCTGCAGTCCTATGTAACACCACAGACAGTCTTACTCTGAAATGCTATGGCTGTGTTCACATGCATTTTTTTCAGTAGCCAAAACCTGTTCTATTGGCAGTAAAAATGTTGCGTTCAAAACACCTGTTTTTCAGCTTGTTTTCTGGTGTTCTTTACACTTTTTTCAGCTTTTTTTAGTGTGGATGTTTACTTTGTCTACAGTATGTTTAAGGCCACGGTCACACGTTGAGAGTATTCGGTCAATATTTCACATCAGTATTTGCAAGTCAAAACCAGGAGGGTGAGAAATCCAGAAGTGGTGACTGGTGATGTGTTTCTACTATACTTTTCCTCTGATTGTTCCACTGCTGTTTCTGCATTACAAATACTGATGTGAAATAATGACCAAATACTAAACATGTAAACGACACTTAATAGTTTAATTCACCAAAACCACTGTGAGGTAGCACTGTAATTTACTTAGGGGATTCTCGCTTGCAGCGAACAAAAACCAGTTCCGACACGGATTTTCCATCAAATCATACAGTCCTTGCGGTTTATTCACGCCTCATAAACGACAGCAGCAACAGAAAGTTCACTTAATAGCATTACCAGCATAGCGTCCATTATAATGCTTCACTCTTATTATCAGTGTCCAGTACGCAGGCTCACTTAGCCTCACAATTATCTCACCCACGTCAGGGCTCCTCATGCGGCTTCAGCATTCCGCACACGTTCGTTCCCTCCAGGGAACTCTCACGCACACATCACCATTGCTCACAGCCACTTCACACGTGCTGTCTGGCAGGAAGTTCCATCTCTGCAGGACCTTCCACACTGGACCAACCAGGTCCCAGCATTCACCCCATGTGACCTACCCTGGCCACATTATATGGTCTATAGCCACACCCACCGGGTCACATGACTATGACCTCATCACAGGTCCTTCACACCCTCACAGTCTTTTACTACAGGCGTTTTCAGAGACACCCCTGTGTGGGTTTGTAGGTAACTGGCCCGCCCAACTCCCAAGTTACCTGGAGACTTCCCCTTATACCTTGAAATAACACAGCAGCAATATCATTGCTGCTCAATACGCATAACTAAGTCTACATCTCAAAGCTGTCATGATCACGTGTGTCAGGACGCAGATGTTTCCGCAAGGCAAACCCATGTGACACAAGTAACCCTGGATACACCGCCTCCAGTGGGGCGCATTTAAATAATAAAACGTGCGGGTGGATACGCCGCCTCCACCTGGCGAATTTAGATATTACACGTTATACATACAATCTGGAAACCCCGCCTCCAGTACGGCGAATTTAAATAATAAGGGGGACCTGGTAAACATTTACAATGGTGGGCCCTGCGATAGGGAATGGGGGACGTGGAGACCTCCTAAGCTCCCCTGAGCCAGTGTCCCTGCACTCCTTACGTTCCCTAAACAGGCTCCGCACCTGTCGCCGCACGCGTACCTTAACGCCCTTGCTCACCCTGACCCTAAACCCTCACTAGGGAATAGGTCGATGCGGAGACTAATCCCACCACTGCACTAACAACACACATGAGGAAAGAAGACAATACAGGGGAAACACCACTTAGCTTTGCTCTGTTGCGTACGCTCCTAGCAACAGAGCCCACCACCTGCGTGCATCTTCTCCTCCACCTGGATCCATCACCATAACAGGATCCTTCACCTTAGTGCAGCCTCGGAGCAGAGTCTACCACCAGTTGCAGCTGCTTAGTACCAGAGTCCCAAGGATGAGTTCAGCTTCTGACACGAAGTCAAGCATGCTTGAGTCCAGCTCAGCAGCCAAGTCCCACATGGTGAGTGCCACTCTCCATAGTCGCCACTCCACCAGTCCATGCAGACACTTCCCGCTGACACCATCACTGCGACCCCACCACGCCATGCCAGGCCTTCGTCCAGACACCATAGCTGAAACACGTCCCCCCTGGCTAAGCTGCGCAGGACTCCTCACCAGCTCCATCCTTCCTCCAGGCTCTCCCACTCAAAGTGAAAACAAACTCACAATATCACAGGCAGTGATTGCACACCCCTAGCACACCTTTATAGGGTGTCACACCTGATCCATAATTAAGTGCACAAAAACCTAAAGTGCAATATCACTAACCACCACCGGGGACAGTCAAGACACCTTGGAACTTTCCAAAGTAAAAAAGTTCACCCAGTGCAATTTAAAACTGTCAGATCATGACAGTACCCCCTCCTTAATGAGGGGCCTCTGGACCCTCAAGACCACCCCTCATAAGGGAAACACCTACAGCGGGGACGCCCAGATCCTGAGTTCACCCCACCACTACCTGACACTTCAGGTTTATGACAAACACACCGCTGGTATTGGCAATACAGTTCATTTTGGAGGAACCACTCATCTCCACAGCGCCGACCTGGGGAACGAGTTTATGTATGTGTATGATTGTTATGAGCTGATCAGGCTCCACAACACACTTCCACAAGATGTTTTTTGGTGGCACCCATACACGCTCGTTCACACACAGGTCCGGACCTGAACGTTTATTGCATACATTCGTTTGTCATAATTGGTGAACTCATTCTGAACTAGACAGCAGAGGCGTCCCCCTGCATCACCACACTCACACCCCCGCAAATCACCAAGGGGTCACCACCCTCCAACCCTCTTCACCATGAGGTCCGCACCTCCCAGGGTTGGTTAATGGCGAGGGTTGAGATTTGTCCCTACTCCCCCGCAGCACACCTGCTGCTCACACCAGGAGGAGAGGGACCGGATATGGAGGAAATATACACTCACTGGCCGCCTTCACACGGCCAGGAGGGGCGGCTTCTACGGTGGTATTTGAAGATTTGGCGTAAACCCTGCGGACTCTACATCAGTCTGCTCATCACTGGAACGCACCCCTTCACCTCGGGGAACACCAAGCAGCTCCGTGGGGCACCATTCCTCCCACCTGCCTGGGTACGCCCACGTGCATGAGCAAGTCCCGCTCCCCAGCAGTGACTCCAGGGGCTTATGCCAGACCCGCAATTTGCCAAAGCCGCCATTTTGATTTCCTGGTTACCTGAGCAGAGGCCCCAGACCGTGATAACTGCTGCTGCAGCGGCTCTAAACACCTTGCCGCTCCCCACTCACCTCAGTGAGGCCCGGCAGCAATAACTCAGCGGTCTCCACATGGCCAAAGCTCACCAGAAAAAAAAACTGTACGGCTGGTGATAATGTCATGGTCACTGTGTGTCTGGGCGCAGGTGTTACCGCAAGGCGAACCCATAACACACGTGACCCTGGATACAGCGCCTCCAGTGGGGCGAATTTAAATAATAATACGTGCAGATGGATACACCGCCTCCACCAGGCGAATTTAGGTATTACACGTTAATAAACATTCTGGAAACCCCGCCTCCAGTATGGCGAATTTAAATAATAAGGGGGACCTGGGAAACATTAACAGTGGTGGGCCCTGCGATAGGGAAAAGGGAATTGGAGACCTCCTGAGCTCCCCTGAGCCAGTGTCCCTGCACTCCTAACATTCCCTATGCCGGTTTCGCACCGGGTGCCGCACGCGTACCTCAACGCCCTAGCTCGCCCTGACCCTAAACCCTCACTAGGGAATAGGTCGGTGCGGTAACTAATCCCACCACTGCACTAATAACACACATGAGGGAAAGAGACAATACAGGGGGACACCACTTAGCTTTATGCTCTGTGCTTATGCTCCTGCAACAGAGCCCTCCACCTGCGTGCGTCTTCTCCTCCACCCGGATCCATCACCATAACAGGATCCTGCACCATAGTGCTGCCTAGGAGCAGAGTCCACCACCAGTTGCTGCAGCTTAATAACAGAGTCCCAAGGATGAGTTCAGCTTCTGCCACGAAGTCAAGCATGCTTGAGTCCAGCTCAGCAGCCAAGTCCCACATGGTGAGTACCACTCTCCATAGTAGCCACTCCACCAGACCATGCAGACACTTCCCGCTGACACCATCACTGCGACTCCACCACGCCATGCCAGCCCTTTGTCCAGACACCATCGCTGACACACGTCCCCCCTGGCTAAGCTGCGCAGGACTCCTCCTCAGCTCCATCCTTTCACCAGGCTCTCCCAAACTCAGAATAAATGAATCAGTATCACCAGCCGTGATTGCACACCCTGAGACTCCTTTATAGAGCCCCACACCTGATTCCTAATTACGTGCACATTAACTGAAACCTAAGGTGTGATACCACTAACCACCACCGGGGACAGTCAAGTCACCTTGGCAACTTGCCAAAAGGAAAAAAGTTCACACAGTGCTTTTAAAACTGTCAGATCACTTCAGATCATGACAAAAGCCACCCCCTTTGAGATACACAACCATCCTTCAGGATTCTGCCACTCATCCTCTCCCTTGGAACCTCAACACAGTGCCCCCTAGCGGACATAGTCGTTACTACACCACATACCTCGCCCCTCTGTTCAAACTTGTGGGGTTGAACACATAACATTACATCAGGCTCTCGAGACCGGCCAATCATCACACCTTGCCCTACAGGTCGAGAGAACCTTTTCCACCTGTCATACGGCCTCCTCTCTACGTTAGGCCTCCCCCGCCCCCAGCGGTCAGAATATCGGTCCTGCTCTTTGACCCTCCAGTTACAGTGCGTCATCAGACACGGTCCAGTCACCACCTTCCTCTCTCTGTTTATTCCATTCCCTGACCAGCTCCCCTGGTTGGTACGGTCATCAGTCCTAATCAGGACTACTGTCTGGCCTGAGTCTGATTCATTCAGGGTCTCACAGGAACTACGGTCTCTCAACGTCATCCTGCCAGTCGAACTACCACTTGCTGACATTCTTCGGCCATCTGCCCTGTCACTTCGTGGCAGAACTCTTCGAGTTCTTACATCAGGTTGGGTTGCAGGCTGCCGCCACCTGGTATTCCGTACTTCTTTATTAATTCGCCGGCGGTCCTGCCTCAACTGCTCGATCTCTTGCAGGTACTGCATTCGATACTCCAAGAGCATCTGAAAGTCTCTCAGGCTCTCCACGGAGCCAACCACCAGGATGGGAATCCTACCCACCTCACTAGATACTTGGTCTTCATCATCAGGAGGGATCCTCACTTCCACCACACCGGAGATATTTACAAGGTCTTGCATTACCTTCCCGGATCTTCCAATGATTCTCCCCATCAGAGCTTTGGGTACCGGCACCACCTCTTTCCGCAAACCCAGCTGATCCATAGCCTCCCTTGCTAACTCTAGGCGTCGAGCAGCGTTCACATTACTCTGCCTGACCCTTTGTTTAGTGTAGAGACATTATAGATGCATCTCCTTTAGGACAGCTACTCGGGTAGATGTATCTTCTCTGTCCGATACTATCACCAACTGCCGAGTCTCAGGTGCCCAGTGCACCTCACATGCCTTGACCGCTTCCTTGAAAGCCTCATGCACACCTTCCTCTGCACAGGCCCCTTGCATGTCCTCTGGTACATTAATCACAAACTGGAACGCTGTGGTCTTGCTCTCTTCCTGGACCGAAGGCTCTAGCTTTACCACGGACACTTCCCTCACTGCCGTTGACCCGACTGGGTGACTGTCTTCTTCCGTTCTTAACTCTTCAACTTTACATGACTTGGTCCCTTCATGACCCTTTGCCCCAAGGGCTACTGGCCATTCTGTCCTGTTATCACTTGTGCTCACCCCCGGTAAGTCTTCACCCAACTTCTCCCGCAGAAGACTTTTAACTACTCCTCTGAGTTCTTCCATTTCTTCTGTAAGGGTCTTGTTCACATTTTGCCACATTGACGGGTGACTTCTGAGCTCCAAGACTTCTTTCTCAAGCCCTACCACATCCTCTCTTAAGGTGTTGTTCACACTGTGCAACGTTGACAGGTGACCTCTGAGGTTCAAGACTTCTTTCTCGAGCTCCTTCACTCTGTGCTCCGCCGTTTGTCTCATCACACTTTCACGTTCGAGATGATCCCTTACCTTCTCTTTTATTGACTGTATCTCCTGCTCTAGTTCTCTTTTGGCCAATATGTGTTGCACTACTACTTCTTTAATCATATCGTCAAAAGGTACCCCTGGGTTAGTCCCGTCAGTCGAGTAAACCCCCCAGCTACCCTCTGACTGTATCTCTACTCCCGTTATCTTCTCGACTAGGTTACCATCCGTCCTGTCACGAGTTTCAGTCAGCACAGCACTAGATTCTGTCCTAGGGGTGGCTACTGGTAATAACACGTCACAGTCACACCACACCGTACGGTGAACCCCAAAGGCACTCTCTTTCCGTGTGTCAGCTCTGCTCTTTTTGTTTACCACACCCTTCTCATTCACACTGATGTACCCTTCAGGTGACGTCAGGTCAGTAAATTTGTCCGATGCCATTCTTTCTCCGGTCACCCCTACGTCTGGCCTGTCCACGTTAGGAGGCATCAGCGTCTCAGTGTCTGCTAGCCCTACAGTAGACACGCCTCCATCCTCCTGGCATAGGTCATCAAACCTGACCAAGTCCCAGCCCCACTCCGAGGCATAAACTAAGTCTGGTGGTATACTGCCACCTTGGCACTTACTGCCTCCGAACTCCTTAAACACTACTCTGTCTACCGCATAGTTCACTGTGATCCCATGTGCACAGCGACCCTGGACCATTTTCTCGGTCAGACAGAGAGTGAGAGGAGTTCCTACCAGAGTCACCTGAGTCCAACTGTCCCGATATCCCTTCCCAGTGTAGCATCACGGTACACACTTGCGGCCCGTCATCATTCGGAAAGAATATCCCACATTCTGGAAATGACATACACATACACTGCGGTACTCCAGACATACCCACTGAGTCAACCAGTGCTGTCATTCCTTCAAACTTGGCCCCTTTCTGGACCACCACCCCACTTTGGGTTGCCGCCCCCTCCCGGGACTCCACCCCTTTTTGGGTTACCACCCTGCTTTGGGTCACCGCCCCCTCCTGGGACTCCACCCCCTTTCGGGATCTCCCCATGTCCGTTATACCGGTCTTCTCAGACCACAGTTCACACAACACAGTTTATGTCTTAACGATGCCACACAAGTCCTTGTTGGCACCACCACAGCTCCTGCTGTCACCGATCACCGACCCCACTGGCTGCTGTTCACACACACAGCAGCTGGAGTCACTGCAGAACCTGCTGCGCCATCTTCGTGGACCCGCCAATCCACCGGAAGCCGCTTGTCACCTTCATAACCCTGCCGAGTTACCGGAAGCCGCTTGTCACCTTCGTGACCCCACTGAGCCACATCAAGCCACTTGTCACCTTCTTGACTCCCACTGAGCCACTGCAGGCTGAGTTGAGAAAAGAAGAAAAGAAAAACACCACACAAAAAACTCACGTGTCCTTTCTATGTGCTATTCAGGACATACCGTCTCTGCCTAAGACTGTCCAACACATAGGGCGCACCGAGTGCTATTCAGGGAGCCAACCCTCTTTCCAGGGTTTCCCAACACACCGGCCTCACCAGGTCCAGGGGCTTAGCGGGTGCTATTCAGGACATCCGTCTCGGCCTGAGACTGCTCAACACTTACGCCTCACCAGGTCCAAGGTCATACCACGTGCTCCAGGGCTCTTCCCTACACTGACACTCCAGGACCTTGCTCACTGAACCCTCCAGGAGCACAGTATTTACCACTGACCCAGGTCAGTACACCACGAACACCAGTTCGTTGCCTGTGTCGGCCACACAGGTCCAAGGATACCTCTTCTCCTCAGAGGCACCCTATAGCAATCACCAGTCTATTGCTCACTGAGCCCGGTCAGTAAAACACTTTTTTTTTTCTTTCACGACCGTCACCTGCTGGCCGCGCAGGTTCTCGGACCCCTCTACCACAGAGGTGTCTTATCAGTCTCTTATTCCTGGGGAAACGGCCGCACTGGGCTCACCGATCTGGACAGTGCCTTACTCACTAGGCCGCCCCACGGTTCCAGAACCACAGCCGGGCAGTGGCTTCCTCAACCGTCAGCCTTCCTGGCTCAGCGTTGCCAGCACTGCAACATGCACTTTTTGGAATCTGTTGCCCTTAGCAACCGACTTTACAGTCCTCCTCCATTGCTCCCAGCAAGAAGTCTACAACATTGCCCATAGCTTCTCCACCAAATGTGAGGTAGCGCTGTCATTTACTTAGGGGATTCTCGCTTGCAGCGAACAAAAACCAGTTCCGGCACGGATTTTCCATCAAATCATAGTTTATTCACGCCTCATAAACCACAGCAGCAACAGAAAGTTCACTTAATAGCATTACCAGCATAGTGTCCATTATAATGCTTCACTCTTATTATCAGTGTCCAGTACGCAGGCTCACTTAGCCTCACAATTATCTCACCCACGTCAGGGCTCCTCATGCGGCTTCAGCATTCCGCACACGGTCGTTCCCTCCAGGGAACTCTCAGGCACACATCGCCATTGCTCCCAGCCACTTCACACGTGCTGTCTGGCAGGAAGTTCCATCTCTGCAGGACCTTCCACACTGGACCAACCAGGTCCCAGCATTCACCCCATGTGACCTACCCTGGCCACATTATATGGTCTATATCCACACCCACCGGGTCACATGACTATGACCTCATCACAGGTCCTTCACACCCTCACATAGTCTTTTACTACAGGCGCTTTCAGACAAACCCCTGGGTGGGTTTGTAGGTAACTGGCCCGCCCAACTCCCAAGTTACCTGGAGACTTCTCCTTTATACCTTGAAATAACAGCAGCAATATCATTGCTGCTCAATACGCATAACTAAGTCTCCATCTCAAAGCCACGCCCTTTGAGATACACAACCATCCTTCAGGATTCTGCCACTCATCCTCTCCCTTGGAACCTCAGCACAGCACCCCCTAGCGGACATAGTGGTTACTACACCACACCACTTAAAAAATTGCAGCGAAAAATGCCATTGCAATATCTACAGCTTTCTTTTTTATATTCTTTCATTGATTTCTACGGGTGAAAACACACTGAAAGAAATGACACGCTGCCAGACTTTTTAAGTGCTACAGTTCTGAAATTCAGTCAGAAAAAAAACAAGCACATGCAGGAGATTTCGGAAATCTCATATGTTTTGCTGGCACTTCAAAAAGCAGCTTTTGGCCACGTTCATATGCAGAATTTTTGCAGCTTTTTCTTCTGCAAATAAGAAGTTTACAGCATTTTATAGCACAAGCAAAGACTGAGATTTTCAGAAATCTCCGGCACACCCTTTTATTTTCTCCTGACTGAATTTCACAACTACAGCGTTTTTTAAATCTGCAGCGTGTCACTTCTTTCTGTGATGTCACGACTGGATACTCTGCCTCCAGCAGGGCGAATTTCTATGACACCCATGACCCTGGATACACCGCCTCCAGCAGGGCGAATTTAAACAATGAAATGTGCATCCGGATACACCGCCTCCAGCAGGCGAATTTCAATAGTTACACGTGTATCTGGATACACCGCCTCCAGCAGGGCGAAATTACAGAGATAAGGGAAACACCAGGGAAACCGAAACAATGGAGGGCCCTGCAATAGGGAACGGGGATGTGGAGACCTCCTGCACTCCCCTGAGTGAGTGTCTCTACACTCCTGACAGTCCCTAGGCAGGTTCCGCACCTGGCGACGAGCAGGATACCTAAAAACCCTAGCTCGCCCTGCACCTATCCCTTTCTAATGAATTGGACGGTGCAGGAACTAATCCCACCACTGCACTAAAACACACATAAGGAAAGTTACAAACAGGGAAAAACCACTTAGCTTTGCTCTGTTGCTATTGCTCCCAGCAACAGAGTCAAGCACCTGAGTACAGCTTTCCTCCTGAATGGCTGCTACTTCACCAATGCTTTGTCTGAGCTGCAAGGAACTCCTCACTGTTGCTTCTTCCACACAAGGACTCTGACTGAGCTTAAAGGAACTCTTCTCTAGCTCCTTCCTTCACCAAGGATGGTTGGAAATGACCAATATCACCAACAGCGAGTGAGACCACCTGACTCTCCTTTAGAGTCAAGAGCCAAAGCAATCACACCTGCTATTGATTCCCATGTAATAATACTAGCCACCACCGGGGGCAAAACTAGAACTAAAGACACCACTGTGTAATGACCCTAATGGCCATCGGGGGAAAAACTAACTTTAAGCAAACAGCTTAAAGGAAAAAAAAGTTACATGTGCTTTTATCTGTCACAATCCAGCATGGATCATGACAGTTTCAGCAATTAACCCATGGAAAGCAATGAAAAAGTTTTAGAAAAGCTGCAAATGTCGCAACGTTGTTTTTCGCTGTTTTTGGTGAATAAAACGAACTTTCTTAAACTTGTACTGTAGACAAAATGAATACTATACAAAAAAAAACAACAAAAGCTCTAAGGGTATGTGTCCACGATCAGTAAACTCTGGATGCTGCATACATCCGCAGCATCCAACCCGCAGCAGCCAGTTGTTACAGCGTAGTGGATGGGATGAACATATGTGGAATCACCTGCGTAAGATGGCAGCACTTTAGACAGAGCACATGTCCACTCTGTTCAAAGTGCTGCCATTTCCAGATCGTCTGCACATACCCTAAAAAATGGGTGTTTTGAAAGCAGTGTTTTTACTGCCAAGAGAGCCAGCTTTGGCAGCAAAAAAAAAAATGCACCAAAAACGCTGATTCAAATGCACACCTGTACTAGTACTATATATGTGTATGGTTTACCCTTATTATTTCACATGAGAATTCATTTATTTCTATATCATAAAGCCACTGATTCAGCAGACAATATCCCTGTCTTGTGTCATCCAGACATTAGTGGCAGGAGGTCACCCTGTCACATTACAAGCAGTGATTTAGTGACTGTGATCAGAGCTGATGCTGATCGCTGCTGTTTGTGGCTGTGAATCTTGATCCTACAGCAATCAGTCCAGATCTCTGGGACCACAGTGAGTAAATCACTGCACTCTGACCTGTTATTGCTGCTCTTACCAGGTTCTGTGGCTTCACTTAGGCATATCCATTCTCAGGACAGTGCTAGGAGCAGCCATGATCAGGACTCAGGAGGAGACATGCAGAGCTTCAGGCATCTTCCTGGCTGTCACTGTGCTGTAATTGGCCCCTCCCCCTCACTCTCAACTTTTAACCTAACTGCAGGGAGAAAGAGACAAGGGGGCTCAAGAGACTTTGTGAGAGACACTGCAAGACTTCAGAGCAATGAACAGCATTATTCACTGCTGTGCACCCTTTGGGCACTTGATAAATGGGCTGCAGATGCAGGGGACCCCCTTTGTAGGTGGGGCCCCAGTCATCTGCCTGGTCTGCCTGTCCCAAACGCAGGCCCTGATGCCTGATGACCATAGTAGTCTCAAAAGCTTGCAATTTTTTACCACCTTTTCAGATAGCCATGAAAAGGTATCAACCAATGAAAACTCTTAAATCTTAATTATTTTCAATCTACTGACTAACACAGTACAAAGATACTGTATATATCTTTCCTTGAAGGAAAAAAATAACGTTTAATGTTTTTCACAAAAATTTAAATTTAGACCTCAATTTTTTTGGTTTCACAAGGATAAAAGGAAAAAATGGACCTCATAATTTGTTGTGCAATTTATCCTGAGTATGCCAATACCACAAATGTGGGGGGAAACCATTGTTTAGGCACATGGCAGAGATCGGAAGGGATGGAGCACCATTTGACTTTTTGAATGTAAAATTTGCTGGAATAATTAGTGGGCGCCATGTTGAGTTTGGAGAGCCCCTGATGTGCCTAAACAGTGGAAACCACTCACAAGTGACACCATCTTGGAAGCTAGATGACTCAGGCTATGTGCACCGAGCAGTTAATAATCTTTATATAGTGCTAACATATTCTGCTGTGCTTTACAGTGTACAAACATAATCATCACTGTCCCCGATGGGGCTCACAATCTAAATTCCCTATCAGTACGTCTTTGGAATGTGGGAGGAAACTGGAGTACCCAGAGGAAACCCACACAAACACAGGGAGAATACACAAACTCCTTGCAGATGTCCTTGGTGAGATTTGAACCCAGGACTCCAGTGCTGCAAGGTTGTAGTGCTAACCACTGAGCCACCATGCTACCCAGCTCTCCGAACATAACCTAAAACCATTGAATTCAATGGAAGGCAAAATCAAATGCATAGGCAACACCTTCAGGGAGGCCAAAAGCTGCCAAAACAGCTTAAATTAGAAGCAGACACAAGGAAAATTGTCATCAATTGGCTCATCAATTGCGCTATAAATAAATAATAAAAAATTGACGTGTGTTCCCCTATATTTTTATAACCAGCCAAGCAACACTGAAAGCTGAGGGCTGCAACCCTTAGCTGTCAGTGCTAGAAAGGCAGGTTATCAAGAATAGAGGGGTCCACACACTGTTTTTTTATTATATAATGACGCTTTGCCCTGCTCTTCCTACTTGCCCTGTGTTGGTGGCAAGTGGGGTTCATATTTATGGGGTTGATGTCACCTATGCATAGTCAGCTGACATCAAACCTAGAGGTTAGTAATGGAGAAGTGAATCTAAGAAAGATCTCATGCTCGTTGTGCCGCCAGAAAGGTCCTGGGAGTTCACAGACAATGAATTCAGTTCAACTCACTGACAGGAGTGTGAGCACCTTAAAAACTTTCCCATGGCGCTCACACTAACATTATAGAAGAGTTTTTTTCTGAGGCAGCTGCGGGCTACTCTTTTTAGTCTGTGGGGCCAATATCCATGGTCCCTTATCAGTCTGAGAATACCAGATCCCAGCTTTCTGCTTTAGCTTGACTGTCAAATATGGGGGAGATGTCATGTTTGGTTTAATTATTTATTTAATGATTTACAAAATATGGCATGGGGACCCATCTATTCATGATAACCAGCCTTGCTAAAGATGACAGCTGAGCGTTTCAACCCACAGCTGTCAGTTTGGCCTGGCTGGTTATTAAAAATACAGGGGAACCTCGCATAATTTTTTTAATTTATATATTGCTTATTTATAGTGCAGACGGTGGCTGATGAATATAAATGAGTGAAGCTTTCAAGGTTTAATTCTGTTTGGTTCGGTGAACATCCCAACACCTCCAGGGGGGCCAAAAACCTGCCAAAACAGCTAAAATTAGATGCAGACACAAGGAAAAGTGGCATCAATTGACCCAGAGTACAAATAGTATAATTGCGCAGTATGGATGCATAGGACAGGGCTTGGAGCAGCATTTCTAGTTTAAACATTGATCAGTAACAGGTGGATTAGTGACAGGTGTAGATCTGGTCATCTGAGAGCCCTTCCAAATTCAGGCAACACACATGAAGGAAACCCAATTTGGAGTACAAACATTTCCTAAGATTAGGGGCAGACACCAGGAAAAGTGGCATCAATTGTCCCACAGTAGAAATTTGATAATGGCACAGCAGCAGTAAACCATGGGCCATGCATGAGGTATCAGGGTCTGGGCCAGCAGACGAGGTGGGTGAAAGACAGGTGCACTGCTGGTGTGCAGGGAGTCCTGATACCTTATGCAACACCTCATGCTGATTTTCTGCTCAGTTACACTCAGCTTCGTAGACTACTATTAGAAAAAATTATGGATAGTAAAACAGGTAGTGGATTGAAAATACATGCAGGCCTGTCTGTCTAGGAGCCCTACTGCTACAAGCAACACACATGAAAGAGACCATAATTGAAGTCCAAACATTTCAAAAAAATATTTCCACACACCACTAAAGTGGCATCAATTTCCCCAGAGTAGAGATATTATATTGGGGCACTGACAATCCATCCACTACATGCAACCCACCAGATAGAGACCCAACTTAGAGTCTCCACATTTCAAAAAATTATAGCAACAGCTGGCATAGAAGTCACAACAAAAGTGTCACAGACTGCAATAACGCGAGATCAAGCACACTAAAAACTACACCATCGTCTAATCTGCCCAGTCTGCAACTTGGGTTCGACTGGGGTGCAAAAGTTGTCTGAGATCCATAACTTGTTCATGTTGATAAAAGTTAGGCAGTATACACTTATAGAGGACAGACAGATGCGCTTGTCTGTCAGGACACCAACAGCAGCGCTGAAAACGCATTATGAGAGAATGCAGGCTGTTGGCACCTTCAAGGCATGACAGGCGAGCACAGGCCTCTCTTCCATTTTTTGAAAAAGAGGTTGTTGACGCTCAGGAGGACACCCCTGTTGCCTGTCCATTAGACAAACAGGTTGTGCCTTTGAATCTCTGTCTGAGAGTTCTTAATGAAAATCATGATTCGGTCTTGGCCAGACATCCCAGTAATAAAGTCACCACAGATCTTCTTACTCAGCATTATTAGTGGTCAAGGGTACCTCAGGATGTCTGGGAGTATGTAGCTGCCTGCACATTCTAAAACCTCTCATACTCGTCTCTCTGGGTCTCTCCAGCCATTGGTGATTCCCAGTACTCATTTATTGGTCTATTTTATCACTAATCTACCTGTGTTGGCAGTTAATACTGTAATTTTGGTGATGGTGAACATATTCAGTAAAATGTCACATTTTATTGAGCTATCTGTTTTGCCTAACGCCAAGACCTTGGCACAAATTTTCATCAGTGAGATTGTAAGATTACACAGGATCCCTACCAATATTGTGTCTGACTGAGGGGTGCAGTTTATTTCCAAATTTTGAAGGGTGTTTTGCACTCATTTGGGGATCCATCTATTGTTCTCTTCAGCATTTCACCCACAGTCTAATGAGCAAACTTAACAGGTTAACTAGAATCTTGAGACTTATCTTAGGTGTCTTGCATTTGAGAATCAGGAGGATTGAGTTACCTACTTACCTCTACCTGAATTTGAGGTAAATAATCATTGTCACAAGTCTACTGGTAAGTCTCTGTTTTTGGGGCATACAGGTTTCATCCACAGCTCAGCTCAATTAATAGAAATCGTTCTTCTGGAATACCTGAAGAACAATTTTCAACATCAATTACGTCTGTGTGGCAAGTGGTTATTGATAATTTGTGGAAGATGGGGTCCAAACAAGAGTGTGATTGATCGCAGATGTTTGCTGGGTCCAGACCTATGTGTTGGTGACTTGGGGTGGTTGTCCTCAAGGAACATTAAGTTGAAGGTTCCCTCTTGGAAACTGGGTCCCAGGTTCATCGGTCCTTATAAGATTGTGGCCGTCATCAATCCAGTAGCATTCTGCCCTGCTTTGACGATCACTTTTAGGATTCATAATGGATTTCATCTATCTCTACTCAAAAAGTACATTGAGTTCTCTGTACCATCGCAGCTACTGCCATCTCCAGTCATTGTGGATGGAAATTGGGAATTTCAAATTGCCAAGATCATTGATACTCTCTTAGTTCGTCGGTCACTTCAGTATATGGGACACTGGAAGGGATACAGTCCTGAAGACAGGATGTGGGTATCAGCATCTGACGTTCATGCAGCCAGGCTCATCAGGTATTTTCACGTGGCACACCCTGATAAACCCGGTTCTGAGGTTCTGGAGGTCCCTCATAGAAGGGGGTACTGTCAAGGGTTTATCGCGACAGAGAGAAGCCAGAAGACCGCAGCTGATTTCGCCTACTCCTGTACTGGTTAGAAGAACTGTACCTTCATATTAAACTGTGTCAATTTCTTTTGGCAGAGGTTAATCTGCTCAGTTGAGTGCTCCTGGAGCTGTGCACTGTTAGACACTCCCATGTCCTATATTAACTGGATCCTGGCTAGCACTCATTGTCAGAGTTAGCTTATGCTGAATGGCTGGAGGTTGTTGTTGGTTATCATTGGAGAAGGTGTTTGGTGGATTTATCTGTGACTGTTGCTAGGTTTTGAGTGTGTGATAACTTCCTTTCTTCTCCTACTTTGATTTAAACGCATCCTCCACTTCCCAGTGCATTGCTCTGCTATATATATTTCATGTTTTTTGTCACCCCTGTTCGTATTACCTTGTTTGTCTGGTTGCTGTACTACGGTACATTACTGCTACCCTCTTCCCTGGTTGGGGGAAGGGTACAGACTGTGGGTGGATTTAGGAGCTAAGGCAAGGTACGTGGCCCCAGCGTCTTCACCATCAGAAGTAATCCAGAGAGCAGGGCGAGCTAGGGTGCCCCTAGCGTTATGGATAGGGAAGGAGCCCCTGGTCCTGGGACACCCGACAACAGTCATGACAGCATGGTAGTCACCAGTGGTAGTGCTCAGCTCATGCTTCTGTAGACATGCACCTGTAAATTAGGCAGACTATCATCGCTACAGAAATGCCAAACATGTGGATGCTAAATGTGTATTTGGCACACTGTGGTGCTCAGAAGGGAGGGGGCATTTGGATTTGGGACTGTAGAATTTGCTGAATTTCTTTTGGAGTGCCAGGCATTATAGCGCTTTTCCAGAACCTTGTTACTACCAGTAACAAGAGAAAACAGACTAAAAAAAGAGAAAACACAGTAGTTTGTCAATAAATGGCTTCATTCAACCACTAACCATGAGTGGAGAAAAAGTTTTGGTGTTATTCATATTCTCTGAAAAAAGGCGGAGAAAGCAAAAATTCTGCCGGGGTATGTAAACTTTTGAGCACAACTGTATATATGACGCATTTTGCAAATATCAGTAAATTTGCATAACAAAATATTCTACATCTTATATTTGCAAATATGATGTTTCAAAGTACTCAAATTTTTATTCATTAATTATATGTAGCAGTAAAGAGAAAACGTTTTAATATTATTGAAACAAGAGTAAACTAAACATTTTTATTGTTGGATTTGAATTCTGGAGGTTGAAATATTAAGCCTATGTGCACATGTAGATTTCAGTCCTGCGAATTTTTCTGCGCAGATTTAAAAAAATCCGCAGGTAAATTCTCAGGTCAAAAGACCTGCGGTTTACCTGCGGATTAGCCTGCGGTTTAGCCCTGCGGTTTCACACCTCTACAATGGAGAAGGTGTGAAACCACAGTGGAATCCACACAAAGAATTGACATGCTGCGGATTTGAAGCTGGAGCAAATCAGCGCAGAAAAATCCGCAGCATGTGCACAGCGTTTTTCAAATTACCATTGAAATCAATGGTAGTGTACAACGCACCTAAATCTGCTGCGAACCTGCAGAGCCTGAAACGCTGCGGATCCGCAGCAGAATCTGCACCGTGCGCACATAGCCTTAGAAATAATTCATTTCATAATAGAACCTGGCAACTTTTGAAAATATGTAGAACAGTGTATTCTATGTTGCATAGTCTTAATTATCTAATCTTTTTGATTACCTTAGAAGTAAACTCTGTTTATGATAGCACGTTTTTCCATTTCAGCAGGTATTACAGTGTTTTGAATAGTGTAGTGCTGTTGTGTAGTTTAAAATGGGCAGCATAGTGGTTCAGTGATTAGCACAATTGCATTGTAGGCCTGGTATCTTAGATTCAGATCCCAAGGATAACAAGTGAAAGGAGTGTCAATGTTCTCCCCGTGTTTACATGGGTTTCTTCTCACATTTTAAAGATATACTAGTAGGGATTTTACATTTTGACCCACAGTGATATTAATGTATTTTAAGCATTTTGGAATATGATGGCACATGGTAAATAAATGATTTTCTTGATATCAAAAGGTGTCCTTCTTGGTCTACCAAATTATAGACCAATAATATCCATCTGTAGATGGGATTCACTTGAGAAATGACCGTCATATCAGTTATACCCCATTAATATTGGAAACTATACCAGCAGTGGGCGTAGAGTAGAGCATTATTAAAATTTAGAAAATTTAGTTCACACTATTTGTCATTATTCACGCTTTGTAAAAAGAGCATAAATAGCACCAGTTATTTATAATTAAATCCACCAATGAAGAGCGACTGCGAATGACACTCCCAAAGTTTGTTTCACAACTGGAACCATGCATCTGTGGTCACCAACACCAGCCCACACCAACAGCTCCTCATTGGAGAGTTCCATTATAAGTAGCTGGTGCCTTGGCCCTAATATCACCCTCGGAAGAAGCTGAACGCTAAAAGCTCATCAGGGTGCTCTTCTAGTTTGTCCTCTACACAGGGTTTGCCTCCCTCTTTCAAATATGTGTTATACCCTTTAGCCAGCACTTTTCCATTTGTCAGCTTGGATTCATATCCCTCTGTGTCTCCTATATGCCCATCACATATACTATAGGACTTATTCTATAGACCTGTTTCCATTAGGACACTATGTCCTGAATTTTTAATAAATATGTCTTGATGTTGCTCATTGGTTTATCTTGGTGTATTTATTGGATCCATGCAGGTCTTTTTATGCCCATAAGACTCTTTTGTGACATTCGGCCTATTATTACCCATATAATGTTATATGATTTATCAAATGGATTGCTTTGTTTTGAGCCATTTAAATCTTTTTGACTCCCATCTGATTGTTGCTTCACTATTTGTCAATTGAGTTTGTATAATGAGTATAGGATGATCACCTGCAAATGTACTTTTGACACTGTCATTTTTTTCCTTTCGATTTAGGCACCCCTATTGGAGTCTACCTCTGTTTTAACATCTTCTTTTAACTTATTTCTCATTTTGTATTAAGTGTCTTGAATAAAATTTCAACTAATTTTACTTTTGGCTGCTTCACTCCTTGTTTTTTGTAGGTTTTGAATTCCAAAATTCCAAAATATTGTAGAAATAGCCCTGCCAGACGAGTGGAAGTTGTTTTAGTTGCAATGGAAGGACCAACTCCATATTAATGCCTATGGATTAAAATGCCATGTAATAAAAGATCTTGTAGGTTTGGCCTAGTGCATTTTTTACATTTCTGTGGGTGGATGAGTTTAATTTGTCTGGCATGCAAACTATTGCAAAAATCCATTTGTTTGAAAGTCTGAATAAGAAAAAGGTCAGAGTGGACTACACTGTCAGTACCGCTTAAATCCACGACCCTTTGAAATGTTTAGCAGCCATTAAAGAGAACCTATCACTAGTTTTGTCATGTGTCAACTAAAATTATCATCTTAATCCGCGCATGTGTGCCATTCCATAAATGCAATGAGAAATTGGAAACGGTCTTAGGAGCACAGGGAAGAGACTCAGACAAGAGATGGGGTTAAACCACAACGTGTTTCGACGGAGGATCCGTCTTCATCAGGTGGAAAACAGCACAAGCGCCGATTAAGATGATAGTTTTAGTTGACACATGACAAAACTGCTGACAGGTTCCCTTTAATTGGCAATTTCTATGTAAGGAACATTATGGCAGACAAGCAGAAAAAAAATAGGTGTCATGACTTGTGGATTAAGAAGATCTTTTACTGTAGAAAGGTTGTGACAGGTCCTGTTAAAGTACTGTAAATGAAGTTGCTTTAGCCCATTAACTGATCTTTGGTTTCAAAGAAGCTTGACAAATCAAACTGAGATGGTTTCCAGCCTTACAATTGGGCCACTGGGAGGGTTTATAGTGACTGCTATATGTCCAAATATGTCAGTTTTTATTTTATTTATTTCAGTACAATTTACACATGCATATGGTCACAGGTTCTCATCAAGAGTAGTTTTCAATCAATAAAATTTCTTATAAAATAATAATGAAGAAATCATTCTCACTCTCAGCTACTCTCGCAGCATGTCCTGTTAAAGTGCATACCTGTAGTCCTGGCTAACCTAGACTTCATTGTCCCCTACTTGTTGTACTGGAAATAGCTGTAATGTCCACTCTGCCAAGAATTGACTAGCCTCAGTCAGCGATTGGCTGAGATGGCATTTTCAGCCAATCACAGTGTGTTGAGAACTGAACTAAGTGACATAAAGCACTAGGAACCCAGTGTTAGGAATGGCGGAACGTACTAAATAAAAATATAAATAAAGTGCGTTCGCCGCTCGGGGTCCACCGTGCAGTAGGTGATAAAACCGCAGCTAAATGGTGGCAGAGACAATATGGCGATTATGCACACGGGTTAAACTTCACCCGGAGTGTGCAGGACGGGCGCTGTTCACACCCAGAGGTACCGTAACAAAAAACACAAAACACTGAACCTGTTTGTGACACAGGCTTCAGGTAGAATACACACAGGATGGTAAAAGGTCACAGGAGTAGTCCAAGTTGGCGGTACTAAATCCTTCTAGACCTACCGTGTTATCAGAGAATATAGCGATGCAGCCGCGAATGCTAAAAGGGCTGCTAAAGCAGCGCAGCATGGATACTGCCGCTGGATGACACCGCTATTGCACAAGTGCGATGTCGGACGCTAGCAGCTGTGGTAATGGAACAATAGCGCCCTGGCGCTTGTACTGGAAGTAACTCAATCCCTCACACAGTCGTAATATCAAAGGGTAGGGGTTTCAAATGAGTCATTCACCAGATCATGCATCCATCAACAAACACACAGCAGCAAGTATGACTATACTAGCGCATGGCGGAATGGCCATGCGCGCTTATTATAGCAGCCGGGACCTTCCGGAAGCTTCCAGACCTCCGAGATGGACCAATGAGATCTGGAGTGGGACCTGAGCACATGACTCCCGATCTCCAATGGGAGACCGTCTCATGAGCATGCTCAGAAGGCAGATGGAAGAACTTAGCCTCCTAACAACCAGTAAGCATCAAAGTAGATTGTGTGAGTGAATTAATGGGATGAGTATTGGTATGAGTATAGTTTTTGTTAATATTTTTAACTGTTCTAAACCCCTTTTAGTTAAAAGAAAAAAATAGGTTTTGGATTGTGTTTGCCAGTTGAAAAAAACATCAATCTGTGGCTAAACATTACAATGGTTATAAGTTGTTATATTTGACCACGCTCACAGGTTCAGTATTTGGTCAGTATTTTACATCAGTATTTGTAAGCCAAAACCAGGAGTGGGTGAAAGATGCAGAAGTAGAGACGATCTTCTATTATACTTTTCCTCTGATTGTTCCCCTCCTGGTTTTGTCTTGCAAATACTGATGTGAGGTACTGACCAAATACTGAATGAGTGAATGTGGCCTTAAAGGCCAACTTCAAATCACAAAAACACCTACCGGTTTGTGATCAAAAATTTATGACAGTCTTTGATTACCCCCACACAGGATTAACCCTGTCACAAGAATTTAGGGAAGCATGATGGCTCAGTGATTAGCACTGCAGCTTTCCAGTGCTGGGATCGTAAGTTCACATCCAACCAAGGACAACATCTGCAAGGAGTTTTTATGTTCTCCCTGTGTTTGTGTGGGTTTCCTCCCTCACTCCAAAGAAATAATGATAGGGATATTGCATTGTGATCCCCATCAGGAACAGTGCCGATAATGTCTGTAAAGAGCTGTAAGATTAATGACGTGAGTAAAATAAAAGTAAATGATTTATGACTTACTATAAAATCTGAGGAATCAGCTCCAGAGACAGTGAGGGCATGAGGTCTCTGATCTTACATGGATATTGTGAGAGCTTTCACACCATTTATCTAAGCAAATGAAGGATTCCCTCTCTGAGTTCAGTTTTGTTTTTTTAAATGTCCATTTATTATGTTATGTGTCTTCTCTTTTTCTGTATATATTGTGTTTCTTCAGTTATTTTGTTATACCATGCCTGATGAAAAGACCCAAGAAATTCAAAAGCTTGCTTTGTAACATCACTTAATTTATTTTTTTTAGCCAATAAAAGGTATCATAACTACAAGATTATTATGCATGGTGGCTCAGTGGATATCACTGCAGCCTTGCAGCGCTGGGGTCCTGGGTTCGAATCCCACCAAGGACAACATCTGCAAGGAGTTTGTATGTTCTCCCCGTGTTTGCGTGGGTTTCTTCCGGGTACTCCTGTATCCTTCCACATTCCAAAGACATACTGATAGGGAATTTAGATTGTGAGCCCCATCAGGGACAGTGATGATAATGTGTGCAAACTGTAAAGCGCTGCAGAATATGTTAGCGCTATATAAAAATAAAGATTATTATTATTTTGTTTCTCCCACTGAGAACAATCAAACCACCTCTACTCACTCTGCTGTGGTTGAGGTAGGCACAAGAAGCAGTGTCATCAAAATGCCCAGGCTGATTTATTACAAATTTAATAAGCCGCTTAGCATAAGTAGCAGTATTGCGGGTTTGCCTGCTTGGATTCGTGTCCAGTTCTTAAGTCCTTAGCAAAGACCAACAAGCTTGAGATCTACACATCTCCATACCCAGCCACTGAATGAAAAAACTGGTCTCCATTTTATCTGCCATATTGCGCCCCCATGATGGGGAATGTGAGCAGTCAGTCCCACCCTTCTCTTTCACTGCTTATAAAAATCTTCCCAGGCTTACCTCACCGAAGGTACCGACCTCGTTGATACATATCTCCTCCCAAGGTCCTGTCCGGTGGTCATCTTACACCCTTTTACAAATATTTTTATCAGCTTGGAAACTCCTTTAAACTTGGAAAAATAGAGAGATCTACAAGCATGGTACTTTTGTTCCATTCATTAGTGCATATTTATTGGGATGCCAAAATATTAACATCTAGATTCTAAAAGCTAATTATATCAAACTGTAACTTTAATGTGATCTCAATACATAACCTCAGTAAAACAGCCTGCTGCGATATGCTCAGCCTCAATGGATCACAAGGTAAAGAAAAAATACTAAGGTAAGTCTTGCTTTGCACAAATTTACTGCAAATAATAAAAAAACAGTTGGAGAATATTTTTCAGAAGTGAATGAGCTGTATCATAAATAAAGACTTAAGGGTTTAATAATACTGATGGAAAACTTCCAACACAGAAAGACACAAAAAAGAGAATATAAATTTAGATGAAAGGGTAATACTATACATTCAGGCATAGACAGATTTATATTAAACTCTTCAGTGAGAATAGTATTTTATTTTTATCTTTATATTCTTCTTGACTTGATAACAAATTAAAGCACATTTACCAGCTCAAAGGAATTTTCTGGATTAAAATGTTCACATTTTAAAATATCTATGGCAAATAATTATCTTTTAAAACTTACTTAACTATCAGCTCTGTTCACAAAAAGTGAATAATTACCAAATGGGATCCAAGTTATCACTCATTTATAATGAGTCAATGCATGAGTAGATATCATAGGGCTTTTCTTTGACACTCTACATAGCTGAGTGTATAATTGTAACGGGGAGTTATTATATCTTTGCAAATTACTTTTTCTTTTAAGTTCTATTATGATGACTGTTCAGTAATGAATTACAAAATTGCAAAGTGTAATAAACTTTGACAGAAAGGTACCTTAGGCTATGAGCACACGTAGATTTAGGTCCTGCGGATTTTTCCGTGCGGATTTGGAAAAATCTGTAGGTAAATTTTCATTTCAAAAGACCTGCTGATTAGCCTGCGGTTTAGCCCTGCGGTTTCACACCTCTACAATGGAGAAGGTGTGAAACCGCAGCGGAATCTGCACAAAGAATTGACATGCTGCGGTTTTAAACCCACAGCAAATCCGCGCGGAAAAATCCGCAACATGTGCACAGCGTTTTCCAGTTTACCATTGAAAACAATGGTACTGTACAATGCAGCTAAATCTGCTGCAGACCCACAGAGCCTGAAACACTGTGGATCCGCAGCAGAATCTGCACCGTGTGCACATAGCCTAAAAAATTAGATGTTCACATGTTTTTCCTATGCTTTGACCATAACAGTGTACTGTATTCTGCTGAGAAAGCAGCGGCGCCACCACAGGGAGAATTTTGCAATACATAGTTCTCTTTAAAAATCACTGGGCATTCTACATTGGGTACAAATATGTCAGGAGTGGACCTCCAGAGAGAGGTATACATGAATTGGCTAATTTATGGGCTAAGTATTCTCAATTTTTCCTATTTTATAGAGCAGCAATGCAATTCATATTTCATGTTTACATGCTATAGCTCTACATGCAATTTTATTTGTTGGTTATATGTGGAGATGGCTTTTCTTAGTTTGCAGCTGTACACACCTGTCTTCTGTCTGGGAGTGACAGTCAGTATTTTGTTATTTGTATACATAGGCTCTCTGACTGAGCACTCCACCTATTAGAATCTGGTGATTTTAATCACAGCAGGATCATATCTGCCCACATAAATACAGGCTTCAGTCTAGGAGAGGATTCACATTAGATAGGCTCCCAGCAATGATAATCGCCTTATCATGGCTGCAGGGTACACATGAATTGGCCAATTTATGAGCTAAGTATTCTCAGTTTTTCCTATTTTCTACCGTAGTAATTTAATTCACATATCATGTTTTCATGTTAAAGTGCTACAGCGTGCTACGTTATATGTTGATTATTTGGCTTCTCTTAGTTTGCACCTGTGCACACATGTCTTCGGTTTGGAAGTGATGGTCAGTCTTTTGTGTTTTGTAGGAACTCCAGAAAGAGACTCCCTTTATAGCTGCTCTTAACTGACTAGCTAACTGATAGAAGATAAAAAGTGGACTGCTGTAATATTATTTTTTTGACCAGACAACATCTTTAAGTAGTCTGCACATTATATTTGAGTGCTATATATTTTCCAACTTTTTAAATAGTCTTCATTAAAAATTTTCTACCATTTTGCTGCTTAATAGTGTCTACATTTTTTTATAGATGAGTGATGTGCAAAAATCCATCAGAACTGTTGACCTTGGTTCTTAAGCTCTCTCCCTTCCTGTTTTCATTGTTAGTGATGCAGCAGAGAGGGGCAGCGGTTATGGATAGATTATGAATTCCATAGTGTTCAGAGGGGAGAAAGCGTGTACAGTTTCAGAAAAGGGCAGACAGAAAATACAGGCTATGGAAAAACAAGAAACCTTGCTGATGCTGACTGGAGCTTAGTTCAATTTTATTAACTGAATGTAACGATGTAAAACTAATTTTCCCAAGTCAAAGCTGTCCATGGCTTTTAACCTTTCTGCATCTCCCTGCTAATGTAAAAACATGTACAGTAATATTTGGAAATCTTTCAGGCCAACTTTGGGCACCACTGACTTAACCTATGATATGCAGTTATCAACAATTAATAATAATTAATAATAATAATTTTTATTTATATAGCGCCAACATATTCCGCAGCACTTTACAATTAAGCGGGGACATGTACAGACAATAAATTCAATACAAGTTAAGACAATTCAAACAATGACATTAGGAGTGAGGTCCCTGCTCGCAAGCTTACAATCTACAAGGAAATGGGGGGACACAGTAGGTGAGAAATGCTTGTTAATTCAGGTCTGGCAATTATAATAGGGATTTTCATATAAAGCTGCATGATCCGGTCATCAGCCCGTGTGTTTAAGTGCAATAGACAAGTATCAAGTGCAGTTATGTGCATGAAGGGTGTGGAGACAGATGAATAGTAGGGTGCAGATTCAGAATAATATTTGGAAGGAGGGAACAGGGCAAAGTTAGCTTGCTGAGTAGTTGATGTGATAGGCTTCTTTGAAGAGATGGGTTTTCAAAGCGCGCTTGAATAGGTCAGGGCTAGGTATCAGTCTGATCGTCTGGGGAAGTGCATTCCAGAGAGCTGGAGCAGCACGAGAGAAGTCTTGGAGACGGAGGTGCGAGGTTCGGATTACGGGGGATGTTAGTCTTAGGTCATTTGTAGAACGGAGGGCACGTGTAGGGCGATAGACAGAGATGAGAGAGGAGATATAAGGCGGTGCAGAACAGTGGAGAGCTTTATGGGTGAGAGAGATGAGTTTATACTGGACCCTGTAGCGAATAGGTAGCCAGTGTAATGACTGGCATAAGATGGAGGCATCGGTGAAGCGGCTGGACAGAAATATGACCCTGGCTGCCGCATTCAAGATGGATTGGAGAGGAGAAAGTTTGGTAAGAGGGAGACCGATCAGAAGAGAGTTGCAGTAGTCCAGACGAGAATGAATAAGAGCGACAGTAAGAGTCTTAGCAGTTTCAAAGGTGAGAAAAGGTCGGATTCTGGAGATGTTTTTAAGATGCAGGTGACAAGAGCGACTGAGTGATCGGATGTAGGGAGTAAAGGAAAGTTCAGTGTCGAATATGACCCCAAGACAGCGGGCATGCTGCTTGGGAGTTATGGTTGAACCCTCCAGGGTTATTTCGATGTTAGGTAGAGTGAGGTTAGTAGAGGGGAGAAACACAAGAAGTTCAGTTTTAGAGAGATTTAGTTTCAGATAGAGGGAGGACATGATGCTAGAGACAGCAGACAGACAATCCTTGGTATTTTGAATTAGGGTAGGGGTGATGTCAGGGGAAGAAGTGTATAATTGGGTGTCATCAGCATAGAGATGATACTGGAACCCAAATCTGCTGATTGTTTGTCCAATAGGGGCAGTGTATAAAGAGAAGAGGAGGGGGCCTAGGACTGAGCCCTGCGGGACCCCGATAGTAAGGGGACGAGAAGAGGAAGAGGAGCCGGAAAAAGATACAGTGAAGGAGCGGTCAGAGAGGTAGGAGGAGAACCAGGAGAGGGCTGTGTCCTTGAGGCCTATAGAGCGGAGCATAGTGAGGAGGAGCTGGTGATCCACAGTGTCAAATGCGGCAGAGAGATCCAGGAGAATCAGCAGGGAGCAATGACCTTTCGATTTAGCTGTTATTAAATCATTAGAGACTTTAGTGAGGGCAGTTTCAGTAGAGTGTAAAGAGCGGAAACCAGATTGTAAGGGGTCGAGAAGAGAGTTATCCGAGAGATAGCGGATTAGACGGGAGTGGACCAGGCGTTCCAGGAGTTTAGAGATGAAGGGAAGGTTAGAGACAGGTCTGTAGTTAGCAGTGCAGTTCTGGTCCAGGGATGGCTTTTTAAGTAAAGGGGTTATGATGGCATGTTTAAATGAGGAGGGAAATATACCTGAAGAAAGAGAGAGGTTAAATATTTTAGTCAGGTGAGTGGTGACCACTGGTGAGAGAGACTGCAGGAGCTGTGAAGGAATAGGGTCACTGCTGCAGGTTGTAGGCCGAGCAGAAGTGAGGAGCTTGGAAACTTCTTCTTCTGAAACAGGCTCAAAGATGTCTAGTGAGCTTGAGGTGCGGCAGAGAAGGGGATCCAGGCACTGAGGAGATAGGGCTGAGATATCCTGATGGATGTGGTTGATTTTTTCTAGGAAATAAGTGGCTAGATCCTCACCGCTGAGGTTGGTGATGGGGGCCTGTACTTTAGGTTTCAGGAGGGAGTTTAAGGTTTCAAAAAGTCGTCTTGGGTTGTTGGATAGTGAGGTGATGAGGGTGGTGAAGTAGGATTGAACAATTTGAAACAATAAGGACAATAAATACTTCAGGCTTTGGTAATGTATTTGTAACTGTAAAAGCAACACAAACTAACTATTCACACTGTAACAACCACATTAGTCTGACAGTGTATCTAAAACTAGTTTCACATTTGCCTCTTTGTGCGCAGCGCTTCCTGTGCAAGTGGAAACGCATGCAAAAACGCACAAGCATTTTTGCATGCATTTGCTTTTTATGCGCATGCATTTTAACCAGTTTCTAGCCATATTTACTGTTAAAACGCATGCGTACGCATCTCCATGCGCGCTTGCATTCCCATAGACTGTAATGTGTTGTTTTGACGCATTCCGTGCGCAAGCGTACTCATGCGTTTTTTTGGCGCCTTTGGACGGACCCAAAAATGCAACAGGTTGCGTCTTGCGCATCTAGACACACACCTTGAAAAAACGCATGCGAAGGAAAACGCAGACGAACGCATGCAAACGCAAGACCATGCGTACGCTATGTTAAACATAGGTACGCATGACGCATGAGCACGGATGAGCACAATGCTCTGCACAAAAAACGCTAATGTGAAACCAGCCTAATACAAATGGAGTCAATGTCATTACCAATTTTAACAACTGATAAAATGCTTATTGTAAAAGCAAAAAACTCCTTCTTTGAAATAAATATAATCTTTCCCTTTGTAATTAAAAAATAAATTATTTAACAACAGATTCCCTACTTGGATAAAGTGTTCATGGTGTCTATTTGGTAATGTTGTCCTTGCTCAGCTACAATAAATAAAAAATAAAAAAAACTCTAAATGCACTACAAGAATATTGACTTCAAAGAAGTCTTTTTATTGACTAATAATACATGTTATAAATTGTCCTTTGCTTTGTCCCAACAATATTTGTGCAACTTAAGGCCAGTGTTTAAAAGAAAACGTTCATCATCTATATATATAGACGCCTTATCATGTCTGTCTGTAACCGAAATCGCGGGCCGCTGATTGGTCGCAGCCGCCAGGCCCCCGCCAGGCCGCCTCCAATCAGCGGCAGGCGCAGCTGTTTGTAACGGTAAGCGGCAGGCGCAGTCGGGCGCAGCGCTCAATCGGGCGCAGGCCTTAATCTGTAAAAAAGAGAATTAAAATTGAAAAAAGGTTATTCTCACCTTCTGACGGCCTCTTGTCTTCTTTCCACGCGCCCGACCTCGCGTTCCCAGTAATGCTTTGCAGCTTGGACCGCTGATGACGTCACTCTCGCGAGAGCAAGAAAGAGGACCGACGTCACTCTCGCGAGAGCGAGAAGAAAGACCATCAGTGGTCTAAGCCGCAAAGCATAACTGGGAACTCGAGGCCGGGCGCGTGGAAAGACAGGAGGCCGTCGGAATGTGAGAATAACTTTTTTCTATTTTTTAATATTATTTTTTTTACATGCTAGAGGGCCGCGGCAGTGATTGATCGCAGCTACAGGGCTGCATTGCTGATTGGTCGCGGACAGAGAGCCGCGACACTGATTGGTCGCGGCTACATGAAAAGGGGGGGGTGAGGGGACCATGCATACCAGGAAAGGGGGGTGAGGGTACCATGCATACCAGGATTGGGGGGTGAGGGGACCATGCATACCAGGATTGGGGGGTGAGGGGACCATGCATACCAGGATTGGGCGGTGAGGGGACCATTCATACCAGGAAAGGGGGTGAGAGGACCATGCATACCAGGACTGGGGAGTGAGGGGACCATGCATACCCCCAAAGGGGGGTGAGGGGACCATGCATACCAGGAAAGGGGGGTGAGGGGACCATGCATACCAGGAAAGGGGGGTGAGAGGACCATGCATACCAGGATTGGGGGGTGAGGGGACCATGCATACCAGGAAAGGAGGGTGAGGGGACCATGCATACCAGGAAAGGGGGGTGAGGGGACCATGCATACCAGGAAAGGGGGGTGAGGGGACCATGCATACCAGGATTGGGGGGTGAGGGGACCATGCATACCAGGATTGGGGGATGAGGGGACCATGCATACCAGGATTGGAGAGTGAGGGGACCATTCATACCAGGAAAGGGGGTGAGAGGACCATGCATACCAGGACTGGGGAGTGAGGGGACCATGCATACCCCGAAAGGGGGGTAAGAGGACCATGCATACCAGGATTGGGGGGTGAAGGGACTATGCATACCCCGAAAAGGGGGTGAGGGGACCATGCATACCAGGATAGGGGGGTGAGGAGACCATGCATACCAGGAAAGGGGGGTGAGGATACCATGCATACCAGGAAAGGGGGTGACGGTGAGCATACATACCAGGATTGGGGTGTGAGAGGACCATGCATACCAGCAAAGGGGGTGAGGGGACCATGCATACCAAGAAAGGGGGGGTGAGGGGACCATGTATACCAGGATAGGGGGGTGAGGGGACCATGCATACCAGAATTGGGGGGTGAGAGGACCATGCATACCAGGATTGGGGGGTGAGAGAACCATGCATACCAGGATTGGGGGGTGAGAAGACTATGCATTCCAGGATTGGGGGTGAGGGGACCATGCATACCGGGATAGGGGGGTTGAAAGGTAGCATGCATATCAGGATTGGGGGTGAGATAACCATACATATCAGGATTGGGGGGTGCATTATTGCATTATTATTAAATCTTCAAAAATAAACTGCATACATATTCTAGAATACCCCATGCATTAGAATCGGGCCACCATCTAGTATTTATATAATCCTCTTGGAGGATAACACATAGAAGGGACAGGCACGCTGATTTCAACGTTATTTCACTTATCGGTGAATATATTTTTTTTATAGTAATCCAATGTATTCATGAAAGTATAGTTTCTCCTTACAGATGCAGTTTGTCCTGACCGGTTGACTCAGTTTATCACCACCACTTGAATAGTGTCCAGTGATCCAGAAAATGGAGAACAAACATAATTGCTGCCATCCAGGGTAGTCGGTAATATCAGTCATTTAATTGTCTGATTTAAATTCAAGCTTAGTACTGAAACATGTTACTATAATATTAAAGTTCTCGACCACACTAGATGTCATAAGTGCTCGAATTCTTAATTTTCTCACTACTGGATACGATTACTCAACTGCTATTTTTTAACTGTAACTGAGAAATCACATAAAATTATAGGGGAAAACTAGAAAGATAAAAGAAGATGATTTAAAAATATAATTAATTTTCTACAAAACAAAGATCAGAACATATTAGGCTGAGATAATTTCACTATCTCCTTAGGGAGTGTAAAACCTGGCTAATGATTAAGTGGAATGGGAAGAGGGTCTGATGTATTTTGTGCCTTGATGCTAAAGACCTTTTACTGAGAAAGAATAACATGCAAGTGGATTGTTGACGAAATCCAATCTATTCTTACATTTTATGGAATTTTTCCCATTTTGGACATTTATAACATATCCTCAGGATATACTGTATCATAAATGTACAATAAATGTGGGTCCCACCTATTCAGAGCAAGGCTCTATTTCATGCCTTCGCTTGTGTGGGAAATTAAAAAATTGCAGAGCACACTAGATTGGTACTTGCTCTTATTGGTCAAATAAGGAACTTCTTGTGCATATAACTTATATGTCTTTAATGGGAATATTGACCATATTTAAGTTACAATTTGGAGATTTTACATGATGACCTAGTTCAGTGAGCAAGATTCAATGACCTAGGTGTTCGGTACGGACACCGAACCTTCCTTTTCGGGTTCACCCATCTCTATTTATGTTGGACAATTTGAGAGTGCTGTATCATGTGAAATAGTGGATTAGGAAGACTATATTTTACATTTATTAAATTTGTATAAGCATATAGTATACAGTTTGTATAGATGTGCAGTGTTTTTGTGGTGTTTATATATTTTGCCTTAAAATGGAAATTGTGATTAAGTAAGGGACCATATAACTACAGTATATTCTAGTATTTTTTCTCTACATTCCATTTTTTTTTATCATACTAAGGATAAAAAAGGTCAACATTCAATGACCCCATACCGGATATGTCTACAGGATAGATAGAATCATAGAATCGTAGAGTTGGAAGAGACCTCCTGGGCCATCTAGTCCAAGCCCCTGCTCAAAGCAGGATTCGCTAAATCATCCCAGACAGATATCTGTCCAGCCTCTGTTTGAAGACTTCTATTGAAGGAGAACTCACCACTCACCACCTCCAAATTGTAACTTAAATATGGTCAATATTCCCATTAAAGACATATAAGTTATATGCACAAGAAGTTCCTTATTTGACCAATAAGAGCAAGTGCCTCTCGTGGCAGCCTGTTCCACTCAGTGATCACGCTAACTGTCAAAAAGTTTTTTCTAATATCTAATCTGTGTCTCCACCCATTCAGTTTCATCCCATTGCTTCTAGTCTTTCCTTGTGCAAATGAGAATAAAGATGTTTCTTCTACAATGTGACAGCCCTTGAGTATTTGTAGGCAGCTATTAAGTCTCCTGTCAGTCTTCTCTTTTGCAAGCTAAACATTCCCAAATCCTGCAACCTTTCCTCATAAGACAGGGTTTGCAGACCGGTCACCATTATGGTCGCTCTTTTCTGAACTTGCTCCAGTTTGTTGATGTCGTTTTTAAAATGTGGCGCCCAAAACCGGACACAGTATTCCAGATGAGGTCTGACCAAAGAGGAGTAGAGGGCAATAATGACTTCACATGATCTAGACTGTATGCTTCTGTTAATACATCCTAGAATTGCATTTGCTTTTTTTGCTGCTGCATCACATTGTTGACTCATATTCAGTCTGTGATCTATTAGTATACCCAAGTCTTTTTCACATGATCTGTTGCTTAGCCCTATTCCTCCCATTCTGTATATGCTGTTTTCATTTTTATTGCCCAGATGTAGCACTTTGCATTTTTCCCTGTTAAAAGCCATTCTGTTAGTTGCTGCCCACTGCTCCAATTTATTTATATCTTGTTGAATCCTCTCTCTCTCTTCTCTAGTATTAGCTATCCCTCCTAGCTTTGTGTCATCAGCAAATTTAATCAGTTTACCCTCAATTCCTTCATCTAAATCGTTGATAAAGATGTTGAACAATACAGGGCCCAGGACAGAGCCCTGTGGTACCCCACTTGAGACATTCTTCCAACTGGATGTGCAGCCATTTACGACCACTCTTTGGGTCCGATCACTAAGCCAGTTATGAATCCACCTAACAGTTGCCTTGTCCACTCCATACTTAGTCATTTTTTCAATAAGGATTGTGTGAGATACTTTGTGAAATGCTTTGCTGAAGTCAAGATATAGTATATCTACAGCATTTCCCTGATCCACCCAATCAGTGATTCTGTCATAGAAGGAAATTAAATTAGACTGACATGACTTATTAGTTACAAACCCATGCTGACTCTGCTTAATCACTTCATTCTTATCCAGGTACTTACATACATGTTGTATAATAATTTGTTCAAAGATCTTTCCTGGTATAGAAGTCAGACTCACTGGCCTATAGTTGCCTGGGTCCACCTTCTTCCCCTTTTTGAAGATAGGAACAACATTTGCTCTTCTCCAGTCTTCTGGGACTTCTCCTGCTCTCCAAGAATTTTCAAAGATTATGGAAAGGGTTCAAAAATTTCTTCTGCTATCTCCTTCAGTACTCTGGGGTGTAATTCATCTGGTACTGGAGACTCGAATTCATTTAGTTTAGCTAAGTGTTTCCTCACTATCTTTCTGTCTATAGATATCCTGGATTCTTCTATTCCCTTAATAGGACAGTGATGAACAGTTGATTAACATGTAACCATTTCCTTTCTGAGAGAAAACAGATGCAAAATAGGAATTTAAAAGTTCAGCCTTCTCAACATCCTGTCTTACCATTTCATCATTTTCATCCTGTAAAAACCCTATAGCATCTTTGACTTTTCTTTTACTTTTGATATATCCCCAAAATCCTTTATTATTGCTTTTGACGTCTCTTGCAAGCCTCAATTCATTGTCAGCTTTAGTTAATCTGATTTGTGCCCTGCAGGTTCTGCAGAAAGCATTATATTCTTCTTTAGATATGCCTCCCTCTTTCCATTTTATAAACATTTCTTTCTTCCTTTTTAGCATGTGCTTAAGTTCTGTGTTCATCCATCCTAATTTCCTTAAATGCTTCCTATTCTTCCCTCTTTTTGGAATTGTTAACAATTGTGCTTTGAGAATTTCATTTTTTCTAGATTTCCCATCCTTCCTGGACATTTTTGTCTTTAAGGATATCCAGCCATTGGATCTCTCCAATTCTCTTTCTGAGTCCCTTAAATTCTGCCTTTCTGAAATCTTCACAGGTCTTCCTCCTCTAGTTATCCAAAATTCTAAAATAGCATGATCGCTACCTCCTAGGGTCCCAGCCACTTTTACCTCCTCAACCATTTCCTCCCTGTTTATGAGGATTAGATCCAAGGTAGCAGATCCCCTTGTTTTTTCCCCTACCTTTTGGAACATAAAGTTGTCAGCAAGAGAGGGTAAGAATTTCCTTGACCTTTTAGTTTTGCCTGAGAGAGATTCCCAACAAATGTCTGGATAGTTGAAATCTCCCATGACAACTATGTCATATTTTTTGGAGAACTTGGCCATTTGATGCATAAAGAGTTCATCCATATCTTCAGCTTGCACAGGCAGTCTGTAGTAAATGCCTACAATGGTGTCCTTTCCATTGTTCTGTCCTTGTATTCTTACCCAAACAGTTTCCACAGAACTCCCAGTCTCTGAAGCTCCAATATGTGCAGACATACAATGTGACACCTCCTTCTCGTTTATCAAGTCTGTTTCTTGCAAATAAGTTGTATCCTTCTAGCCTTGTATTCCAATCATGTGTATTGTCCCACCAAGTTTCAGTGATTCCAATGACATCATGTTTCTTTTCCTGCGTTAGTAGTCCCAATTCTCCTTGTTTGTTGCCCATGCTTTGTGCATTAGCATAGAAACATTTTAGTTTGTGATTGGTTTCTCTTTCTCCAATATTTTTATTATTTAGATTCTTTTGTCTTTGCTCTTCCGTTCCACTTCTAATCACGAAACAATCACTGACCTCAGGGAGACCAGTCAAAGAAAACACTGTGGCAGCCGGCAAAGGCGCTCAATCAGTGAAATCCTAGGTGCTTTGCTCCCTGGGAAATAAGAATATGCAAATAAAGTCCGTGGAGCCTCATTTAAGAGTCTCAAACACGGGATACCTGGCCTTGGTATTTCCCTTGCCATATCTGTAAACTCGTAAAGAGCTGGATATTGACTTAAAGGGCCACTTAATATGGTGGTAATGGTGGTTTCCGAAAGGAGCCACTCCTTGGCTGGGTCCTTCCCTGGAGGAAGATCAAGCTAGTCCCGTGTTTGAGACTCTTAAATGAGGCTCCACGGACTTTATTTGCATATTCCTTTTTCCCAGGGAGCAATGCACCTAGGATTTCACTGATTGAGCACCTTTGCCGGCTGCCCCAGTGTTTTCTTTGACTGGTCTCCCTGAGGTCAGTGATTGTTTTGTGATGTTGGTCTACTAGGCATTGCTCCCACCTACCCAGAATCCTACTCCACACTGATGAGGGGCAACACCCCAAAACAGCTGTCTGTGGATACCTGGCCTTGGTATTTCCCTTGTTATATCTGTAAACTGGTAAAAAGCTGGATATTGACTTAAAGGGCCACTTAATATTGTTTTAATGGTGGTTTCCGAAAGGAGCCACTCCTTGGCTAGGTCCTTCTCTGGAGGAAGATCTGGCTAGTCCCGTGTTTGAGACTCTTAAATGAGGCTCCACGGACTTTATTTGCATATTCGTATTTCCACTTCTAATAGCAGAGTTCTCAATAGCATTTGTCAGGTGTATGGCTTTTTCTGGCCTTTTGCTTCCCTTCCCACATTGTTCTAGTTTAAAGCTCTTCTGATGAGTGTAGCAAGGCGACTTCCAAATACATGTTTTCCAGTCTTCGTAAGGTGCACCCCATCTCTAGCAAGTAGTCCATCATATAGATAATTCACTCCGTGATCCAGAAATCCAAAACCTTGCTGACGGCACCATCGGCGTAGCCAGTTGTTCACCTGCAGTATCTTATTCCACCTCCTTGTTCCATGGCCATCCACTGGGAGGATGGAAGAGAAGACCACCTGTACTCCCAGTTCTTTCACTTTCTTACCTAAGTTTTCAAAGTCACTGCAGATTGTTTCCAGGTCGTTTCTTGCTGTGTCATTTGTCCCCACATGTATTTGCAGGAATGGGTAGTCATCTGTAGGTCTGGAGAGTCCTGATATCCTGTCAGACACATGTTTAATTTTTGCACCTGGAAGACAGCACATTTCTCTTGAAGTTATATCCGGTCTGCAGATAGCGGCCTCTGTTCCTCTCAACAGGGAATCCCCCATGACCACCACTCTCCGTTTCTTCTTCACAACATTTTTCTTTCTCCATCCAGGAGGATTCTGATGGCGTACAAGGTTGCTGTTTGTGGGCAGAGTCTTATCCTGATTTATTTCTTCATCGTTCTCCTGCGTAAGAGCCTGGTACTGGTTCCTGAGAAATATGGGCGCTGACTGCCTCCCGATCCTCCTGCTTCTCTGGGTCACATGTTTCCATTCCTCTGTTTCTTCAGGTGCACTTCGAATTTCTTCTCTTTCTATAACATGAAGGGATAATTCTGCTCTGTCTAAGAGCTCTTCACCTTCCTTAATGATCTTCAATGTAGCTAACCTCCCTTCGAGATTTTGCAACTTTTCCTCCAACAGGGACACAAGCTTGCATTTGTGGCATGTGAAGTTTGGCTTTTCCACTGGTAAGTCTGTGAACATGTAGCAAGAAATGCAGCTCACCAAATGGCTGCTGGCCTCTTCCAAATTGTCAAAGAGATTTCAATGCGATGAAAAATGAGCCAAACGGCGCGCTGCAACGGCCAAAATCCAGTGATCGTTGAGCTCGTGGAGACTCTTCACTTATCCCAGAAGGCACTGGGAATATGCAAATGATCTCCTCAGGACTCTTCCCCTGGTTAGATATATAGACAAACTAATACTTAATTTGAATGAACAAATATGAACCCATCATTCATTTTCCGGTTAACTTTTGCTTAGTGCTTTTCATTCACTCCTTAAATATCTACTAATACAGCATTCTCTCCAACAGGAAATCCCTGATCATCATCCATGCAATTCAGTTTCATCCTAGTATCAGACACCAGTTAATTTCTTGTTTACTAGAACCTCTTTTAGATCGATAAGAAGCTGATGAACCTTTGCCAGTGAAATCCCAACAGCTTTAGAAGCCTTAGACATGAGCACTGACATGAGCCAACTATATCTATACAAGTTTAATATACCCGTAGATGCATATGTAGGGAAAATGCAATGTCTTGGCAATTATCACACTGAAAGTGAGGACTGACAATAATATAGATCAATCACTTTTTTTTCTTTTTAAATTACCATTTTCAATAGAATTGAAAAGAAATCATCATTATAAACCATGAATCCCTTAATAACATTAGTCATAGATTCTGGGATATACTGTAAAAGAGCCACATTCCCATGTTAATGAGATCTTTGAACAGCCACATTTCCCTATATAGGAAACATCTATAGAATTGTTAATTTCATAGCAGACATTAAAAATTCTCCATTCAAGCTAACATAGACTTGTCCACTCTACGTCATCCGTATCAAGGCATATGAACAGGAATGCTCTTCACGATACAATGCATTTAAAGAGGTTGTCCTGTGAACAAAGTACATTTTAATTATTAGATCTTAGGATGGGTGGACCCGTGGTTGTTCAGGTCTGTCAGGTTTGGATGAACATTTCAAAAAAGGGTGGTTTGGGTACCAGAACGGTGCCCAAACTCAAACCTGAACCCGGACCCCATTCAAATGGATAGGGGGCTCAAACATCTGGTGTTACCCATGCTGTCATCTGTGTGACAGTGCGAGAAACACAGGCTCTTATCAGCAGTAAGTTTGTTACTGCCAGTCTGAGCACTTCAGTTCCCACGCTGCCATACAGATGAAAGCATGTCAGTCAGCAGCTGACACTAGTGGTAAATTGGTTACCACTGGTCACATGCATCTGCTGATGAGAGTACTATTTTCATCATTGTGCACCCGGTCTCACCGATAGCAGCAAGAGCAGGCATACGATGATGAGAGTATTCATCATCCGGTGCCTGTGCAATAAATAAATAAAATTAAAAAATTACTCCCTTCTATTTTTGCTATCCAGCGCAGGCAAAACCAACATCTGCAGCCCTCAGCTGTCAGCATTATCTTGGCTGGTTATCAGAAATAGAGGTGTCCCCATGCTGTTTTTTTAATTATGTAAATAAATCATAAAAAAAGTGTGGGGGTCCCCCCATTTTTGACAACTAGCCAAGCTAAAGCAGACAGCTGGGAGCTGGTATTCTCAGCCTGGTGCAGTGGCAAGTGGTGTAATGTTTCTGGGGTTGATGTCAGCTTTATAATGTCATCTGACAACAAGCCCACAGGTTAGTAATGGAGAAATGTCCATAGGACACCACTTTTCCTAACCCCATAGTCAAATTTAATAAAAACACAGACAGAAAGAAAAGGCCTTTATTTGAAATAAAAACACAGACTCTTTTATTTGAAAGAAACACTCACCGCCCTCTTTTACCCATTTATTAATGTAAAATTCAAAATAATAAAACACTATATTCCTCGCCTGTCCGACGACAATCCATTTGTCCCACAAAGAGCCCAACTCTGCTTTATCTGGATTGCATGGCTGGGTGGTGGAGTGATGCTACCACTCAGCCATGAATTCAAGGAATATGGAGCTGAGCCCGAGAACTCAGCTTCAGTGCCAAGCGCTGACTTCAAAAGGTGACCAGAGTTATCATCCCAATTCCATGACTGGCAGTAACCTTTTTACCACTGGTTACAGCTGCAGGCTCACACGATATCATCGGTATGACAGCGTGGGAACCGCAGTGCCCAGACCGGCGGTAACAAACTTAGTGCCAATCAGAGCCGTGCTTCTTGCGCTGTCAGATGACAGTATGGGGTTCACTGGATGTCAAGGCTTCTGAAACCGAATTGTCACATGGACTTCAGGGAGAAGTACAAGTTCGGGGTCCATGCATGAACACTAGGTGTTCGGCATGGACCTCGAACTTTACCGTTCTGGTTCGCCCATCCCTTCATGGAATATGTACTGTGTAAAGGATGTGTCTGACTGTGCAGTGACATGGTCTGAACGTACCACACCTTGTAGGCAGGAGAGGAAGCAGAAGTGTATACAGACATTACAGTAGGGGATCACAGCTGAAAGCCACTTATAAAAAGTCATTAGAAAATAAGATGTTGTGCAAATCAGGTTTTCTTGTTAAATGTAATTATGAAATATTTTTGACCATTTTTATTTTTTTATTTTTCAGATCAACATTTCTTTCATAAAAAATAAAAAATCTGGCAATTTGCACACTGGCCATTAGGTCTAATATTTGACGGATATTTCTTGTCCTCACTGGAGATTAGCAGCAATAGCCTGAAAAAGATTATATTTGATTGCACTGAAGCACTATCTGAGAAATCTCTAATTTAGAGAAAGGTCACTGTGAAGAAAAGAGGAGGAGGTGAGCTGTAACATAGCTATTGTGAATGGTGGGTTCTGTGTTATCTACTAAATAGAAAGTGCTACCTTTCATTGTAATCATGCATGTGATGATAAAGAGACTGCTGAAAAGATTTTTTTTCACAGAATAGAATATTAGAGTCTGGTGAAAGGCAAAATGGATAGGGAGACAACTGCAAGATTTCTTATTTTTCTATATATATATATATATATATATATATATATATATATTTAAATGGGAAACTAAAAAAAACTAAAAAAATGAACATAAAATAAAGATTTAAACAGTAGGTCATTTTCTGATTGCACATTTTCTTTTGAGTGTGATGCATTGAAAATCACAAAAATGGACAAGTGTAAAAATCCAACATTACAATAGCCATCTTGTGATGGTCAGACAACTGGGTCAATAGTTCCTCTTAAAATTGGTACAAAAAAAGAAAACCAATGTACCTGAGATATTGCCGTTCAAGGCTTATTAATGCACATGGAGAGTGTAGGCTAACATTTCTGGCCTACACCAAGAAGAGATACTGTAGCATAAATTGTTGAAACGTTAATGCATGCTATGATAAAAAGATGTCAGAAGAGAACACAGGCAACTGCAACTAACTCTACATGTGAGACTATGTAGCTGCAGAGTGATCAGAGATCCTATGGTGACCCCTGTATACCATCAAAAAGGCACATATGTAGCACATCATCATTACAAGAAAGGATCATGGTTTGAAGAATCTCTTTTTGTTTCACAACATGTGAACAGCTGAGTTTGTGTGCAACACTAACAAGGCTGTGTTCACACACAGCATTTTTTTCGCGTTTTTTAGCGGATTTACCAAAAAATCCGCTTAAAAGAAGCTTCCCATTCATTTTAATGCATTTTGCACTTTTTGTGCATATTGATGCAATTTTTCCCGCGAAAAAAACGCTTTGCGGTAAAAAGTGCACCATGCTCATTAATTTTACGGAAAATTCCGCATTTCTGGCTATTTTCTATGTGTCTGGGGACGCGCGGAGAAAAATCGCAGCAAAAACGCGCAAAAATCGCGGCAAAAAACTCGCGTTTTCTGGGAAAGATCCTGTTTTTATGCAGAAATTTTCTGCATACGTGTGCACATAGCCTACCCTAGGAAAGAGATGGCACCAGAAAGCACTGTGGAATGAGGCTGACTGGCAGTGTGATGCAATGGACAATGTTCTTCTGGGAAACCTTATGCCTTTACATTCATGCGGAGCTTACCTTGACACGTACCACTGACCTACAGACAGTTGCAGATAAAATACACCTGTTCATGGAACTTTTTGATGCTGATCAAAAAGTTGATTATCAACAGATTTAGGCCTCTTTCACACATCAGGTTTTCGCCGTCAGGCGCGATCCGGCGCTTTTGACAGAAACCGGATCCGGCGAAATGCAATGCCGGATCCGGTTTCCCCCCCATTGACTTGCATTTGCGCCGGATCGCGCCGGATGGCCATGCGTTTCATCCGGTTTTCGCCGGATCCGGCAATGTGTCGCAATGTGTCGCGATCCGGCGTCTGGAAAAAACGTCTACTGTAACGTTTTTTGTCTCCGGCGAAAAAGCCGGACACGCCGGATCCGGCGCGTCCGGCTTTTTCACACAATGAAAGCCTATGAGCGCCGCAATGCGCCGGATCCGGTTTTTTTGGTCTGAGCATGCTCAGTAGCTCTGCCCACAGGAGATATATAAAAGCAAGACAATGGGACCCTCAGCCACACCCAACATGCCACCCAAGCCAAGAACCAGGAGCAGGAGAAGGCAGCAGACATCTGCAGCAGCAGCACCATCAGCAACACCCCAAATGGAGCAGCATGCTGAACGGGAGGGGAGTCCAGAAGCAGATGAGAGACGGTAATTATCAAATCCCCCATTCCTCCAAACTAGGGCCATGGAATATCAAGATATTCAATGGCCCTTTGTTTCTCTTTATTCAACAGCCGCCAAAGAGATGCAGCAGCAGCACCATCAGCACCACCCCAAATGGAGCAGCATGCTGAACGGGAGGGGAGTCCAGAAGCAGATGAGAGACGGTAATTATCAAATCCCCCATTCCTCCAAACTAGGGCCATGGAATATCAAGATATTCATTGGCCCTTTGTTTCTCTTTATTCAACAGCCGCCAAAGAGATGCAGCAGCAGCAGCAGAAATGGCATCACTGGCAGCAGCAATACCCACAGCCATGGAGTCTGGCCATCAACAGGACAGCACATCTTCTTCTGGGAGCCCTCCCTCGCATCGTCAGCGTTTGACGGTAAGTTTTTATTTCCAAAATCCATCATCTCTGTAATATATGTCTATTCATTGCCTTTTATTTCAAAACAGGAATCACAAGATGAAGAGGAGCTCCCAGAAGAAGAAGGAAGGGGTGGACAGACACCTGGAGTGGGCTCACAATTGGTAAGTTTTTTGCATCAAACGCAGAAACACAACATCACACTACACACAACACATAGAAAACAATGTTCTGCAGACCACACACAGCAAACAAATGCCTACATCCAAAGACATAACATTTTTTGTTTTCTTCTCTAGTATTCCCAATCTGGTGCTCGGCCAAGAGGTCCTCGCAGTGCCTCCCAGGGTCGTCGGCGACAGCAACGCGGCGGTCACCAGCGTGTAAGTATAAATATTTTTGCTTTGTTTTTTTGCACTTTTTATTTCATTTCTTTTGTGGAGGCTAATTATGTTATTTTTGTCTTTTTCTTTAACAGCCTTCACAGCGTGCTCCCGACTCTGACGGTGAGGATGGAGGGATTGATGTGGACCGCCTCATCGATCTCGTCAGAGAAAGGGAGCCGCTCTGGAATATGGCTGACCGCCGCCACGCTGACCTGATCATTACCCAACGACTCTGGGAGGAAATCTGTTCTCTCCTTGTGGGCCGCTGGGAGGACCTCGAAGCTCGGGCCCAGATTAAAGAGCGTAAGTATATACAGTAACGGTTGCTTGATGTAAACCAGTGTTTCCCGAACTCCAGTCCTCGTGGTCCCCACGGATCATGTGTTCAGGATTTCTATTTACTATGGAAATCCTGAAAACATGACCCCTGGGGACCATGAGGACTGGAGTTTGTGAAACACTGATGTTGTATACTAACCACTCCTTTCTCGTTTCAGGGAACAGAATTGTGAATCGGTGGCGGTCTGTGAGGGATCGTTTCAAGAAGGAGTTCAATAAAGAGATGCGGGCCCCGAGTGGATCTGGAGGACGCAGGAGCAAGTACAAGTACGCACAAGCCCTGTCGTTCCTCCGGGAAACAATGCTCACCAGAAGGTAAATATTACACACCACATGTGAAAAAAATGTTAGATGTAACTTTTTTTTTTCAGCCAGGGCCATACCATGTCAGCATTTTAATTGTTTTTTTTTTCTCTTTATTACACAGCACGGTGAGCAGCACTCGGGAGCCTGCACGATTGGACCCTTCTGAGGCGATCCCTGAGGAGACCGGCACCGAGGGACACTTCGACCGCCCCGGTACATCTGCACCTTCCCAGCCTTCCCACACATTCGACCCATCTGTCCCATCCACCAGCACAGGAGCATCGTGGCCGCCTACATTACATGAAGCTGCTGGTGAGGAGATCGCTTTCCCTTTACCCCACCCTTCTGCCCCTGCCGCCTCTAGTACACCTGCGGGTACTGGGCGGCAGCGGCAGAGGGGTCAGGAAAAGAGTTATGCGCAAGAGTTATTGCATCTGAATGCATCTTTCCAGAACTGTCTCAAAGTCTTGTCAGAGCAAATCGCCGCAGGCTTTCAGCAGATCAACTCCAGCATTCTGGAGGTGAAGACACTTCTGCAAACCATGCATTCAGAAGCAAGATCTTCGCCAAACCACACCTTTTTCAGGTCTGTTGTGGAGCGCATGGCAACACTATCTCCTACCCAGCAGATGCATGTAATGCATTCGTGCCACGGTGCTCTACAGCAGGTTACCTCCCAACCTCCACCTCCCACCACTGTAGTTCCTCCACCTGCACCCCCTCCAGCCACTTTCCATCCTCCCCCTCCTATTACATCTGCACCCCCTCCAGCCACTTTCCATCCTCCCCCTCCTATTACATACCAGCAACCTCACCAGTACCAGACATCTCCCCACTTCCAGCAACCTGCCCCGTCCCAAACTCCTTCCCCGTACCAAACTCCTTCCCCGTACCAAACTCCTTCCCCATACAACTTTCCATCAACATCATCTGCTCCTACAGTCCCTGCCCAACCCTCCACTCCACCGCCCACCACCTCTTCTGCCTCCCACATGTCCACCCATTCTGTAGCTTTTTCCACACCTTCACCTCTAACTGTTCCTTCCCCACCACGATCCCAGTCCTCTCTTCACACACCCAGTGTCGAAGTGTCCCGCAGCCCCTCCAGCAGTATTTCCACCCCACAGTACACAGATTTATGATGTATTTTGTAATAAAAATGCCCTGTTGGTTTCAAACCTTTATTAAAAAAGTTTTTTTAACTTTAAAAACAGTTTACAAAAAAAAAATATTTTAAATAAAAGTTAAATTATTGTTTAAACTGGTTGTCTGTCATTTCTTTCTGCGGCGAAATATGTTTAAAAAAAAGGTTAAATACAGGGTATTTAAAAGGTAAAAAGGTATTCAAAACCAGGTATATAACTGTGGGTAAATTTTAGCTTTTTGCCACAGTTGTGTTCCTGGTTGTGTTTGAAGCAAAGTATTTCACCTGAAAAGTTGTGTTTATTGTTGGTGATTTCCTACCAATGTACACAACTTTTGTTAAAAGGTGAAATACTTTGCATAAAACACAACCAGGTACACACATGTGGCCTAAAGCTAAAAATAGTAAGACCATGACAAGATAGCCAACTTTGGTTGGCAAAGGTATATACTGTTGGTCCAGAAGGTACACAAGTTAAGGGCACAAGTCTTTCACACTCTGTCATCCCAGTGTACTCTGCCTTGAGGTGACATAAAGTATAGTGGAAAATTGTCCATGAAACCGTCACAGAACTTCTAGTGGTAATATTTCCAATGACAACATCCATCTTCGCCAGTAACTTGCTTTTCTCTCCAACCTGCACTTTCTTCTCTACAACCTGTCAAAGAAGGGCTGTAGGAACATGCTATATCTAGTTTTCCAGTAGCCAATCCCGTTCGGAAGGCCACAAGGGTCAATTTTAAGAACCGGATCCGGCGTAATCCGTCGAAAAACGGATAGAAAAACGGATAGAAAAACGGATGAACCGGATGAGACGGATCCGGTTTTGTCTGTCAAGAACAAGACGGATCCGGCAGAAAACCGGATCCGTCACATCCGGTTTTACTAAACATTTGCCGGATCCGGCGTTCCGGCACGACGCCGGATCGCGCCTGACGCCGAAAACCTGATGTGTGAAAGTAGCCTAAGAAGATTTTTGCTTTCTTGGCCTTTTTAGCCTTCTTTACTCTTAACTATCTCTGAGGTAAATGGTCAGATACTAGCTTAAACCTATGGCCTAGTAGGTAATACTTCAGTGTATCAATGGCCATTTTGATGGCTAAGCACTCTTTCTCAACAATGGCATAATTTTTTACAAAGGAAGAGAGCTTCCGACTCAGATACAGGATGGGATGTTTGTCACCTTTTTTCTCTTGAGACAGAATGACTCCCAACCTAAGTTCTAAAGCTTCCTTCTTGACTATGAATTCTCTACTGAAGTCCGGTGTGACCAGAACCAGCTGTATACATAGGACCAACTACAGTTCTTGGAATGCCATTTCTGATTCACCAGTCGATTTGACCATCGTTGATTTGGTGCCCTTACGGAGATCTGCCAGTGGCGCAGCAATCATGGTGAAATTTGGGCTAAATCGCTAGTAATATCCCACAATACCAAGAAATACTCTCACCTGCTTCTTGGAAAGTGATTGAGGCCACTTCTGGATTGCCTCGACAATGTTTACTTGTGGCTTGATTTTGCCTCCCTCGACAATGTATCCTAAGTACTTTTCCTCTTCCTTCCCCATGGCACATTTTTGAGTTAATGGTAACCCCCCGCATTCCTCAGAGCAACCAGAATTGCCTGTACTTTTGGTAGATGACTACCCCAGTTTGAGCTGAAGATCACTATGTCATCGAGGGTAGCTGTGGCATACTTCTTATGGGGAGCTAGGATGTAATCCATGGCGCTCTGGAATGTGTCTGGGGTAACCTAGAGTCCAAAAGGTAGTCTGGCATACTGAAAGCACTCATCAGGTGTAGGGAAGGTCATCTTCTAGTTTACATTCTGGGACATGGGGATTTGCCAGTATCCCTTTGTCAGAGTGAGGGTGGTAATGTACTCCCCAGGTCCAAGACTCTCAATAAGTTCGACGCAGGGCATCAGGTACACGTCAAATTTGGATACTTTATTCAACATGCAGTAGTTGTTGCAAAACTGCCACTCACAGTTAGGCTTCAAAACGAGAATGATGGGACTCAACCCCCCTGCTTTTGGACTCCTCTATAATGCCGAGGTCTAGCATTCTCTTCACCTCATTTGAGATTACCTCGCAGTGTGCTTCAGGAATCCTATATGGCTTAAGATTCACCCTTATATGCCGCAATGTTGGAACATCATGTTCCACCACCTGCGTACACCCCGGCAACTCCAAGAATAGGTCACGGTTCCACTGCAGCAGTTCTTGACACTGTTGCTTCTGGGCCGGCATTAGAGTCTCTGCAATTGTGACATCTTCCAATTTTGGCTTTGATACCAGCTGCAAGGCAAGTGGCTTCCAGCGTTTCACGATCTCGCCTATACTTTAACAAGTTCACATGGTCCAGTTGGAGAGTTTTCCTTCGTCCTGGCTGGTGGACATTGTAATTGTCCTAGGACAGGTATGTGATGGGGTCCGTCTTCCTGGGGACTTCTCTACAACCTGGTACTTCTCAACTAGGCCAACCAGGTCATCCATATTCTGAGTCCAGCACAGATGCACATAAAAAGTTCTCTGGAGCTTTCCTGCCTCCAGACCCACAGAAAGAGAAAAAAACTAAATGGAAGGATATGTAGCTTCCTGAACCACACACGTAGGGTGGAGATATTTTTAGTAACCGTCTCGCCCATCTCTTACAGTTACTCACAAAAAAAACATGTCATGGTCAATTAACCCATCTCAGCACATAACATGCTGGAGAGAAACTTATTGGTTTTCATATCACGGAAGATAGTAACCTTTTTGTTACATATCTCCCCTCACTTACATTGCTATTTCCCTATACAGCTCTGGCAAAAATTAAGAGACCACTTCCAAATGTTCAGTTTGTCTGATTTTTCTCTTTATAGGTATATGTTTGAGTAAAATGTAAATTGCTCTTTTAGTCTACAAACTTCTGACAACATGTCTCCAAATTTTCAAGCAATAAATTTTGTTTTTTTTCTCTGAAAAGGAGAAATGGTAAAAATTAAAAAAAAGTGTTTTCAGACTTCAAATAATGCAAAGAAAACAAGTTCATAATCATTTAGAAGCAAAAATACTAATGTTTTAACTCAGGAAGAGTTCAGATATCAATATTTTGTGGAATAACCATGATTTTTAAAAACAGCTTTCATGCGTCTTGGCATACTTGCTACCAGTCTTTTATACTGCTTCTGGTGAAAAAATGTAAGCAGTTCTTCTTTGTTTGATGGCTTGTGACTATCTATCATCCTCTTGATTACATTCCAGAGGTTTTCAGTGAGGTTCAGGTCTGGAGAATGGGCTACCCATGACAGGGTTTAAATGTGGCGATCTCTTAATTTTTGCCAGAGCTGTGTATACACAGTCATGGCCAAAAGTCTTTCCACCCTTGAAATTGGTAAAGAAAATTAGATTTTTCTCCCAAAAAATTGTTACAAATACACATGTTTGTTTTACACGTTTATTTCCTTTGTGTGTATTAAAACAACACAAAAGAACAGTGAAAAAAGGCAAATTGGACATAAAATCACACAAAACCCCAACAATGGGTAGGGCAAAATTGTTGGCACCTTTCCAAAATTTTGGGTAAGCAACATTGTTTAAAGCATGTGATGCTACATCTACAGAGATCTTGATATTCCTTTGTCCATGGCGGGCAACCTAATCAAGAAGTTTATAACCCATGGCTCTGTAGACAATCTTCCTGGACATGGATGGCAGAGAAAAATTAATGAAAAATTGCAAGACAGGATACTCCAGATGCTGGATAAGCAGACAAATCAAGTTCCAAAGTAATTCAAGCTGTCCTGCAGACTCAGGGTGCATCAGTGTCAACGCCACCTATCTGTAGACATTTGAATGAAATGAAACGCAATAGCTGGAGACCCAGGAGAAACCCACTACTGACAAAGAGACTAAAAAAGCAAGACTGCAGTTTGCCAAAATATGCATAAGAAAAAATCCTTTTGTCTTTGTGGACATATGAGACCAAGATAGGTTTTTTGGTAAAACATTATTCTACTGTTTACTGAAAACAGAATGAGGACTACAGAGGAAAGAACACAGTACCTATAGTCAAATATGGTGGAGGTTCAAAGATGTTTTGGGTTGATTTGCTGCTTCTGACACTGGGTGCCTTAACTGTGTGCAAGGCATCATTAAATCTGAAGACTATCAATGGATTTTGGGCTGCAGTGTACAGACAGCCCCTTGTCAGAGAGCTGGGTTTGCGTCCTAGGTCATGGGTCTTATAGCAGGATAATGGCCAAAAATTACTTCAAGAAACACCCAGAGATGGATGAAAACAAAGCACTGGAGAGTTCTGAAGTGGTCCAGATCTATATCCCATTGAACTTGTGTGGAGAGATCTTAACATTGCTGTTGGGAGAAGGCACCTTTCAAATCTGAGAGAGCTGAAGTAGTTTGCAAAGGAAGAGTGGTCTAAAATTCCGATTGAGAGGTGTACGAAGCTTGTTGATGGTTTTAGGAATACCTGCAATCAATATATTTATACAGTGCTCAGCATTACTGAGTACATCCTCTTTGAAAAGTAAAATTTTAATCTCATTGAACACAAGAACAATTTAATTTTTTTTACAAGACTGAATTTCATAGAACATTTTTTAACGCAGAACATGAAAATAATGTTAATATAATTTTCATTAAAAAATCTTCACTTTTACTAAAATTGGTTGCTGTAACAATATATACACCTCACATAAAAAAACTGCTGCAGCTAGTATTTTGTATGGCGTCCATGAATTTTAAAGACACCACCAAGTGAAGAAGTTGGTGACATATCACATCACCTTATACCCATTCACCCAGCCCCCGCTTCCCCAGTCCCACTAACAGGAGCTCTGTGGAACGCTCACTCTGTCTGCAACAAGCTTTCCTACATCCATGATCTTTTTGTTACTACCAAACTCTCCTTCCTCGCCATCACCGAAACCTGGCTCACCCCTTCTGACACAGCCTCTCCTGCTGCACTTTCGTATGGCCGCTTCCACCTTTCTCACACCCCCCGCCCCAGCAGCAAACATGGTGGAGGAGTTGGTTTTCTCCTGTCAGATACCTGCTCCTTCACCCCAATCCCACTGCCACCCTCTGTTACCCTCCCTTCCTTTGAGGTGCACTCTGTGCGCATCTACTCCCCCTCCAACCTCCAACTGGCTGTCATCTACCGCCCCCCAGGGCCAGCCACCACCTTCTTTGACCACTTCACCACCTGGTTACTTCATTTCCTTTCCGCGGACATCCCTACTATCATCATGGGCGACTTCAACATCCCCATTGACACTTCCCTCTCAGCTGCCACTAAACTTCTATCTCTCACTTCCTCCTTCGGCCTCACTCAATGGTCTTCTACAGCCACCCACAAAGATGGCCACACACTGGACCTCATCTTCACCCGCCTCTGCTCCCTATCTAACCTCTCTAACTCACCTCTTCCTCTCTCTGACCACAACCTGCTCACATTCTCCTCCCTCTTCACTCCATGTCTACAATCCCCACCCCACAAACTTTCACACCCTCGCAGGAATCTTAAACACCTTGACCTACACTCATTCTCCGAATCCCTCCTCCCTCTTACAGATATAAGTTCCTTACACAATGCGGATGACGCTGCCGCTCTATATAACACCACAATAGCTGTAGCTTTGGAATCCGCTGCCCCACTTACACATACCAAAACTCGCAAAATCAACAGACAGCCCTGGCACACCAGCCTGACCAAAGAGCTGAGGCGAGCTTCCAGGGCTGCTGAGCGCAGATGGAAAAGATCCCACTCCAACGAGCATTTCATCGCATTCAAACAGTCCCTCACTACTTTCAAGACCACACTCGCCACAGCTAAACAAACCTACTTCTCATCTCTCATATCCTCCCTGTCTCACAACCCTAAACAGTTATTCAACACCTTCAATTCTCTCCTCCGCCCCCCAGCACCTCCTCCCTCCCCACTCATCTCAGCTGAAGACTTTGCCTCATTTTTCAAGCAGAAAATTGATAACATCAGGGACAGTTTTGGTCAACAACCCCCAGAGCCCTTCCTCCCGACTTCCCAGCCCTCCACCTTCAAAACCAACTTCTCCACCATTACAGAAGATCGACTCTCCACTCTACTCTCAAGATCACATCTCACCACCTGTGCACTCGACCCGATCCCATCCCACTTCATCCCAAACCTCACCACAGTCTTCATCCCAACCCTAACCCATCTCTTCAACCTATCACTAACAACTGGTGTTTTCCCCTCAAGCTTTAAACATGCCTCCATCACACCTATCCTCAAAAAGCCCTCTCTTGACCCATCCTCTGTATCTAGCTATCGCCCTATATCACTTCTCCCATACGCCTCCAAGCTACTGGAACAACACGTCTACCTTGAACTGTCCTCCCATCTCTCTTCTTGCTCCCTCTTCGACCGCTTACAATCTGGCTTCCGGTCACACCACTCCACTGAAACTGCCCTTACTAAGGTCACCAATGACCTCTTAACTGCCAAGAGCAAGCGACACTACTCTGTCCTCCTCCTCCTGGACCTGTCGGCTGCCTTTGACACAGTGGACCATTCCCTATTATTACAGACCCTCTCATCCCTCGGCATCACAGACTTGGCCCTCTCCTGGATCTCATCATACCTAACAGACCGGACATTCAGCGTCTCCCACTCACACACCACCTCCTCACCTCGCCCCCTATCTGTCGGAGTCCCACAAGGTTCAGTCCTAGGGCCCCTGCTGTTCTCTATTTACACCTTTGGCCTGGGACAGCTCATAGAATCTCATGGCTTTCAGTATCATCTTTATGCTGATGACACACAGATCTACATCTCTGGACCAGATATCACCTCCCTACTAACCAGAATCCCTCAATGTCTGTCCACTATTTCATCCTTCTTCTCCACTAGATATCTGAAACTCAACATGGACAAAACAGAATTCATCATCTTTCCCCCATCTCACGTGACCCCCCCTACGAACCTATCAATTACAGTAAATGACTGCCCACTCTCCCCAGTCCCACAAGCTCGCTGCCTCGGAGTAATCCTTGATGCTGATCTCTCCTTCAAACCACATATCCAAACCCTTTCCACTTCCTGCCGACTTCAACTCAAAAATATTTCACGCATCCGTTCATTCCTCACCCAAGAATCTGCAAAAACCCTAGTCCATGCCCTCATCATCTCTCGCTTTGACTACTGCAACCTCATGCTCTGCGGCCTCCCCTCAAACACTCTCGCACCCCTCCAATCTATTCTAAACTCTGCTGCCCGACTAATCCACCTGTCCCCCCGCTATTCCCCAGCTTCTCCCCTCTGTCAATCCCTTCACTGGCTCCCAATTGCCCAGAGACTCCATTACAAAACCCTAACCATGACATACAAAGCCATCCACAACTTGTCTCCTCCATACATCTGTGACCTCGTCTCCCGGTACTTTCCTGCACGCAACCTCCGATCCTCACAAGATCTCCTTCTCTACTCCCCTCTTATCTCCTCTTCCCACAATCGCATACAAGATTTCTCTCGCGCATCACCCCTACTCTGGAACTCTCTACCACAACATATCAGACTCTCACCTACCATCGAAACCTTCAAAAAGAGCCTGAAGACCCACCTCTTCCGACAAGCCTATAACCTGCAGTAACCACCGATCGACCAAACCGCTGCACGACCAGCTCTACCCTCGCCTACCGTATTATCACCCATCCCTTGAAGATTGTGAGCCCTCGCGGGCAGGGTCCTCTCTCCTCCTGTACCAGTTATGACTTGTATTGTTTAAGATTATTGTACTTGTTTTTATGTATACCCCCCTCACATGTAAAGCGCCATGGAATAAATGGCGCTATAACAATAAATAATAATAAATAATAATAATAATCTATCTTTTTCCATTTTTCAAGAACTTCTTTTACAGTCTTAGAAGTGATAAAGGGGTAACAATACATTGGGATTAAGGGATTTTAGCTCCCTTTATATAAACTCTGAAAGGTAGCAGCTGGACAGGTAATTGTATATTGGTGAAAAATGCCAACCCCCCCGCCTTTGGGCAGGGGGGTTTGTAAGGTGGCAGCTGGATAGGTCATGGACAGGAGGTATATGTCCACCAGATGCCAAGCCTCGGTGATGTAGGAAGCAGAGAAGCAGGCTCCAGCACTCATAGTGCTGAGAGGTGCTTTAATGAGCACAGATTATGGGTCAGGGTTTTACATAAGCGGAAAGAGCTGGGTGGGATCAGCTGCTCATTTACCTCCAGTCCAGATGTATACAAGGTATTGCACAATATAATGACATACACTATAAACCATATGAGATATATCAATTGTACAGAGACATAGGGACGTGTGCACAGTGAGCAGAGCATAAACTAGCCTTTGCACCCCCTTACACACCTGCCTCCTTAAAACATGGTCGTCCCCAACCATATGGTGCTGGCAAAATGCCAATGTAATATGAAACGCATTTTAACTTCTGTATCCGGAGAAAGTCTTTTGGTTCAACGTGAGAGTCTGTAAAACACAAATTAAATTTTTATAAAACCTATATATAACCTGAGAAAGTCTTTTGACTCCACGTAAGAGTCTGTTTATTTTTCAGCTGCCTATAACAGGTGCCTGATCACAGTCCTCCAGCTAGCACTTCAAGTCCAATTGGCTCCAGTCCTTTTTATTTCTGGGACCCGAGCACAATCACAGTTCATTGTGGCTCAACACAGTCCCAGCAACTACAGTCCATATTAAATTGTCCTAACCTATTCAACAGCTTCTCAGTCTTTGACGAGTCTTCCCCCTCCCTCCTTTGCATGGAAAACAGCCCTTTTAACACAGATTCGCTGCGCTTTCCTAGGAATAAAATGTGGGTTAAACATATCAAACTAAAATACAGTAAACTGCAGCAGGCACAAACAGTCTGTTTTCAGTCCAAGGGCACATAAACCCTCAGGGTTAGCATCCTGCAATCCAGCAGGGAAGGCACAATAAGCGCAACAAAACTTGAGGGGGGAAGAAAGACAACGTTCCAACGTGGCCCATACTGGCCACACAGCACTCGACTCCAGTGCTACAGGGCTCCTCTGCCCACAGGGACATGAAACAGTAGTCCCATTTCCTATTGATCCAGTGCAACAAGCACAACTTTTTTCCAGGGAACAATATCATTTATTGTCCTAGCAGCACATGTCCCGTGACACTCTATCCCACATCAGGCTCCGTGCCTGTGCTCCAGCTGATGACAGCAACTCCGCCGCCACAGGTGTTGTGTTCCCCAGCCATAATGACAGAGGAGGGGCAGAGCTTGGTCATTCAGCGACCAGAGAACAGGGGGCCGACTGTGCCTGCTCTTGGCCCGTATATAGCTTTAGGTTGTCCTCCGGGCACAAACTGACTGCCACAGCAAACTACCCCCAGGTCCATCCTCTTTAATGAAAGAGACCCAGTCTCCTTCCCTCAGGGGCCTTTGGAACTTCACCGAACTAGCATTCATGTACACTGTCATCGGTGTCCACCTCACGGATAAAGCCATACCTGCGAGATGGGTTGGTGTAGACCAGCAGCCTGCTGGTACACCATCAGGCCATTGCGCCCCCTCCTGGTCAGCACAGCTCTGCCCAGATCTCCTTCTCCAGCTGCTTTTTCCTCTCATTTACACCCGCGATCCATGCTGCCTGCCTGGGGATTGGAAGGGACCCTCCACCTCTTGGTGGTAAAGTGACGGACCGAGGGACTGAGTGCCACTGAACACGGACCAACACTCGGGAGCTTGGGGCCAGTGTTCATTCACCACCATCTGCCCATCATCCTGCTCCTGCCATCCCAGAATCCCAGCGGTGATGGCTCCGTGACCGTCAGACTCCTTCTCCACAGCTGCTGCACCCTCTGGCTCAGGCTCCTCCACTTACAGCTCTGGCTCCTCCTGGGCATTATCTCCTTTTAGCTCACTGGCCTCCTCCAGCTCACGACTATAACGCTCTGGCATCTGCCAGCACCGCTCCTCCACGGGTACGGGGAACCAGGTGGGCCAATACTCATCAGCAACTCCCCACAGCTTCCTGGGTTGGGTCTTCTCCTCCGTCTGACGCCACTTCCATTTAGTGCGGCCGACGCTGCTGCAGCAATGTGTACAGGAGTGTGCTATAGCTGCCGGTGCCATGCCTCGCACACAGGGTTTTCTTCTGGACCCCACCCATTCCAGGGTGGAGGCGCTTCCGGCTGCTCCACCCATTCAGTATCGGACTCCACCCTTTCTTCAGAAATTTGTTGCAAGGGGCAAGGCTTTCTTTCTTCCATCTCGCCCACCATGGGCAGGCACCAATCACGGGGGATGCATCTCAGGCCTGGTCCACTGTCTCTGCCAGACTAAATTTCACACCATTTTCAAGTCAGGATGCCCACAAGGGGGGGGGTTGAACCTGTCCTCAATCTCCGTACCAATTTCTGTCATCTATGTCACATTGAGGGTATCTGTCACATTCAAGGCATCTGTCACATTCAGGGCATGTTTCCTTGTCACAATAAAGGCATCTCCACATTGCAAGGTTTTTGGATCCTGCTGACTACGCCAAGTGAAACGGAGGCCAGGGCTGCAGTCATGGCTAACAGTGGCTCCTCTGTCGCACCCTGGCCTTCCGTCACATAAACACATTGTCCCTTCTGCTGTGTACTTGGTGGTCTACGTACTTGCACATCAGGGTTCACCTCGGTCTGCTGGGGCTTCTGTCCTTTAAGTACCACATAATGACAGGCAGAGTCCAAATCCAGTTTCAACAAAACAAGTTTACTCAGCTCGTCCAGTTTAGCCACAGAAACAGCACAAGGCTCTTCACAAAGCATCCTACGCTTTCCCTACATCTATACAATACAAGAATATATATATATATATACATATACAAGTTATTACAAAATATAATGACATACACTATAAGCCATATGAGGTATATCAACTGTACAAAGACATAGGGACATGTGCAGGGTGAGCAGGGCATAATCTAGCCTCCGTACCCTCATCCAGATCCATGCGGTATGCCACTACTGACTATATCCCATTTAGAGAATGTGCCATTTACAACAATTCTTTGTTTCCTGTCTTTTAGCCAATTCCATACCCATCTACATATAGTTTCCCACAGTCTCTCCTTCCGGAACATCAATGTAAGGCTGTTATGTGGTATAGTATCAAATGCCTTTGCAAAGTTCAGATAAATCTCAACAGCTGCATTACCAACATCTAGATTTGTATTTACCTCCTCATAGAAACCCAACATGTTGGTTAGACACGACTTATTCTTCATGAATCCATGCCGGTTGTCATTTATTATATTATTAGCTGCAATATGTCTCTGCAGCTCATCTATTACAATGCCCTCAAAAACTTTGCACACTATTGATGTCAGAGTTACTGGATGGTAGTTGCCTGGATCCACATTTGCATAAGAAAAACTGACATCTGAATGAGCCCCTTAGGTTCCCTTCACAAATTTTACCTGCTGTAACAGCAAATTAGAAAAAAAAATTTTGCTGCTAAAATATAATAATGTGACGATGAATGTACAATATGTATGCTCAGTGGCTCCTGCTCTCTTGTTACATTTTTACTATAACATGAAATAACAATGATACATTTTTTTGGAATTCCTTCATTGTTGGATCTTTTATTTTCTCTGCAGAATAGTCCATGGTGCTAGTCAAATGACTGTGTTTTCTGTGGATTGTATGCCCACAAAATGTGGTAATTAGACTGATGTATTTATTTTTTATCAGAGTGAAGGATCAAAATTCCCCATAGAAGTCTATAGTTCTGCATAAGCCAACGGATGTGTACAATCCATGTGTTTTTTTTAACTATTGTAATGGATAGGAGTAAACTTTCAATTTTTTGAGGGAGGGGCATGTGTCAAATTCACTGTCATAGACAAAACCTTAAAATCCTTACAAATATCTCCAGAAAAGGGAGACAGAGTTGGCAATCTAAAAAGTCACCTTCACATGACCCATTTTAGCAGCTGACTCCCTTCTTTGGAAACAGGTAATTAAGGAAAATCCTAATGGCTAGCAAATGTAAGGATAGGCTTAGCTGGACCCACAATAATGCATAGGAGTGTGGAGAAAGGCAGATTTACGACCGGTAGAGATAAGCTAGAGAGAAAATGTAAAATCCCTTTTGCCTGCTTTTGCCGGCCGCGACCAATCAGTGACAGGCGCAGTCCAGCGGTGAATTGGCACGGCATTCGAATGACGCACACCACCGCTACCATCGGGAGATCTGCGGTACTAGCCGCTGATCTCCCGACGGTTGCTGCTGGTCGTCTCCTGCCGCACGGAGGTCAGCGGAGACGCAGCCGAGAGATGACCAGCGCAGCGCTCAATGTGCGGATGGTACCCAGGAGACTCTCCTCCAGGCCATAAACCTGTGGAGCGTGGAGAGGAGATCGGGGGCTGTCGGAAGGTGAGTATAACCCCCGCTGGCCATATTCTAGAATACCCGATGCGTTACAATCGGGCCACCATCTAGTATACATATAATCCATGCGTTGGAATCAGAGTTGTGCAATATATACCATATGCTCACTGCAATTTTCCCAATAACTGATCTAGTAGTGCAAGCAGCTGTGGTCTTGTCCATCACTTGTCAGACAATTGCTTAATTGTCCTGACTATTGGAGGCAGCGGAGTTGCATTCCCTGACAAAAAGGTAACAGTGGGTGGATCTGCCAGAATCCACCCCCCAGCTGTGTATCTTTGACGGGAAGATAACAGCGGGTGGGATCTGCATGAGCCCCCCTGGCTGTGTATCTTTGACAATCACTGATGGTAGAAAATGAGACACTGACCAATCAGTGATGAAAATCAGATCCAGCACATTCAATAAAAAAAGAATGTCTGAATGAGGTCTAAGGAAGTTAAAGAGGACCTGTCACCAGGTCAAAAATGACTAGTTATTGCTTTTATTTTATTCCCACTGCTTCCCTGAACCATGGATATTTTTTTAATCCACAATTAAACTGAAACGGGAGTTTTTGTTTACTACTAATTTTTATGGTTTTTACCAAGGAGGCATTGCTCACAGGATTCTTCAGGGCCATGTCTTTTGGCTTCTCTATGTTATTACCCTGGGAGCAACTCCACCCAAGCCTATATCTTTGGAACCGAGTATGGGATTTAAGAAAACAAACAAAAATATTGAATACTCAGATGAGCATCGGGAACAAAAGAATTGTAATACCTGGCCACTTTTGATCTAGTGACAGGCCCCTTTAGTCAGTCTTGTTATGGTAGAGGAAGGACTGTATTTGGGAATGTGTCTATGTCCTCTATGTAGCATTTGGCATGAATATACATAGTTATCTATGCACTTGTGTCTATTTACTAGCAACTCTATGATGTGCTGGGCCGGGTGCCCACAATCCGGAACTAGCAGCGCTTTGGACGCAGCGTATGTTTGCAGCATCCAATGTGCTGCCTTCTATTGAACTCAGGTAAATCCCATGTGTTCAATGAACCATGTGGATTTACCGCATTCATCACATTGATGTAATTTGTGTTGCGGAGACTAACAACTGTGAAAGAGAAATTGATATGCTGTGGTCTTTAAAGATGCGCCACGTGTCAGTATCCGCAGTTGATCTACAGACACAGTGGACATGGGGTTTCTAGAAATCACATCCACTATTCCTTCACATCTGGCCGCTGTGGTTTTGACGCTGCATAAATGCGCTGCATCAAACCCACAGCAGTTCCTGATCATGGACACATACCCTTGAACTGAAAATATACACAGGGCACAGAAAGGTTCAAATTTCAGTGTTGGACAATTATTAGAATCTGGCATGTGTACCAGCTAACTTATCCACCCATCAGTAAGGTACATGTAGTTCTCAATGTGAAAAGTAAGGCTCTACATGGTTATTCTTCCTGTTAGATTTACTATACGCAATATTATGTATGTAGATATGCAGAGTAATATTGTAAAGCTTTAATATTGGGTCTTAAAAAGATTATCTCATATGGGCAACCCCTTTTCTGACCCCCTATAGTAAAGCTGATTGCAAACTGTTCTACTGCTGGGACAATCCTAAGCTTTTATTGCCATGTTAACCACAAAGTACATGATTATTATCAATGCATTACAGTGAAAAATGAAAATATCAGAAGGGGTAGATTATCAACTGTGACAATGCTTGTCTTTGAATTTAACGAGTTTTTGCAGGAAAAGTTGAAAATAGACAACAGTTAACAAAATACTGTCTAATTCTTAGTGCAAATTTAGACTAACATAGTAACATAGTTTTGAAGGCTGAAGGAAGACCTTATGTCCATCTAGTTCAGCCTATTTTTAGTGCAGCTGTTCTGCATTGTTGATCCTAGGGAAGGCAAAAAACCCACACAGTAGAAGCCAATTTTCTCCATAGGGAAAAAAAATTCCTTCCCCTAAGCTGGGTCAACCATCTACCTATAATATTCTGTTATTCGTAACCTTCTATACTGTTACTCACAAGAAAAGCATCCAATCCTTTCTTAAATTCATTCAGTGAGTTGGCCATCACAACTTCTAGAGGAAGAGAATTCCAGAGCCTGACTGTTCTTACTGTGAAGAACCCTCTTCTATGCTGGTGAGGATATTGTCTTTCCTCCAAATGAAGAGAATGCCCCCTTGTTCTTGTCACAGTCCTTGGTACAAACAGTTCATTGGAGAGATCTCTGTATTGCCCTCTGATATACTTGTACATATATATTAGGTCTCCCCTAAGTCTTCTCTTTTCTAGAGTAAATAGACCTAATTTTGATAACCTTTCTGGGTATTGTAGTGAACCAACTCCATTTATCATTTTAGTAGCCCGCCTTTGAACCCTTTCAAGTTCAGTAATGTCTTTCTTGAGCACCGGCGTCCAAAATTGCACACAATACTCCAAGTGTGGTCTGACGAGTGATTTGTACAGAGGAAGAATTATGTTTTCATCTCGTGTCCCCAGACCTCTTCTAATGCATCCCATGACCCTATTTGCTTTGGTGGCAACTGCCTGACACTGGGCACTCCAATTGCTTCTTATTGACTAATATGCCTAAGTCTTTTTCCATGTCTGATTTCCCCAGCAGTTTCCCATTTAGTAAGTAATTGTAGCATCTGTTTCTCCTTCCCATGTGCATAACCTTACACTTATCTGTGTTAAACCTCATTTGCCATTTTTCAGTCGAATTCTCCAATTCACTCAAATCTGTCTGTAGTTGCAAACTGTCTTCCTTTGTGTTAACTACCTTACATAGTTTTGTATCATCTGCAAATACTGATATTTTACTGTGTAAACCATCCACTAGAACATTAATAAATATATTAAATAGCAGGTGGCCCAATACAGAACCCTGTGGTACCCCACTAGTAACCCTGGCCCAATCTGAGTATGCACCATTAATAACCACTCTTTGTTTTCTATCACTAAGTCAGCTACCTACCCATCTACACACATTTTCCCCTAGCACAAGCTTTCTCATCTTACTTACCAATCTTTTATGTGGAACAGTGTCAAATGCTTTAGAGAAGTCGAGATAAATGACATCCAATGATTCTCCTTGGTCCATTTGAGAGCTTACATCCTCATAGAAGCTGATCAGGTTAGTTTGACAGGACCAATCCTTCATAAATCCATGTTGATATGGAGTTAAACATTTATTAACATTGAGATACTCCATAATGGTATCCCTTAGAAACCCTTCAAAAATTTTACCCACAACAGATGTTAAGCTTACCGGCCTATAGTTTCCAGGTTCCCTTTTACACCCCTTTTTGAATATTGGTACCACATTTGCTTGCCGCCAATCAAAAGGAACAGACCCTGTTTCTATAGAGTCTTTAAATATAAAGAATAGAGGCCTGTCTATCACATTACTTAACTCCCTTAATACTCGAGGGTGAATGCCATCAGGGCCTGGTGATTTCGTAAGGCTACTGTCACACATCCGTTTTTTTAAATCCGGCACGATGCGGCAAAAATTGTGAAAACCGGATCTGGAATTGGATCCGTTTTTTTCACATAGAATGTAATGATCACCGCATCGTGCCGGATGGACATGCGGCGCCTCCGGGTTTTGCCGGATACGGCAAACATGCGCCGTCCGGCATCTGCAAAAAACATTGGCTGCAACTTTTTTTGCAGCGCCGGACCGGCTTTTTCAACAGCGCATGCCCAGACACTGAGTTTTAACCCCACAAATGCCCTACGCACATCTCTCTCTCTCTCCCTCTCTCTCTCTCTCTCTCTCTCCATACGCTCCATACCTTTCTTTGGCTGGCTCTCTCGTCCCCCGCTGTCTCTCTGGCTGCTCTCTCGTCCCCCGCTGTCTCTCTGGCTGCTCTCTCGTCCCCTGCTCTCTCGTTGGCTGCTCTCTCGTCCCCGCTGTCTCTCTGGCTGCTCTCTCGTCCCCCGCTGTCTCTCTGGCTGCTTTCTCGCCTCCCGATCTCTCTCCGGCTGGCTCTCTCGACCCCAGGTGTTGCGGCTCCTTTAAATGTCCTCCAAGCCGCATCAGGCGCCGCATGTACATCCGGTGTCACCGCTGCAGGCCGGATCCGGCGGCCCGGCTTTTCGCTGCACGCCGCCGGACTCCTGACACCGGATGTGTGAAAGAGGCCTAACGGTCTTCAAATTCTATATCAGAAAAACCAAAATACAAAATATATGAAGACATGAGTCTACTCCCTGACATGCAGACATGATGGGAACATTATTTCAGCATGCACTTCAGTACAGATCCATTTACGCTGCAAGATAAATATGAGTGATGGATCACAGGAATGCTCGTGTCACAAAAATCGTGCCTTCTAAATAGGCTTCCGATCACCTAACGAAGATCAATATTTCCTTTTGGGTGAAATAATCTTTTGGTTTTCCCAAATGATCACTGTTCTCAGCAGTGCATGATCCTGTGTAAAGAGGACCTGCACTGTCAAGGACAAAGACACTAATCGATCTATTATATGTTGGTCATAATCTACCAGTAGACCTCTTAGCAGGTACCATTAGATTTTGATTAAAGGCCTCTAGACTTATTTTCTGCCAAAATGGTAAAATTGCCTTTTCCCAGGTTCTTATATCAGTGTTTTGTCATGAGTCTGACCTGAAATCCTTGTTAACATGTGATATACTCCTAAGTCTAGACCAAGGCCATTAGCTGGTGTGACTCTTAGGGTCCCGTTACACTAAGTGACGCACCAGCGATCCCGAGAATGATACGACCTGGTAAGGATCGCTGGTGCGTCGCTTCATGGTCGCTATTAAGCTGTCAAACAGGCAGATCTACCCAATGACGCAGCAATGATTTGGCGATCCGTATAACAACCTCGGTGGTCGTTGGGACCTTGTCACACAGCAGCTATTCTGACAACTCACGCCTGCGTCCATGAGTTCTGCGTCGCCAAGGAGGTCGCTCGTCGGCGTCAAACACAGCGATGCATGCTGGCCAGTGGGACACCAACGATCAAAAAATGGCCCAGGACATTCGAGCATGATCAGCGACATCCAGCTTGGGGGCCAGTCGCCGCTACGTGTAGCACGTAGCGAGATCGCTGGCAAGGTCGCTGTTGCGGCACAAAATCTGTGACGTTTCAGCGATCTCACTAACGATCTCATTATGTGAGGTGGGCCCTTAACACACTCCCTGACGGCTAGTATAATTTTCATTTGGTGTTAAGCAGGGCAAAAGATGTACCTAGTATTTTGTAATCACGGAAAAAGATTTCGTGTGGCATCCCTGGCTAACATCAATTAATAAGGAGTTAGTGAAAAATCAGACACAGCGTGCACTTGATGTTTTACATGCACTCCGTCTAATTTTTTTTAAATTACAAGATAGTGTAAGATTTATTTTTTTTTATGCTTTGCTTGTACAGCGCTATCATATTCTGCAGCACTTTACAGAAATTATCACTGTCTCCAATGGGGCTCAGTATGTAAATTCCCTATCCGTATGTCTTTGGAGCGTGGAAGGAAACCCACGCAAACACGGGGAGAACATACAAACTCTTTGATGCTGTTCTTGGTGGGATTTGAACCAGGACCTCAGTGCTGAAGTGCTAACCACTGAGCCACCGTGCTACCCATAGGATATGCATAAGACCTACCAGAGCTTTATTCTCTATTCTTTGGTTGTAGAATTGCTGTGCAGTACCATTAATGATCAATCCATAGGCTTTTCACACTTGATTTATTTAAGTGCTATTCAGTAAACCTTTCATAGCACCAGAGAAGAATTTAAACAAGCATCCACCAAACAAAACAACCAGGCCATTTAATGTGTCTCCTCGTATTTGCAGCCTCTCATTTATGTGACATAAGAAGACATGCTGTGGAGTGATTGAAGACCCAAAGAGGTGCAGTAAAAAGAAGAAAACAACTCACGTATGCTCAAATGATAATATTTAAGCCCTTTCAATCTAATATAGACAAGAGCATAAAGGCTGCTGAGAATGGTTTGCTCTCTTTTCTATGCTGGAATGACTATTCTCCAGAAGCTGCATTGTATTGTAAATCTGAATAATGTTCTATGATTGCTTCTACCAATTCACCTGCATTCATAACACCAGCCTATGTAGACAATATGACCATTTGCTTTTGTAGAAGCGTTTGGATGCCCTGGAGGTTCTATTTAAAATTTGGCTACATTAAGAATGCATTTTCGTACAAAATATTGTTTTGAGAGCGAACTGTAATGTTATTCAAACTATCATTATGAATTATTCAGCAGCATTAATGCCTTGTGATATTCTAAATTGCTAAATGAATTTATCAGTACAGGTACAAGCTGAACAACAATAGAACAAACGCTTATATTTTACGACGCCCTGGAAATAGCACTCTTTTTAGTTTTATGTTATTTTTTTTGTTGTTTTACAGTTTATGAGATTGCCAGTCGAAGGTACAGCCTGTTCCAAAGGTGATTTTCTATCATTTCACTATTCACTGTGCATTATTGAAGGTTTTACAGTCTTGTTGCTAACAGTAGTTTAAGTCAGGTCCACCAGATTTATGAATATCTAGAAAATGTCACGATGACTGAGTTAAAGGTTGGCTTGATACATTTATCAGGTAAGAAATGTTATTTTCAACACTAAGAACTGTAGGGTTTGACATTTCATGAGGATTTTGGAAAAAATTACTGTATTAATGTTTAAGATGAAATGACTTAATCTATAAATAGTCTAACAAAATCTTAGTAAGGATTCAATGTGGACAGTGGCATAACTTAAAGCTCATTAGCCCCACTGAAAAATCTCCAACAGGGCCCCAACTATTGCAGGATTTTAGCAGTACTGTTTTTTCCATACGGCCAAAAGGATCTATTGAGCCCCATAGGCACCCAGGCATGAGTGCTACTGCAACCCCTGCCTCCAATATAGTTATATAACTTACTATAAAAACTAAATGAGCAAATACTGTGCTAAAAGGAAACAGATACAGTACATATACATAACATAGGATACTTAGTTGACACTGTTTTGGTCAAAAAAGCATAAAAGCCATCCCACTGTGACATGGTGTACCCAATCAAGATGGTCCTATCTCTAGTATTAAACTTCTCTATGTGTCAGTTGGCCCCAATATATGGGAGTAGAGTAGAAACCATCCTGATTGGGTACACTTTGCTGCGGTGGGATGGCGTTTATGATTTTTTTATCAAAACAGTGTCAATTAAGCTGCACATGTTATTTATATTTGTAACGCTGGTGGGTGTGGATCCACTGCACCACTACCCAGGTTTACACCGAAGGGGCATGATTAAATGGCTGCCTGGTCTTCACTAGTGCCTCTGATGCTGCAAATAGGTTTGGTCCGCAGGATAACCACCACGTGCCACTCAAGGGCAGTGTCCGGACCTGCAGCAGCTGACCCACAGATTAGAGCAGGTATGTGAGGTTCAGAGGGGCAAGACAGAAGTATAGTCAGAAGGTTGGGGGTCGGGGAAGGCAGCACAGGTTCACAAAACAAAGCCAGGGTTAGCAGCCGAGAGATCAGAACAGATGCATAGACAAGCTGGGTCAATAGCAAAGGAGACTAAACAAAGGTACACCTAAGCAGGAAACTAGAGACAAATGACACTAGAACTTATGCTCAGGCAAAGGTGTGGAGGGCGCTGCTACCTGATATAGCACCTACTTGTTGGTAAATGGCTCGGGAATCCAAATCCTGCAGGATTCAGCAGGGTTAAATTCCTGTTGTATCTGGCCATGACCTCCTATAGCCATGTGTCAACATCAAGGATATGGAGCAGAGTTGGAAGTGCTGCATGAAGAGTCAGCGTGGTGGCCTGATATGAGGATAAGCAGGGTAGTGAACACAGTGAGTACCATGGCACCGGGAACATATGAGAGTTACCTCTGGGACAATGTGTGTATTACTACTATTTATTCATGTACTTACTGCAGGGTATTTGCTCATTTTGTTTATATCCTAGATTGTGTTTAATGGCCATAATGTGAATATGCACTTACACATTGCACTTATATCAACATGTGTTCCAGCTCATATCTTTTGTTATCCAGTATGGTTAATCTAAATTGAATAATATGAACATGGAATTAAGTTTGCATTTTATATTTAGCGATTATTGCACATGGTAAATCTATAGTTAGTCAATTAATTTAAGATACAAAGATTACAAATCTCAAAGTTGGGTGTAACGCTTAAATGAGTTTAAAGGTTTATGACATCAATGTTATATTGACCAGAATTAGATTGCTATGATCCTTGGTAATTGCTAGCAATATGGCTAGCTTTTTTCCAATGATCACTGACCCAGAAAATAAAGCGTGTTACTGCACAGTTTCTGCTCAAATTCGCACCATGCCATTAATATATGTAATAGACCATTGAGTTACAGGGGCCTTAGGGATGATAAATCTCATGTGCAAAAAAAATGATCTATTTATCTGAATCAGGATGCAGGACTACACTGGACATGTGCACTCTTCCACTGTCAATATAGTAAATGTAGTCTTATTTCAATAGTCATCTATTATCATCACAGACAGAATAGGGACCCATAACACCTATGCATACACAGGAAATAACACAAAATCCACCATTCACAATAGATGACAGTCACTACTAATCTCCTCTTCCTACAACTGCAACTGCACAGATTACAGTGCACACCAAGAAAGCTCTCCTATAGAAGTCAATGAGATAGATACTATCTAATGCTGGCTAAGGTCTGTGTGATTAGTGTGAATTGTATCTTTGCATGTTTTTAAAACAGAAGCTCAAGCAAGATGCTTGCCTCTATAATCTTGCACAGAAAATGAAAAATAAATCTAAAATAATAAAACAAAAACAGATCAGAAAAACATGCTTCACTAATTGGTGTTAATCATTAAAATACTTTAGGTTATAAATTCTCATTGATGAATAAAGATAGTTGGAGTGTTTTGCACTTAATTTATTGTAGGATACAGCTCTTATAATAACTTTGGTGCAGTTTGGACTAACTATGATTCAGAACATGAAACTTAAGCCTAATATGAAGAGATGTAGATATGTGCCACAATTTGTGCTGTTTTCTGAATTTAATACAAATAAACCTTTTAAACTTTGTAGACCATGCCAGCTTCAGGTGAAATATACCTGCTTTTCAGTTATGGTGTGTACTTTAGCCCAATTTGCAATTTTTGTACGTGCCTGTGAAGAATATTGGAGAAATCATTTTATGCCAATCCTTGTATCCTATGGGGCATAGTATTATGAGAATCCCTTCAGTGTGCAGATAGCCCAACAGGGGGATCAAGCCTAGAAAGTTATGAGTGACAGATCTAATGCCTTGCATCAGCTCAGAGCAGAACAAAAGGCTTGCTTGCCATGTGGAACCAAACCATGTGGTCTAATTGCTTTGTTGAGTCAGCTATGATTTCATAGGGAGAATATGGACTTTCTTTATGTCCTGGCCACACACCAGTTATATTTCCGAAATCTCCAGAACATGGCCAATGCCTGGCATGGTCTCGACCCGTTTTAGCATCCAGGAGAATGGAGGAACATAGAACAGCCAGTAGATATCAGGTAGCAAAGCTGTGTTTGGTCTTAATGCTTAACAGGGGTCTGACTGTATCAGATGGTGCCAGAACCGCTGCCTTAGGACCATCCAGAAGGGAGATATGATCTTTCATAGGTTTTGGAGTTTGCTGCTGCAGAGCCAAAGGGAGGGGATTTAGGTTTAGCTCAGAGGGCAGAAGGGGAGTGACAAAAGGGGATAAAGGCTAGTGTATGGCCATGTAGTCCCTCTCTCTGTGACGCATGTGCTCCACTTTGGAATTGGGAGCCAAGTTGAGTAATGTGCTGAGAAGGGACCAAGGAGAAAGCTTTCAGCCCGTGCCCCCTGTGGCCCAGCACACCCATGATCTAACATCACCCGGTATTTGGCATACATTCTTCTTATATCTTTTGTCCTACCACTATCTGTATTTGCATATCTGACCATTGTATATGTGTAACCATCGTCTATATAGTGTATTGTCTAGTGTGCCTTTAAAGCGATTAAATATAAAATTTAACCTTGGGCTGCTCTTTTATCTCGATCCACAAATTCACACATCTGTTTCTTGGTTCAACTTGCCATGCTACTGGGGCTGGTTTCTGGCCCAATATAATGGACCATGCTTATATCTAACAAGGAACTGATGGCAGTCCTACCAGGCTGGCAGCGCTCAGTTTCACTGGTGCTAGTAAAAGGGGCCTCTCAGCCTGTCATAGTTATGAGCTTGTGTGTTGCTATGTCAGTGACTGTGGGCAACATCCTTTCACTCCCTGCGCCTCCCTAGACCCATGTGGAAACAGGGTGAGTGTGTGAAAATGCACCTTGTGTCCCCAGGGGGTGCGGAACTTCTTGTTGGTGCACGTGACAAGACCATACCACATGATCTCACTGATGTAATAGTGATGTCAGGTGGGGTGGTGAGGTACAGGTTCATCACATGTGGTGGCAGCGGAAGAATTCTGTGTGATCTCTCTGGTGTCATCCTTCACAGTGCCTTTTGCACCAAAATTTGCCTTAATTAGCTTGGTACAGTCCTGCTCATCGTTATTGGCTCCCATGAAGATTAGGTACATGTGTTGAATATCTCCTAAAAGAAATGACTCAAGTGAAACAGTATTTTTTGTATAGAATAGAGATGGGCAAACCTGAGCAGTAAAATATGGCATTCATACCGAACACCTACCGTTCGAGCACAGACACCGAAAACATTAAGTCCATGTTCCTGTTTGGGTTCGGCCCATCAAATACCAGGTGTTTGTTGTGATGTTATGCACATGACTGCGCAGAAAACACTGCTTCTAATCAGTGGTAAAATCAATACCGCTGGTCTGACAGCCGTGGTTCCCATGCTGTCAAGTGACAGTTCCCATCAGCCTACATTTGCTGGCGCTCATAACAGTGAGAGCAGGCAGCGGCTGATGGGAGTATTCATTAGTCACCACCTGCGCTATAAATAAATAATTTTAAAAAATGACATGGGTTCCTCTGTATTTTTGATAACCAGCCAGGGAAAATTCACAGTTGGGGACTGCAACCCTCAGCTGTCAGCTTCAGCAAGGTTGGTTATCAAGAATAGAGGGATCGCCATGCTGTATTTTTAATTATTTAAATAAGCATTAAAAAAATGGCATGGGGTCCAGCCCATTTTGACAACCAGCCAAGCTAAAGCAGACAGCTTGGGACTGGCATTTTCAGGCTGGTATGGGGCCATGGATATAGCCCCCGAGCCTAAAAATAGTAGCCCACAACTGCACAGAAAAGGCACATCTATTAGATGTGCCAATTCTGGCACTTTGCTCCGCTTTTCCCACTTGCCCTGTAGGCTGAAAAGGCAATATGAAAAGGGGTAATGAAAAATACCAAACATACAAACATACTCACACACATAACAGAGGAATGCACCAGGGAGTGAAAGATGGGATTAAACTAAAGTAGGTGAGGAAAGGGAATTATCACACACTCAAAACCTAGCAACAATCACAGATAAACCCACCAACAACAACCTTCAGCCATGCAGCATAAGCTAACTTTGACAATGAGTGCTAGCCAAGGCCTAGTTTATATAGGAGGTGTGAGTCGCTAGCAGTGCATAACTGAGAGCCAAAATGCTCCAGGAGCTCTCAACAGAGCAGATTAACCCCTGCAATGCCAAAATAAATTTACACCATTTAATAAGAAGGTGAAGTGCTTCTAATTAGTGCAAGAGTAGGAGAATTTTTTTTATTTTTGTTCTATTACAGGAGACAAGAGACTCAATGGAATGATTGTTAGATGAGTATAACAGTGTTTGTTATTTTTAAGTAAAGGACTTTACAATTGCTGTGTGTTTATTTACCAGACAACTATAGGATTAGTAATGGAGAGGTGTCTTAAAGACAACTCTCCACTAGTAAGCTGTGGGCTTGATGTCATCGGACAATACAAAGGTGACATCAACCCCACAAATATGAACCACACTTGCCACTCTTTTTACTAAGAAAAGAGCTGATATGACTAGCTGGAAACCTGAAGAAGTTTGTGCTTTCACTTTACTAAAGGAATGCATCTTGTCTGACCCATATTGGTTCATCCTGATATAGAATGTCCAAATGCTCTTTTCTTAGTTAAGTCAGTAAAGGGTTTGGCAATTGTAGAAATGTTTTTTTTAGAATCGCCTCAGAGGTTAGAGTCGAAGTGAGCTATGACAAAGTACACCTTGTCTCACTGAATCCTTGCACCCTCTTGCCATAAAAGTTTTGATGATGCCACTTTAGAGAAGGCACCAAAGATCAAGTCATTATTATCACTTACTGGCAAAATCAGCTAAAAGACTTAAAGAGAAACTATAATTAAGAATTACCCCAACCTTTTTTATTTTATTATTTATCTAGTAAAAAAATAAACTACACTTCCAATTACTGTACTCATTGACTGTAAGTCATTGAAAAATCAGTGAGGAAAGTGCTTTTATTAATGTGATTAAAAAAATATGTATTTGATATGCTAATCTGACAGTAAAAAGTCGCCGCCATTTCCAAAAATATCAAACCGTGCTACATCACTCCACAGTATGGATGTGACACATTTGCTCTTAGTAGCGTGTTCTCTCTGCTCAGAGCAGATACTAGCTACAGTGTTGTGGATTGAGTCTGTGCAGCTCCCGGGGACACATTGCTGCTTTATTAGAAGACTTTTCTCTACTTGTCTGCAGCTTCACTATCTACCATTGCCACACTCATCTGTCCTCTGACTGGAGTGAAAATGCTCTGATCAGAGCAAAGACCAATGTGATAATGATAGACAGAGAAGATATTGACAGACAGAGACAACTTTAATATACTCACTGCTGCGGTAGTGGCAGTTGTTGGTATCCTAAGAGTGCCACGATGTCCCCAGGAGCAGTACATATGAGAACACTTCCTGGTCTCTCCTTCCTCCCTAAATAGTTGGATACTGTGACAACTCACTGCTTGCACTGTATTACCACGGTTTTGTCCCTCGGCAATTTTGAGTGTTCCTGATAGATTTTTTTATGCTGATTTCATAAATGACTTCAGATTTTTCCTATCACTTAAAGTTTTTGAGAAATGATAGGAAACATAATATTCTGTTATAATTCTAAAAACTCATTTATGAACTTTTTCTGAAATAGTATATTCTGAATTTTCCACTGAAATAACATAAATCACTGATCTACACATATGCAAGCACTTATTATGCGAATTCCACGCCGGCGCAGTGAATCATGACCGTGTACGGAGCATACCACATCTCCTGGGCAGGGGAGGAATCAAAAGACAATGCTGACATACTTAGAGCATGGCTGAATGGATTATGACCTTCAATGCCATTTGCTTTCCCAATGATATGGAGAGAGCAGAGAGATGATGTAACAGATTACTACTTCTACCTTACAAATGTAACAGGATATTCAGCAACAGAATATCCTAATCTTCCTTCAGCCATAAGACCAGTGCCACACGATGAAAGTCTTCATGTTCAAAAGCTGCCCAAAGTGTGGACAATGGAGGCTGATGAAGATGAACTAACAATGTCAGTGGAAAATGAAACTGCTGCAGACCCAGACTTTGTGCCTTCTACATCTAATTCACATCTGTTCAGTCAAGCTGATCTAAATGACTTGGTCAGAAATTTGAAATTGTCAAAGAGGCAGGCAGAATTATTGGGATCAAGGCTACAAGAACAGAATCTCTTATTACCAGGAACAAGAGTTTCTGCTTTTCACAGTCGTCAAGAAGACCTTAATCAATTTTCCAATCATGTCGACAGTTTAACCTTTTGCAACGACGTCTTGGAGTTGTTTGGTGCTCTTGGATGCAAACATGACCCAAAGGAATGGTGACTGTTCATTGACTCATCAGTTTTAAGTCTGAAGGCTGTTTTACTACACAATGAAAATGTCTATCCTTCTATACCTATTGGACATGCCAGACACATGAAAGAAACATGAGAATATGGAATTACTGTTGACCCACATTAATTATAGTAATTATAACTGGAACATATGTGGTGATCTAAAAGTTGTTGCACTTCTTCTTGGATTGCAGCTTAGATATACCAAGAATTGCTGTTTTATTTGTGAGTGGGACAGTCGTGCACGAGAAATGCACTATTTCAGAAAGGACTGGTCACTCCATGAAAACCTGGTTGCTGGACAGAAGAATGTTAAACACAATCCTCTCGTTGATCCAGCAAAGATATTTCTCCCTCCTTTGCATATTAACCTTGGGCTTATGAAGATTTTTGTCAAAGCAATGAACAAAGAATCAGAAGCCTTTTCTTACTTGCGACAGAAATTTCCAAGAATAAGTGATGCACAGATTAAAGAAAGTATATTTATTCGCCCACAGATCAGTGATATAATGAATGACAGTAGCTTTGATGGTCTTTTGCAAGGTGATGAACAAGTGGCATAGAGAGCCTTTAAAGATTTGATCTTCAACTTCCTTGGCAACAGCAGTGCACTGAACTTTGAACAACTCTTGGACAACATGCTCACAGAATTTTATTTAATGAAATGCAATATGTCACTAAGGCTGGTTTCACACTTGCGTTTTTTTGCACTGTTTTTTAGCGCAAAAAAACGCATGCGTTTTTCCCCCCTATCTTTTACATGGGTGCGCATAGGTGCGCATACACATGCGTTTGTACGCGTTTGTATGCGCATGCTTTTTTTGTAGTGTGCACTCGGGTGCACAAAATGCATCCTGTTGCATTTTTTGTGCGTCCGACTTGCCCAAAAAAAACGCATGTGCACGCAATGCGTTTTTTCACAGCAAAACACCAATTATAGTCTATGGGTGCATATACGTGCGCATTGTAATGCGCACATATGCACAAAAAACAAATACGTTTTTTAAAAAACGCACCAAAACCCGCAAAAAAAGCACACAAACGCATGATGCGCTTTTTCATGCGTTTGTGTGCGCAAAAAACACACCACAAAAAAATGCAAGTGTGAAAGTAGCCTAAAAATGCATTTTCTACATTCCCACTTGGACTTTTTTCCAGCCAATCTTGGTGCCGTTAGTGATGAACACGGTGAAAGATTTCACCAAGACATTGCACTGATGGAGAAAAGGTACCAGAGAAAGAGGAGTACATGGGTGCTGGCTGACTATTGCTGGAATCTTATTCGAGAAGCATCTGACACGGATTATAAATGAAAGTCGTCTGCAAAACACTTTTGAACAATTGCTTTTTGCTACTGACATTGATGCACATGTATGTAGTGTCTCGGACGTCATAATGTAGACTATAAATTGTTGTTTCTTAACCCCTTACTAACAGCTGACGGAATAGTACGTCGGCTGGCAGTATCCCCCACTTTGAGGTGGGCTCCGGCGGTGACCGCCTCAAAGCTGACATGTGCCCACAATAGGCGCGAGTGGAATCGCGATCCACCTGTGCCTATTAAATAGTTAAATGCCACTGTCAAACTCTGACAGTAGGCATTTAAATGCACTTCCGGACGCTGGTCCAGAAATGGGCGCAGCGATGACCCCCGTCACATGATCGGAGGTCATCGCTGCGCTGCCATCACAACCCGAGATCTCCTCGAGACCTCTATGGTTGTTGATGGCAGATTGCTATGATCGCCACCCTGTGGTCGGCGCTCATAGCAAGCCTGTAATTCTGCTGCATAGAGGTGATCCAATGGAGGCTATTGAAGCATGCCAAAAGTTAAAAAAAAGGGTTTACAAATATAAAAAAAAAAAAAAAAACATAAAAGTTCAAATCACCCCCATTTCGCCCCAATCAAAATAAAACAATAAAAAAAATCAAACCTACGCATATTTGGTATCACTGCATTCAGAATCGCCCGATCGATCAATAAAAAAAGAATTAACCTGATCGCTAAACGGCGTAGCGATAAAAAAATCAAAAACACCAGAATTAGAGTTTTTTTGGTCGCAGCGACGTTGCATTAAAATGCAATAACGGGGCAATCAAAAGAACGTATCTGCACAAAAGTGGTATCATTAAAAACATCAGCTCGGCTCACAAAAAATAAACCCGCACCCAATCCGAGATCACGAAAAATGGAGACGCTACGGGTCTTGGAAAATTGCGCAATTTTTTTTTAGCAAACTTTGGAATTTTTTTTCACCACTTAGATAAAATAGAACCTAGACATGTTTGGTGTCTATGAGCTTGTAATGACCTGGAGAATCATAATAGCAGGTCAGTTTTATCTTTTAGTGAACCTAGCAAAAAAGCCAAGCAAAAAACAAGTGTGGGATTGCACTTTTTTTGCAATTTCACCGCACTTGGAATTTTTTTCCCATTTTCAAGTACACGACGTGATAAACCAATGGTGTCTTTCAAAAGTACAACTCATCCCGCAAACAATAAGCCCTCACACAACCATATTGACAGAAAAATGTAAAAGTTATGGCTTTGGAAAGAAGGGGAGCGAAAAATGAAAACGAAAAATCTAAAAAAGCTCCGGTCATGAAGGGATTAAAAACCTTATGTGATACAGACTTTTGGAGCGCAAATTCATGTTCAGCATATCAAAATCTATAAGATACAATAAGATTTTCTCATGGGACAAGAACTTCTCTGAAATTTGTTGCACAGTGTTATTGAAGAGAAAGACTAAGGCGTGCTATTATATTCGTGGCTTTCAGGCACAGCACTGACTTTTTTGAGAAAACTGATCAGCGCTGCTCCAGCAGTGATAAGTATATTACAGTTTTCCCTGCCTGTCTGCAGCTTCATTATCTATCACTATCACACTGGCTTTTGTGAAGATTCAAGATACTTTCCATACTTTCTGCCTGTCTCAAACCAAGAAGTCGGAAATAGTGCTCATTCTTGTTGAGGGTATTGTTATGCTCTAGGTTTCTCTGCATCTGTTGAAGACATCTGTATGTCTCAAGAGTTTGTACCTGACAATAATTTTTCGCAAAAATAATTTGCTTTTCCCCGGTATGTCTACGATTACTCTAGAAGGCTCATGATTCTGCCCTTGCAGGTAACCTTGGGATTAACAAAACTATCTGACATGAAACTAGGTTGTTGCTGGCCATTGTTCAGGCTTGCAAGGAGCATACTATTGCTTGTGAAATCTGTTCCAAAGACAAAACATCCTGAATCCAATCATACACACTCCGAACATTCCTTGGACCAACCTCTCCATAGACTTCATCACTGACCTTCCATTCACCAAAGTGAAGACTGTTATTTAAAGTGGCTTGGGAAAGTATTCACCCCCTTGGTTTTTACCTATTTTGTTACATTACAACCTGTGTTTAAATATTTTTGAAATCCGATTTGTGTATGATGCAGTTGATGAAGTGAAGTGAGAAAAATATAGGCAGAAATTATACTTATGTGATCAAATAACTAATTATTGCCATGTGAATATTTATTCAACCCTTTTGCTAAGAAGCTAGATATTTGAGGTTCAAGCAATTGACTTCATAAGTCACATCCATAGTGAAAGGAAGTTCACCTGTGTGCAATCTAAGTGTCACATGGTCTGTCAGTATATACACACCTTTTCTGAAATACCACAAAGGCTGCAACACCATTAAACAAGATGCAGCACTAACCCTATTATTATTATTTATATAGCACCATTGATTTCATGGTGCTGTACATGAGAAGTGACTTACATAAAAATACAAATATCACTTACAGTAGACAAACTAACAAAGGTAGACTGGTACAGAGGGAAGAGGACCCTGCCCTTGCGAGCATACATTCTACAGGATGATAGGGAAGGAGACAGTAGGTCGGGGGTTACAGTAGTTCCAGTGGCATTGAAGTGGCAGCGTGGTCATTGCAGGTTGTAGGCTTTCTTAAAGAGACTGGTTTTCAGGTTCCATCTGAAGGATCCAAATGTAGTTGATAGTCGGATATGTTGGGGCACAGAATTCCAGAGGATGGGGGATATTCAGGAGAAGTCTTGGAGGCGATTGGGTGAGGAACGAATACATGTGGAGGAGAGAAGGAGGTCTTGGGATGACCAGAGATTACGTGAGGAAAGATATTGGGAGATTAGTTCAGAGATATATGGAGGAGAAATGGCTTTATAGGTCATTGTTAGTAGTTTGATCTGGATACTCTGGGAAATTGGGAGCCATTGAAGGGATTTGCAAAAGGGGGGAAGCAGGAGTGTAATGAGGGGAGAGATTAATAAGTTGAGCAGCAGAGTTACGGATGGACTGGAGAGGTGCGAGAGTATTAGAATGTAGGCCATGTTGCAGTAGCCGAGGTGGAAGATGATTAGGGCATGCACAAGATTTTTTGGTAGAGTGATGGTTAAGGAAAGGATGAATTCTGGAAATATTTTTGAGCTGGAGGCGACAGGAGGTGGTGAGAGCTTGGATGTGCTGTTTGAACGACAGGGAAGAGTGAAGGGTTACTCTGAGGCAGAGGATTTCCGGGACAGGGGAAAGTGTGATGACCAAGGAGATCTCCAAACAAATTTGGGTTATAAAAAAATATCCCAATCTTAGATGATCCCTCGGGGCACTATCAAATTCATTATCATGAAATGGAAAGAGCATGGTACCACAACAAATCTGCCAAGAGAGGGCCAACCACCATAGCTCTCAGCCTTGGCAAAGAGGGCATTAATCAGATAGGCAGCATGAAGAACAAAGGTAACCCTGAAAGAGCTGCAAAGTTACCAAACAGAGACTGGAGTATCTGTTCATATAAGCCATACACTCCAAAGATTTGGCCTTTATGGAAGAGTGGGCAGAAAAAAAGGGTTTAATTACGCACAAATATGTAAGGTTCGTTTTGAGTTTGCCAAAAGACATGTGGGAGTCTCCCCAAATGTATGGAGCAAGGTCCTGTGCTCAGATGAGATTAAAATTTAACTTTTTGGACACCAAGGTAAATGTTATGTCTGGTTCCAAACCAACACTGCTCATCACCTCAAGGACACCATGTTTTTCATCATCATCAGCAACTGGGAAAATGGTGCGAGTCGAAGGGAAGATGGATGGTGCGAAATAAAGGGATATTCTTGAGCAAAACCTGTTTCAGTCTGTCAGTGACTTAAGAGTGGGATGGAGATTCAACTTCTAACAAGACAATAACCCAAAGCATACTGCTAAAGCAACACTCGAGTGATTTAAGGGGATACGTGCAAATGTTTTGGAGTGGCCTAGTCAAAGCCCAGACCTTAATCCAATTGAGAATCTGTGGTCAGACCAGAAGATTGCTGTTCAGAGGAAATCTAACTTTAAGGAGCTTGAGAAGTTTCGTCTTGGGAAACTTACAGAAATCCTTGTGGCAAGATGTGGAAAGATCATAGAGACTTACCGAAGTGACTTGCTGCTGTAATTTCAGCAAAAGGAGGCTCTACAAAATACTGATTTAGGGGGCTGAATAGCTATGCACACTTTCAGCTATTTTGCCCTATTTTTTGTTTGCTTACACAGCTGTAGGCATGTTATATACAAGAACTGATGCAAATAACAACAGTAAAATTCCAGGTTGTAAAGTATCAAAACATAAACAATGCCAAGGGGATGAAAACTTTCACATGCCACTGTAGGTATTGGTTAATTCAGCAAGCTATATCATTTTGATTCTCTTTCTAGGTTGCTAACTCTCAAACCTTAGGTATAAGTTATTTATTTATTAAACACATTGTCTGTCTACATGGGATTGATGAAAATATTATTTCCGATCAAAGAAATCAGTTTGTTTCTAAAACTCGGCATTCTGTAATAAGATCGATAATAAATTGCCCTTTTTTTCAGCTTATCGCACAGATGACCAATGGTCAGACTCAATGTGTTAATCAAATACTCATGCAATATCTTCTGTGTCTTTGGTCCATATAAGATACATCAGGATGCCAATCCAGCCTTCTGTTTAAAACTTCTCCCCTCCTTCCAGATTTCCAATGTTTTCTACAAATCCTTGCTTAAAACATACCTATTGCCAATGCACCTTGCTAATATTCCTCCTCCTGTTTTGGTTAGAGGTAATCTGGAGTATGAAGTTCAGATAACCCTTAATTAATGGATTTTAAGGGGGTCCTTGCAATACCTTTAACTTTACAAGGGCTAGATATGGGCCAGAATAAAGATCTTGGGTGTCGGCTAATAATATCAATACAGTGGGCAATGAAACAAGGCAATGTTTGCAGCCATAGATTCAGTGGTCAGCTAAGGAAACTGCAAAATATGAAAGACACATCATGCTTATTTCCCTTCAATATCAGATGTCCAATAGTGCCACCCTTCAAGAACAGGCATCAACCCGTGGGACCCAACTACACCCAGCTACACATATCTATTGTTTTGAGAATTCCTGGCCAAGATTCTGCAAAACTGTATAAAAAGGGAATCAGTCAGCACGTTTTTGCTACCTCATCTGACAGCAGCCTGATGTAGGCAAAGAGACCATTAATCCAATGACATATCACTTATTATAATCCGAGTTTTCAGATTTATTAACGCAGCAGAGCTGAGGAAGCTGCCCCACCCACACCAGCCTCTGTATGTACATAGCTATAGACAGTGTGCTGCATATCACAGAAGGGGGTGGAGTCAGACCAGGGCTCACAAGCTTCTGCAGTTCAAACAATGATAATCAAAAGGTGATAAAACCTTCAGACTAAGTAAGCAACAATACTGCAAGAGATAAGGGATAACCGACATTAAACAACTCTCACATACCTCCAAGCACAAGATTCAGCTTGCGGACAGATTGCTTCTCACACCAAAGACTCACAGGTCTGTGAACACCCTGACAGATGAGCTCACTCAAATATGCAGAAAAGAAGATCAAGGGTGGCACTCTATGGTCTGTAATCAGTAGAAAAAAAGTCTTTATTGATTGCATAGTAGAGACATGGAGGCGGAGGGAGCACGGGAGACCTGGACCCGTTGAAGCGTATTGTTTACGCAAAACGACCATTGTCCGCATTGTCACCCGTGCTCCCCCCACCTCCGTGTCTCTAATGTGCAATCAATAAAGACATTTTTACCGATCACAGACCACAGAGTGCCACCCTTCATCTTCTTTTCTGCATAACTAAGTAAACATTAGTACACAGCCAGATATGTGACACATTGTTGAATTCAGTGTTTTTACCCCTACCTCATGCTGTCCTCAGATTACATAGCAAAAACCTGCTGACAGATTCCTTTTAAGAGTGCGTAGTGTAGAAAAATTGATGTTGTTTTGTAAATAAAATGTGTTCACACAAAAATTGATTGGATTTACATTTCTCTTTTGATCATTCACTTTTCATTTTATTATTTGATAATATATCCATATTAAACATCTGCCAAAAAATTAAAAGAAGTAAAAAAATAAAAATTTAATTTAGTAAAATAAAAAATGGTGCATATACATTCCAGTTTATTACATACATGCAATAAAATAATACACATATCTAAAAGACTTCAATAACCTAGAGTATTCATTTAACAGGTTAATTGGTGTAAAATGTGAGCTGTAGAAATATAAAAAATATATACATACCAAAAATAGTTTACAAAGTACACTAAATAGCCTTCCCTTTAAACAGTATGCTTTATTCCCTAAAAAAGATAAGTTCTGTGTGGCCTCTAATATGACTGAACATACACATGTGGTCAAAATTGTTGGTACCCCTCATTTAATGACAGAAAATTAACAAATTGAAGTCAGGCATTGTTTTTCAACCATGCTTCAACAGAATTAAAAAAAAATAAAACTCATGAAATAGGCCTGGACAGAAATGATGGCACCCTTATCTTAATATTTTGTTGCACAACATTATGAGGCAATCACTGCAATCAAATGATTCCTGTAACTGTCAATGTGACTTCTGCACCTCTCGACAGGGATTTTTCCTCACTTGTCAAGAGCAAACTGCTCCTGTTGTCTCGTGTTTGAAGGTTGCCTTTTCCAGACTGCATGTTTCAGCTCTTTCCAAAGATGCTCAATAGGATTTAGGTCAGGATTCATAGAAGGCCACTTCAGAATAGTCCAATGTTTTCTTCTTAGCCATTCTTGGGTGTTTTTAGCTGTGTGTTTTGGGTCATTATCCTGTTGCAAGACCCTTGACCTGCAATTGAGACCAAGCTTTCTGACACTGGGCAGCACATTTCTCTCTTGAGATTTAATTGTACCCTGCACAGATTTTAGCCACTCTGTGCCAGAGGCAGCAAAGCAGCCCAAGAACATAATGGAGCCTCCTCCATTTTTCACAGTAGGGACAGTGTTATTTTCTTGATATGCTTCATTTTTCCATCTGTGGACATAGAGCTGAGGTGCCTTGCCAAAAAGTTGCATTTTTGTCTCATCTGTCCATAGGACATTCTCCCAGAAGCTTCTTGGCTTGCCAACATGTAGTTTAGCAAATTCCAGTCGGGCTTTTTTATGAATTATTTTCAACAATGGTGTCCTCCCATGAAGTCGACTTTGGCTCATACAACGATGGATGGTGCGATCTGACACTGATGATCCTTGAGCTTGAAGTTCACCTTTAATCTGTTTAGAAGTTTTTCTGAGCTCTTTTGTTACCATTCATATTATCCAACTCTTTGATTTGTCATCAATTCTCCTCCTGCGGCCACATCCAGGGAGGTTGGCTACAGTCCCATGGAGCTTAAACGTCTGAATAATGTGCAACTGTAGTCACAGGAACATCAAGCTGCTTGGAGATGGTCTTACAACTTTTACCTTTAACATGTTTGTCTCTAATTTTCTTTGTAGTCTCCTGAGACAACTCTTTCCTTCGTCACAATTAGTGTACTCATCTTGCTTTAACATGTCCCTTTTGTCACATTATTTTCAGGGGTACCATCATTTCTGTCCAAGCCTATTTCATGAGTTTTATTTTTTTTTAATTCTGTAGAAGCATGGTTGAAAAGCAATGTCTGACTTTCATTTGATCATTTTCATAGATTGTTTTATTTATTACTACCTTTGTCAGATTCAAGTTATTTCTGTGACCATTGTGGGGTTTTTCTGTCATTACACGAGGGGTACCAACAATTTTGACCACGTGTGTAATTGCAGCTTCTTGTCTCAGCCCAACATGGGAGGAGCAGCTCTGGAGCACAAACTGCTGCCCTAATATTTTAAATATTGTGCAAATTTTTTTAAAAAGGTTAATATTTGGGGAAACCTTATCCATATAAGGTTGTCCATTTTTCTGTGTTTAAATTTGATTAATATTGCAATTAAAAGTCTTTTGGAAATCATCAAGCCTATTTATCCTTCCTTAGCACTTTGTTTCAGTTGAAGATATGAGTGATCTAAGATAGGTTACTAGAAACACTTCTAGCAAACCTTCGAAAAGGCATTGTAACAAAAGACTGATATAAATACTAGCTTGCAACCATCTCTTGAAAGTACAAGAAGGAGGTAGGTACTTTTTTCTGGAACATTGCCACTTGTTGCATTAATGTTACCATAATCTTAAGGAAATGCAACAGTCAGTTTTAGGTCTGGTATTGTAAATTGTATCTTCAGAGAAGATGACTAGAACTCTAGTGCCACCTATAAGAAGTAGCAATTCTTAAACTCAATATTGACCCTATATCGAGCCATGTCATATGAGTTAGGATAAAAGCCAAAACCAGAATCTCAATTTGCAGACTCTGTGTTTCGGGTTAGAGCCCCTCATCAATGCAAAGTGTGATGAGGGGCAGTAGCCCAAAACACAGTGTCAAAGGGTCGATATTGACTTTTAGGATTGCTACTTCCAATTTGTGGCACTAGAGTTCTAGTCCTCTTTCTCTCTGAAGAGACAATATGGATATTTCCCGGAGGAGCATTGCGGCTTAAGAGTCTCCTCATCTCGGCATGCTTGACATGTCACTCTCCAAAGGAGAAACGTTAACCCTTGGATGCAGGTCCAGTATTTGAATCACATAAATTTGTTAAGAATCCTACAATGAAAAATGCAATTTTCATTTCATCCAGTTTCTTGCCCATCTTTATCACATCGCTCATTGTTGATCCACATCGGGTCAGTGTATTCACTAGGGCTCAGTAATGTTGCTTCCATAGTGACATTACATCACATATCCACTACAGAAGTTAACCATTGCCTTAGTAAAATAGAAATGGACTGACCCCTATTTCCTGTGGGACCAAGATGCTGCAGCTTAGTAAGCCTGATATATAATATCATGACCATGTCTATATGAGGTGGCCAGAAGTAGGCATAATTACTGAAACAGTTCATCGTGCCTGTATTTGGGCTCGTGCACATTAACGTATAAATTAGATGAGTACTATCCGTGGTTTTGACGGATAGCAGTGTAACTCCCAAGTTACGGACACAGCACACTCACATCATGGCTAGACCTGTCTACAGTCATGGCCAAAAGTTTTGAGAATGACACAAATATTAATTTTTACAAAGTCTACTGCTTTATTTTTTCTAATGGCAATTTGCATATACTCCAGAATGTTATAAAGAGTGATCAGCTTAACAGCAATTACTTGCAAAGTCAATATTTGCCTAGAAAATGAACTTTATCCCCCAAAACACATTTCAACATCATTGCAGCCCTGCCTTAAAAGGACCAGCTAACATCGTTTCAGTGATTGCTCCATTAACACAGGTGTGAGTGTTGATGAGGACAGGGCTGGAGATCAATCTGTCATGATTAAGTAAGAATGACACCACTGGACACTTTAAAAGGAGGCTGGTGCTTGGCATCATTGTTTCTCTTCTGTTAACCATGGTTATCTCTAAAGAAACACATGCAGTCATCATTGCACTGCACAAAAATGGCCTAACAGGGAAGAGTATCACAGCTAGAAAGATTGCACCTCAGTCAACAATCTATCGCATCATCAAGAACTTCAAGGAGAGAGGTTCCCTTATTGCCAAAAAGGCTCCAGGGCGCCCAAGAAAGACCAGCAAGCGCCAGGACCGTCTCTTAAAAGTGTTTCAGCTGCGGGATCGGGCTACCAACAGTGCAGAGCTTGCTCAGGAATGGCAGCAGGCAGGTGTGAGTGCATCTGCACGCGCTGTGAGGTGGAGACTCTTGGAGCAAGGCCTGGTCTCAAGGAGGGCAGCAAAGAAGCCACTTCTCCAGGAAAAACATCATGGACAGACTGATATTCTGCAAGAGGTACAGGGAGTGGACTGCTGAGGACTGGGGTAAAGTCATTTTCTCTGATGAATCCCCTTTTCAATTGTTTGGGACATCTGGAAAACGGCTTATTCGGAGAAGACCAGGTGAGCGCTACCACCAGTCTTGTCTCATGCCAACTGTCAAGCATCCTGAAACCATTCATGTGTGGGGTTGCTTCTCAGCCAAGGGAATGGGCTCTCTCTCAGTCTTGCCTAAAAACACAGCCATGAATAAAGAATGGTACCAGAATGTCCTCCAAGAGCAACTTCTCCCAACCGTCCAAGAGCAGTTTGGCGATCAACAATGCCTTTTTCAACATGATGGAGCACCTTGCCATAAAACAAAGGTGATAGCTAAATGGCTCAGGGAACAAAACATAAAGATTTTGGGACCATGGCCTGGAAACTCCCCAGATATTAATCCCATTGAGAACTTGTGGTCAATCATCAAGAGACGGGTGGACAAACAAAAACCTTCAAATTCAGACAAAATAAAAGCATTGATTTTGCAAGAATGGACTGCTATCAGTCAGGATTTGATCCAGAAGTTGATTGAGAGCATGCCAGGGAGAATTGCTGAGGTCCTGAAGAAGAAGGGTCAACACTGCAAATATTGACTTGCTGCATTAACTCATTCTAACTGTCAGTATAACCTTTTGCTACTCATAATATGATTGCAATTATATTTCTGTATGTAATAAAAACATCTGACAAACACACATAAAAACCAGAGGCCAGCAGATCATGTGAAAATATAATATTTGTGTCATTCTCAAAACTTTTGGCCATGACTGTATATGAGATAGACAGCGCTGCATGGGGTTATGGAAACAGCCTATACTGCACTGTTTGCAAATCTTCCACTGACATCTATGAGAGTTACAGTAAGAACATAGCATAGTCCACTTGGCTGTTGCCACAAATTGGTCCACCTAAGGCAAAAGTAAACTTATGGAAACCCCATAGCTAAACCTGTCTATATGTTATGCCTAGAGGTAGACAGGATTACAAGTACAGCCTTGCGACAGCACACTCATTCACATCTACAGGACAGAATACAAAAACAGCATAATACAGCCTGCTTGGCAGTTTCCATAGTCTCATCCACCTCTAGTCACTGGAAATAGACATGTATCTCAGGGATGAATGCCTGAAATGGGAATTCCCTTTTAAAGAGGCTTTCGACTCTTATAGCATTTATTTCAGCCAAATATGACATAAAATTCATGGTGGTCTAAAGTAACCAATTCTCATAGGTTTGTAATTTTATTTATAAAGGATAAGGCTTTGTGCACATAGCCATGGTAAATATCTTTACAAATGTCATGCCTTATATGGCACAAACTTGTGGCCAGAAAAAAAAAACTATGGCCCCAATTTATTCATACGACGGTCTAGATGGGAGAGTGGTACACCTGATTCATTAAGAGGTGCATGTCTAGTAGAGTGGGTTTCCGTGTGCCGCGCCACAAATCTCAATCCAGTTTGTGGCTGGAGTAAGATTTCTGGTATAAGGAACACCACAGCTCGTCATACATTAGACAATTGTAGCATCACATCCCGTCGTGCTTCCATCCTTCACCAGCTCCACACATTTCAGCCGCGCTAGGCAAAACTGGCTTGAAAATGCCAAAAGTTGCTAAATTTTTGCTCAACTCTCAGTTGTTGAAAACATATGAAACTTTTCAAAGCTTTTCACACCAGGTTTCTGGCTTTGATAAATTGGAGCAAAAAAGCCGCTGAGCAGAGACAGGAACATTCTTGGATACTGTTATCGTGGACAGTCAGGTGAGGAAAATTTCCAGGAGTGGACCCTCTGGATCGTGGCACCGAGGGGACCCCGGGCGAGCCGCCAGGTGGAGCCAACCCCTATACAGGGATTGTTAGGAGCAGGCCCAGGGGTTCGGGTACCATGATAGCTGGTACCAAGAGGGGCGGCTCAGAACGGACTGGAATAGGACCATGGGACTGTAGAAGACAGGACCAGAGAAGGATTGTAGGACTGGAGCACAGATGGCAGGTCGGAGCAGGGACACCAGAGTAGGACAGCGGGAGTAGAGCACAGACAGCAGGACGGAGCAGGAACATGGAAGGCAGGACTGGAGTAGGACTTCAGGACTGGAGTATAGATGGTAGGATGGGACAGGAACACCGGAGTAGGACTGCGGGACTGGAGCACAGACAGCAGGACAGAGCAGGAACACGGGAGTCAGGACTGGAGTAGGACTGCAAGACTGGAGTACAGATAGCAGGACGGGACAGGAACACCAGAGTAGGACTGCAGGACTGGAGCACAGACAGCAGGATGGAGCAGAAACACGGGAGGCAGGACTGCAGGAGACAAACGAGTGTACGATAGAACAGGGGCCCAGTGTGCTAATAAATACGAAGATCAGGCGCCTCCATCAAAGGAAGGTGGCCTGATATACGCTTGCCTGGTCTGCCATTGGTCCGGCGGTGCTTCTGGGTCAGGGCACTGCTGGAGCACAAGTGACAGGAGGGAGGCGTGGCCGCAGCATACGGCGCATGCGCATTGCATGCAGAGATGCCGTCGGCCACGGACCTGTCAGAAGGGGACGCTGCGGCTGCCGAACGGCGGGGTGCTGCGGCGCAGGAGCCGAGGCCGAGTAAGTATACAGCAGCGGCATGACAGATACAAGGCCCTCATCCATGTACAATAGATCCTTTCAGCATTGAATTGTGAGAACACAGAAGTATCCAAAAACGTTTCGACTGGGCCATTCTTCTACTTTCACAAAAATAGTTCACAGCCACTTCCTAAGTCAATAAGATCATGTGGACATTGTTCTTATGTCACAGTTCTGAAGGACCTGCATCAAGAGAATAACCTTCCACATTACTATCTCTTGTTATGTTCCTCCCACATAATGGCACCCATTATGACTATACTTGACCACCCAAGCATCAATAATTTTCTGCAAGCAAAAGACCCATCTTAGCCTAAGTCTCAATAGCCTTTTACTATCCAAGCTACAAATCAGCAAATGTTTTAGGAAACAGAAAATATAAAATATTGTCTATTTATTCAGTATTTGGATACTTTGTAAACTTATATGAACACCTTGGATACCATTTGATTGCTTATTTATTACAAGAACTATCTGTCTAACTTGCTGTCCATTGCTTGTTGTCAAGTGTAATCCTTCTTTGGCAGCAGAGACTCAAAGATGGACTACAGAAAGTGGGAAGAGGGTTTGTCTCTTTGATCCTTCTCTCCTGTAAGTCCATCTGCTTACAGTCCCAATAGAGAGGCCAGCTTTTACTTGGAGCAGCAGAATGTTATTTGACGATGGAAGCAGCAATGCATGCAGGAAAGTTTGAAGGAAAGGAAGTCCCAGCATCCATAGTGCTGCAGAGTGCTGAGTTAAAGAAACAGCATACTCAAATTAATTGCATAGCAAGTTGCAGGCTACAAGAATTGATAATACATTATTATTTTTCACCAGTTTTTAACTTGGAGAGAATGAGTGGAGCCAGCTAACGCTTCTACAAGTTTTGAGTGAAAGCACGTGAATGCTTTCAATAACTGGCATGCAAATTGCTTATTCAGAAAGGAAGAGGACTTTGAACTATATAGTGCCACCTGTTGGAAGCAGCAATCCTACAAGTCACTGTTGACTATTTAACGAGCCTTGAAATGTGACTTAGGACAAAATCCAAATCAGAATCTCAATTTGCAGACACGGTTTTTCGGGAATATTGCTCCTCATCGGTACAAAGTATGAGAACTGATTTGGCTAGGTGAGAGGCTCAATGGTCTCTATTGACTTGTAGGATAGTTCAAGTCCTCTTCCTCTTCCCAGAGAAGCATTGCTTGGAGAATAAGCCTCATTAACTTGGCATGCCATAGCTGGTATGTCACTTTTCAATAACTGGTTGAATATTTAAAAATGTATTTGAGTAGCTGTCATTCCCCAAAAATATACCTGGCTTAAATACAAGTAGGTAAGACTTAGATGAGTATCATAAATAAGTCTTACACATATAAATGATAGGATGTCAAAGGGTGTATACCCCTGTAGATCCTCATTTTGTTTAAACGGGTTGTCCGGCTTTAGGGTACAAGTCTGCAGTCAGTCTATTTGACTACAGACTTGTGAATTCTCACAATGCGCACATTGTGTGCTATGAGCATTCTCCGGTGTCGGGAACTGCGGGTGCATGACCATAACTATGTGGTTTGCATACATGCAGTCACATGCCGACTAGATGGGAGTAACCTCGCTTAATGCTAGTGTACTGAGCAAGGCCGGACACAGTCTAGCGGAATGTGGCAAGAAATATGTAAACTGTATACTTGTAGTCACATGACCGCAAGCTTACAGTGCTGGCACTGTGTAATCTATACAGCGCAGTGCGCAATGTGTGAGGGCTCACAAGTCTTTAGACACAGAGTGACTGCAGACTGTAAAGCTGGACAACCACTTTAATGATAGAACTTTGACTATGAATGTTTTTCCCCCAAAGGATCCTTAGAAAATAAAGATATGACAGGTTGTCCCACAACTGGGACCCTCAGAAATTAGGAGTTAGGCTAGGTTCACATTTGTGGATGGCCGAGCTACGGAGGGCTGCGGACTTCCTCATTGAAGCTCCGCCCACTGCTGCACCTCCTCCGGTCAACTCCACCTACGTCTGCATGCGGCCTGCGTGCCTATCTTTAACATTGGGTATGCAGGTCATGCAGATGTATGCAGATGCCTCTGCATGCGTCGTGTTGACAATGCGGCGACCTGCGTGAAACGCAAAATGTTGGAATTTGATGCGGTCACCGCATCATCAAAACGACGCATGCGGAGGCATCCGCATACATTCGCATGATCTGTATACCCAATGTTAAAGATAGGTACGCAGGCCGCATGCAGACGTAGGCGGAGCTGACTGGAGGAGGTGTGGCAGTGGGCGGAGCTTCACGGAGGAAATCTGCAGCCCTCCGCAGCTCGGCCATCTGCAAATGTGAACCCAGCCTAAGATGTGCATAAAGCATGGCAACAAGCGTTTACATCCTATGCAGCACCATCACAGGAGAAATGTAGCATTGCACTGTGCCCATTGAAATCAATAGGTTGCCTGTGTTACACGTAGTCAGCCATATCCTCAAAGAGGGAAAGTGTTGCTTTTAGTAGTCACTCTATGCTCTGACTGCTATATCCTCAATAGGGGGCACCCATCTAATATCTCCTTATAACTAATGAATCCTTAGTAGAATAAATCAAATCGGATTTAATTTGTGTTTAACTTACAGTTCATCTGCACCAACAAAATATGTCAAAAAATCTAGGCTGCAAACATATTGGTCATGTCATGTCTCCTGGATTGCTCACATTGTTCTCATGCTACGCTTTTAATAGGCAACGCAGTGTTTAATAATAGCCTAAGGTGTGCTTTGATGTAATTCATTTTAGTAGAGGGTACTTGGCATAGAAACATTGAGAAAAAATGCTCTAAGCTGAAGCTTATCATAAATGACCTACAAAAGTGTGCCACCCCCATGGTTTTATCTTCTAGAGCATCAAATCTTGGAACCTCCTTCTAATTACTGCAGGAGAGCAGCTATCACTTATTTCCACCTGCTTTGCAGTCTGAACTGATGACGGGTACTGGTGGGCAACCTGCTGCTCTTCATCTGTTCGTAACTGGCAGAACATCTTTCGAGTCAGAGTGCAATACCCATAGGAAAGACCCAAGTGGCTTTAAAGCATTTTACAGAATTCATTTAAAAGAGACTATTATATGATACTTAACCTTTTATCTTAGATCCTAGAAATGGTGTCAACACTTACTTGGCATGCAACCATCAGTGAACTTTATGGTAGCAACGAACAATGATCTCCTGGGCTTTACAAGATATATGATTATTTATTATACTTTGCTTATATAGTGCCATCATAGACATTATCATTGTCCCCGTTGGGGCTCACAATCTAGGCTCCCTATCAGTATGTCTTTGGAGTGTGGGAGGAAACCGGAGTTTCTGGTGAAAACTCACACAAACACGGGGAGAACATACGATTTCCTTGCAGATGGTGCCTTTGATGGGATTTGAACCCAGGTCCCCAGAGCTGCACATCAACAGTGCTAACCACTGAGCTATTGTGCTAACCACTGAGCCACCATTCCAACCACTGAGCCACCGTTCTGTTCATGGTATTACATTCACCTATACTTATCTTCTTGACTTCTACAGTTCCCTCAGAGACTAGTTTGTGGAAGATGAGGAGAGGAAATCAAGCCACAACTTTGGAGCTCACGTTCACATTTTATTTTAATTAGTAAATTGCTACTCTAATTTTCACAATGCTATGTGTTTTTTTTTTTTACAGCCGATACAATTATATTTGTTTCATAGTTAAAAAACGTTACGTTGTTTCCAATTTTCTAGAAATGCAGATGTAAACATTTACAAATTTTGCAGCATTAGTAAATTGCAAATGTAGCATCAAAGATCCTAATCAGCATACATGACCTAATATCGGTGGAAGCAGATCGCAGGGCTGCTCCTACATGATGCTGGGGAAGACTGTAGCACTGAAACAGTTACACCGGGAATCATTACATCACTGCAATAGCTGCTAGGAAGCTACCACTCAACCCCAGCTAATGTTACCATCAGGAAACTAATCTGATTGAACTGATATACAGGCAATCCACATCAGATGCTAGCAATGACAGCTTGGCACCTAAGGATATACATTGATTTTTTTTCATATATATAATAGAGATAAGGGCTGGAAATTGCACTTTGCACTGAGCTTGAACTGTTTTTTTTTTTGCTCTCATTCGATCTATCTCTGGATTGTATGACAACACAAACCCCTTCACACCACAAACTGAATTCTTTCTGATTGAGCCAAAGATGTCATTGGGTTTGAGGAGGAAGCCCCAATCCGACCTGCCCCGCCACACCGTACCGATGTGCTCCTGACACATTACGTAATGATCAGACTGGGCTGGAGGTGTGAGAGGCACCGAGATGCTGTATTTTTAGACTGCAAGTGAATCCTTTTAACTCTTTAGGGGCTCCAGGGATGAAATCTCTTGGCTGGAAAAAGCAACGATGAATTAATTTATCTAGGTTTAGGAAGCCTGATGATAAGAAATTGATTAAAAAATAATAATTTTAAACTGATTTTTAAAGACCCAGGAAAAAATATATCTTTGTACCATGTTAGTCAGTAGATAGAAACATATTAAAATTTGAGAGTCTCAGCGATTTATCATTTTTAGTTTGCTATTTGTTACCATCTTTTCAGTTAGCCATTGACAGATATCAACCACTGGGGACCCTAAAATTTTTAAGATTTTTCTTAAAGGGGCAGCATTGATTTTTAGTGGTGAATCTCAAACCTGGAGAATCAATTCTACCATCTCTATCCAAGATCACATCCAGTGTTCACTGAGCGCAGTAGCGCCAACATAATCTGTGGTGGTGTACAATAGGAGGACGATAGACGAGGAGTATATATGTAGCTACTATATGTTTATATAAGAGCATCACTGTTCTCCAGCCCCTTACCTTTAGCCCTCTGATCTCCCCTAGATGTAGCTGCAGTCTCCTATTCACCTCCCGGATCAAATTGCTGTGATCCAACATAGCACTCATCTTGTCAGCCTCTGCTCTTCGGAGCCGGACAATCAACTCCTCCTTAGTCCACTTCATTAGCTCCTCATCAGAAACCTTGGCAAGGTCTTCCGCTGAACTTTCCCCAACAACCTTTGACATTTTTGCTTAGCACTTTTTTCTCCACTTTTTTTTGGAAATAACACCCAAACTGTGACTCACAGCTCAATATCCCAATACTGTGCTACTGGAGGAACCCAAGATTGTCCTCAACAGAGACCAGCAGATCCCTTGGTGACTTCTAGGTCTTGCAAGAAATCAAGGATCCCCTCTAGAAAGTCAATCTTCTTCCAAGCCATTCTATTCACCGGCTGTTTTTTTGCCATCAATTCTTCAGTAGGCAAAGAATAAATCCATAAAACATTAGATTGAAAGCCTATAATAAAAATACCATAGTGATCAGAAAAGCAGCTTGTAGGAATCAATTACTTTACTTCAAAGCATCTGCAGGCTCCTCTCATGTCCTCATGGCTATAGGTTCTACTGCAGTAGAATGAATGAGAGCATGCAGATGCAGCTGCCGGCATGCCTGTGTGGATGCTCTCCGCTGGGCTGCAGTGCTTTTGACTTGGAAAAGAGTTCCATTGCCTGCAGCAGACACAAGACACTCTGGCTGCTGTTGCTGATGCTGATAATACAGCCCAAGTGAGCTGACCCTTTCCCTTTCTTCTTCTTTGCTGACAAATGTGCAGACTAGTCCCGGATATAGGTTTATTTACGCCATCTGCTGGCCACTGTTATTAATTTCACTTTTAAATACAATGAATTTGGCTCAACATGAAAAGTTATAAGGATTTTTTTCATGTTTTGTGATTTCATTAATTTGTTTTTATAGTTTTTATGCCAACTGGGAAAGGATTAAAAAAGTAACTAAGTAGATTTTATTTCTACATATTTACCCTCCTGTGTAAATCTTATTCTATGACCTATGTAGCCAGGCTGCGCTGCACTCAGACTCGGACTGGCCCATAGGGTAACAGGGGAATCCCCCGGTGGGACACTGTATGGGCAGTTCTTGGCATAATTCACTTGATTCACTCTGTACAGAAAAAATCAACATCTCATCATTCATTAACCAAACTACCCAGTTTGTTATTATATAGAGATATAGGTACATTTGTGACCAAGGGTAGTGTAATAATTGTATGCAGGTAAAAAGTGGGCCCCCTCAAAGTCAATGTTACTGGTGGACCCTTAGCACCCCAGTGCGACACTGGCTGGACTTACACTGTCGACTGTGTTGGGGGATACAGGCGTGGTCCTGTTTGACATTTGTCTGGCTGGAATTTGTGGTTTCACACAGATATGGAGTATGTGTCTCACTCAGGGTGCTGATAATCTGTTGTAAAAAGTTCCCTACTGTGGACGGGGACCAGCTTAATGCTAACTGCCAGTTGGAAGTTGTACTTAACCTAGTTCATACTCCTATAATCCAGCACTGATTCTTAATATTGTATTTCCGTCCTTTACCTCAACTTGTATTTAACTGCACAACTGTTTCTTGATTTTGTTCCTGATTTTAACCTTCTGGATATGACTCGACTTGAAGACTCTTTTCTCTGGTGCCTCGCTCCACCAGCCAGCAGACACTCCATGGACATGTATCTTGGAGCTTCGCAAATGGCCAGATCCTTGTATAGGGGTTGGAGGATTAAATGGAACCTATCGTAAAAAATTCTCTTTACTTTCAGATATAGGGGTTACTCTGCAGGTTAATAACATTCTAAAGCTGTGTGGCCACTGCACTGAAAGCTTAGCTACCGGGATGAAATTACTTTTATTCCTACCAGCATCCATTGACTTCTTGTCATAGAGATGCAGCTGGTGCAGCTTTAGGGTATGTTTCCACGTGGCTTATTGGCAGCGCTTTTGACACAGCTCCACCCAAAACACTGCCGGTTTTTGTACGCTCAGCAGTGTTGAGCATTCCGATACTGTAATATCGGGTATCGGCCGATATTCACTGTATCGGAGTTCAGATACTGAGTTCCGATACTTTTTGAATATCGAATTCCGGAATCGGAAGTTCCCATAATGCAATCAGCCAGTTTGATTTTATTCAGCCATTGAGGAATCCTAAGAAGTGTGGGCACATCCTGTTATGCATGTTAAGCATGATAGCTAATGGCATGGCTGTGATTGGCTGCTGAAATGATGTCATGATTCACTCTGCTGTGAATTTACTTAGGGACAGGACGCTGCTGTTCTGACTCTGAGGGACAGTTTGAGCTAGCGATTTGTTTTATTGTGCTTTACCCAGGCTACTTTAGGAACCGCTGTGAGAGAAGCTTTCTTTTGCCTTGCAGCGCTGTTCACAGCTGTCTGCGAGGTCTCTGTGTGTGAGTGCAGCTCACACTGTAGTGTGTTCTGCAGCCATCTCCGGTTGTAGTCCGCTCAGCATGCGTCACTGCCTCATACATTGTCCTTTTTTGCATTAGTGCTGCTCATTTTTCCAGATTTTTCCAATTAGTGTGGTTCCATCCGTATTCAGATATAATATTTGCAAACACTATATAGGAGTAGATAGAGGAGCCTTTCTGCTGGCTTGTGCCCTGCAGCCCCAGCCAGATTAGTATTAGCCTATTTTTTGGAGCCTCATCTATTGCATTGTAGGTTACCTTCCTGCATTGTAATAGCTACAAAAAGTTTGTGATACTATCGGTTTTACATCTTTGGGCACATCCAGTGTCTTTTTGTGAGAAAAAAAAAAGTTAATAAAGTTCACCAAACACTCCACTTTACAGTTGTGTAGTCCACATTAGCTTGTATTAAAGTCTAGTCCACACTTTATAAAATTAGTGTTTCTTATACCTGTTAGCAGCTGTTCAGGGATAAGCACACTAAGCCCTTAGTACTTTTCTGCCTATCTTTATCAGTCTACCAAGATGAAGAAGGCAGGGAGCAAGGCACGTGGTCGTGGGCGTGGAGTTTCTGCAGGGAGAGGACGTGGGGACTCTGTGCCTGGTGCGGGCACCAGTGACTCAGCATCCCCCAGTTTTACCAGGGAACAGTCCTTTATGCGCAGCTTGCCGTACCCCACTGCTGTGGGACGAACAAATTGAAGCCATTGTCGGATGGATGGCAGCTAACGCATCAACTTCAATTAGTTCCAGATCCTCTCAGGTCCAGAGCACTGAAGAGCACCCATCTGTCTCTTCACCATCTGCCAAATTGCCCAGGCAGTCAGAGAGCCCTGGACAGTAGCCATCTCTACTTCTGTTCTCTGTATCTATTGGCTTGGAAAGAGGGGGCCAGCCAAGCAGCATTCGAGAATTTGAAGAAGAGGTAGTATGCAGTGATGCGCAACAGCTTTGTCTCTCTGAATCTGAAGAGGCGGGTGGGCCAGTGCCTATGGTCAGCACACCTCAGTACGCATTTGATGATGAGACTCAAGTGCCACTTTCTGGTGCGTACTGTGCAGTCGAGACAACCCAGGAGAAGCTGTCATTGGAAGAGGGTAGTGTAGATGATGAGGTCCTCGACCCATCATGGCGTGAGGTACAGGAAGGTGGTGGGAGCAGCTCTGAGGAAGAGATTCCCCAAATGGCCAAAAAAGGGAGGGAGGCAGACTCGGTTGCCTGTAGCCTCCACTTCGGCACCCATTAGGAGCATGCCTCTTCCAAAACCCAAAAGGGGCACTCCCAAGACTTGCGGTGCCTGGTCCTTTTTTGACACAGTTGCAGATGACATTTGCTTTGTCAAATGCAAGCTGTGAAATCAGAAAGTGAAAAGAGGGAAAAGTGTCAGCAAAGCAACCTCAGTACCACAAATATGTGGAAACATGTGCGGACCAAGCACGTGGTGGAGTTACAAAGACACACTGAAGACTTAGGCCAACCTACAGCACCACCTACCACCTCTTCAGCTCATGTTGTAGCCTCTTCCTCCAGCTCACACACAGCTGGTTAAGCTTCCTCACAGGATCGCCATGGAAGAACCTCTGGCACTGTTGTACAGAGACACAGTGTCATTCCACCCACAGCACCATGTTCCCTGTCATCCTCACACTCCCAGGCCAGTCTACAGCCATCGGTAGCACAGGCATGGGAGAAAAGGCGCCCATACTCGGCAAACCACCCCAGAGCACAGGCTCTGAATGCTGGCATTGCAAAACTACTGTCCCCTGAAATGCTCTCATTCAGGCTGGTGGAGACTGACACCTTCCGTAACTTCATGGCATTGGCAGTCCCACAATACAACGTGCCCAGCCGCTTTTATTTCAGCAGGCAAGCCGTCCCTGCCCTGCAAAAGCATGTGGAGGGAAAAATTAAACATGCACTACTAAACGCCGTCAGTAGCAAGGCCCACCTGACCACCGATGCGTGGACCAGTAACCATGGACAGGGACGATATCTTTCTCTCACTGCCCATTGGGTAAAAGTTGTGGAGCCGGGTACAGATCTTGAGAGTGGCACTGTACGTGTTCTGCCAACTCCAAGGATTGCAGGAATCCAGTCTGTACACATTGACTCCTCCTCATACTCCAGTTCCGCTGAATCAGCGCTGCAGGAGCCGTCACAGTCTACCTCCACATGGACCCGTGAAAGCTTACCTGTTACGACCAATATGAGCACAACCATAGCCAAACGTCCACAGGCCGTATTGAAATTAATTTCTTTGGGGAATTGAAGCCACACAGCGCAGGAGCTCTGGAATGCCATCAAGCAGGAGAGTGACGTGTTGTTTGTGCCAGCGAATCTCCAGCCAGGAAGGGTAGTGTGTGACAATGGCCGAAATCTGGTGGCAGCGCTGGGCCTAGGCAATCTCACTCATATCCCATGTCTGGCACATGTGCTCAACTTGGTCGTGCAGAGTTTTTTGAGAGACTATCCGGATCTTGATGCACTGCTGCACAAGGTCCGCATAGAGTGCGCTCACTTGCGGCGTTCCAGCATGGCAAGATCTCGCATTGCAGCTCTGCAGCGCCGATTCCACCTTCCGGAACATCGCATCATATGTGACCTACCCACCAGGTGGAATTCAACGTTACATATGTTGGAGAGGTTGTGTGAGCAGCAGGCCGCAGTAATGGAGTGCCAGCTGCATCAGGCGCAAACAAGTCGCACTGCGCGCCGTTCACACTTCACCACCACTGAGTGGGCCTCTATGAAGGACATCTGCTACGTTTTGCGTGCCTTCGATGATTCCACATGGTTGGCGAGTGCAGATGATGCACTAGTCAGCATGACTATCCCTCTTATCTGCCTGCTTGAAAAAACACTGCAAGCACTAAGGGAGGAGGTTGTGGAAGAGGTGGAGGATGAGGAGTCACAAATGCCATCTGCTTCTGGACAGTCTGCGCAACGTGGTTCCTCACAAAGGCCTAGGCAGGGGACACTTTGTGAGGAGGATGAGGAGGAGTCAATGGAGGAGGAAGACATCTGTCCAGAGGAGGGAGGTACACAATGCTCTAGTAGTCAGTATGTAGAGCGAGGGTGCGGTGGTGCAGAGCAGGCAGAGATGACGCCTCAAGCAGGGGACAGTGTTTCTTGGCCAGTTGGCAGTCTGCAGCACATGGTTGATTTCATGCTGCAGTGCCTGAGAAACGACCGCCGCATCGCCCACATTCTCAACACGGTGTTATGGACGGCGGAACGCACCTAATAAAAATAATACAAGGTGCGTTCGCCGCCCGGGGTCCACCGTGTGGTAGATGACAAGACCGCTGCTGGACAATGGCAGATACTCCAATGAGTGAAGTAGTGCGCTCGGGTTAACGTCACCTGAGCGACTAAGGCAGGCTCTGTTCAGGCACAGAGAACCTTAAACAAATAAATACAGAAACGCTGGCCTTGTTAAACGCACAAGGTAACCAGCAAGTGGCGTCGCAACCGCGAACGCCAGTGGACTGCTAAGCGCAGCGCGGCAGAACTGCTAAGTGCAGGCGTGGCGGTAACTATTGCCGCTAGACGATGGTGCCGACAGGGCGGACACCGACGGGCGCTAGTGCTAGGTGCGGTAGCACAGTGGCAAATAGCTAGCCACTACCTGGAGCTGACTATACACACTCGGTCACCACTCGTAATATCAGAGGGTAGGGGTTTCATAATAAGTCAGCCACCAGAACATGCATCCATCACCATTCACACATAGCATAGTAGGTCTACACTAGCGCATGGGCGAGCCGCCATGCGGGCTTTTTATAGCCATGCGCTTCCGGGACCTTCCAGTAACCTGGGAAGAACCAATCAGATCCGACGCAGGACCTGGACATGTGATCCCTGCTCTCCACTGAGAGGACAAGTTGCGGGCATGCCCAGTAGCACGGCACGAGGACTTAGCCTCTGGAGCGGTTCCCTGCAGAGCAGGTTGCGCTACCATTGTTCCACCAGAGGTGGCAGCAACAGCCAGACTCACAGAATGAGTCTGAGCAGAATGCCTGGCTTGCCGTGATTGCTGAGCAGGCGTCCGAGCGGTCGGAGCGGAATGGGGGACCACCGAATGTCTGGCTCTGGATTCCCGCGGTGCAGCATCATGAATCCGATGCCTAACACATGGCTGATTATTGGGTGTACACCCTCCTAGATCCTCGCTACTGGCACGACTTACAAAGCCTCATAACACCGTTGAACTGGGAGCGTAAAATGCGGGAGTACCAAGACACACTGGTGCATTCCATCATGTTCTCCATTCCACCTGAGAGCAGTGCTGCTAGTGCTATACAAAGCAGCTCAGTGCGTCGAGGCAGTGGTGGAAGCTCTGCACAAAGAGGGAGCAGAAGCAGTGCCTCAGCACAAGGCAAGACCAGTATGGCCCAAATGTGGCAAAATTTTGTGTCCCTGCCACAAATGTCTATACCATCACAGACAGCTCCAGTCAGCAGGAGGCAACGTTTCCGTCAGATGGTGACAGACTACATGTCTTGCCCTCTCAGTGTTCTCCCACATGGATCTTCCCCCTTCAAATTTTGGGTCTCTAAGCTGGATACATGGCCAGAGCTTAGCCAGTATGCATTGGAGGTGCTGGCTTGCCCTGCTGCTAGTGTATTATCGGAACGCGTCTTTAGTAGAGTTGAGCGAAACGGGTCGAAAAAATTCAAAAGTCGCCGACTTTTGGCAAAGTCGGGTTTCATGAAACGAAACCCGACCCTAGGATGAGGTCGGCCACGAGGTCGGCGACTTACGCGCCAAAGTCGCGTTTCAAAAGTTTGTTTTGCGCTCTTTTTCAGCCAATCAGGATCCACGGACACTGTGGGCAACGTGATGACATAGGCACGGGTCACCACCATCTTTCAGAAGGGCATGCAAGTGATTGGCTTGCTTTGGTGGGCGTCACAGGGGATATAAAAGGGCGTGCACGCCGACCGCCATCTTACTTCTGCCGATCTTAGTATAGGGAGAGGTTGCTGCTGATTCTGTAGGGAGAGCGTTAGGCAGGGAAGAAGACAAAAAAACTGCTTCTGCTGCTAGCGATTTGGCCTGCACAACACACAAGTCACTGTGTGTGCAGTGCAAGGGGAGGCTATATTGTGGTGTATCAGTGGTGTTGGTTGTTGGGCTGCCTTTTAAGGCTTCCTGACACGCTGGCATTGCTGTTTACCCACTGCTCCGCAAACTGCTTTTTTAAAAGCAATCCAATCTCCCTTATCCTCTCGTCACTTTGGTCACAGGCAGCTGTGCCATCGAGTGTGTCACATAGCGCTCAGATATCAGTGGGCCGCACACAATCCACAAGTGTCCAGTGTCCAAAAGTGTACGCAGAGATTCAAAATCTCCATTATCCTCTCGTCACTTTGGTCACAGGCAGCTGTGCCATCGAGCGTGTCACATAGCGCTCAGATATCAGTGGGCCGCACACAATCCACAAGTGTCCAGTGTCCAAAAGTGTACGCAGAGATTCAAAATCTCCATTATCCTCTCGTCACTTTGGTCACAGGCAGCTGTGCCATCGAGCGTGTCACATAGCGCTCAGATATCAGTGGGCCGCACACAATCCACAAGTGTCCAGTGTCCAAAAGTGTACGCAGAGATTCAAAATCTCCATTATCCTCTCGTCACTTTGGTCACAGGCAGCTGTGCCATCGAGCGTGTCACATAGCGCTCAGATATCAGTGGGCCGCACACAATCCACAAGTGTCCACTGTCCACAAGTGTACGCAGAGATTCAAAATCTCCATTATCCTCTCGTCACTTTGGTCACAGGCAGCTGTGCCATCGAGCGTGTCACATAGCGCTCAGATATCAGTGGGCCGCACACAATCCACAAGTGTCCACTGTCCACAAGTGTACGCAGAGATTCAAAATCTCCATTATCCTCTCGTCACTTTGGTCACAGGCAGCTGTGCCATCGAGCGTGTCACATAGCGCTCAGATATCAGTGGGCCGCACACAATCCACAAGTGTCCAGTGTCCAAAAGTGTACGCAGAGATTCAAAATCTCCATTATCCTCTCGTCACTTTGGTCACAGGCAGCTGTGCCATCGAGCGTGTCACATAGCGCTCAGATATCAGTGGGCCGCACACAATCCACAAGTGTCCACTGTCCACAAGTGTACGCAGAGATTCAAAATCTCCATTATCCTCTCGTCACTTTGGTCACAGGCAGCTGTGCCATCGAGCGTGTCACATAGCGCTCAGATATCAGTGGGCCGCACACAATCCACAAGTGTCCAGTGTCCAAAAGTGTACGCAGAGATTCAAAATCTCCATTATCCTCTCGTCACTTTGGTCACAGGCAGCTGTGCCATCGAGCGTGTCACATAGCGCTCAGATATCAGTGGGCCGCACACAATCCACAAGTGTCCACTGTCCACAAGTGTACGCAGAGATTCAAAATCTCCATTATCCTCTCGTCACTTTGGTCACAGGCAGCTGTGCCATCGAGCGTGTCACATAGCGCTCAGATATCAGTGGGCCGCACACAATCCACAAGTGTCCAGTGTCAAAAAGTGTACGCAGAGATTCAAAATCTCCATTATCCTCTCGTCACTTTGGTCACAGGCAGCTGTGCCATCGAGCGTGTCACATAGCACTCAGATATCAGTGGGCCGCACACAATCCACAAGTGTCCAGTGTCCAAAAGTGTACGCAGAGATTCAAAATCTCCATTATCCTCTCGTCACTTTGGTCACAGGCAGCTGTGCCATCGAGCGTGTCACATAGCGCTCAGATATCAGTGGGCCGCACACAATCCACAAGTGTCCACTGTCCACAAGTGTACGCAGAGATTCAAAATCTCCATTATCCTCTCGTCACTTTGGTCACAGGCAGCTGTGCCATCGAGCGTGTAACATAGCGCTCAGATATCAGTGGGCCGCACACAATCCACAAGTGTCCAGTGTCCAAAAGTGTACGCAGAGATTCAAAATCTCCATTATCCTCTCGTCACTTTGGTCACAGGCAGCTGTACCATCGAGCGTGTCTCATAGCGCTCAGATATCAGTGGGCCGCACACAATCCACAAGTGTCCAGTGTCCAAAAGTGTACGCAGAGATTCAAAATCTCCGTTATCCTCTCGTCACTTTGGTCACAGGCAGCTGTGCCATCGAGCGTGTCACATAGCGCTCAGATATCAGTGGGCCGCACACAATCCACAAGTGTCCACTGTCCACAAGTGTGTGCAGAAATTCTAAAACTCCCCTGTCCTATAGACACCTTGTACCTTGTTTTACATTACTATATAGTTTGTTGGATTTTGTCTACATTTCTACCAAAAATGAGGAAGGCTGGTGGAAGAGGCCGTGGAATTGGGCGGGGGTTGGCAGCTGGTAATGATGGTGTTGGTGGTGGATCTGATGGTAGTGGCAAGAGCAAAGTAGGACCGAATGCAGGAGGTGCTGACCCTGCGTCATCGTCTGGCTACATAAGGACTCGAACGCTTAGTTTTCTAGGAGTTGGCAAACCGCTTTTAAAGGCAGAGCATCAGGAAAAAGTTTTGTCTTACATTGCTGACTCAGCCTCCAGCTCTATCGCCTCCTCTTCTTCAGTTGTAAAAAGTAAAAGCACTGAGTCGTCATTGGAGGCTCATGTTCATGAACCACACCTTTCCTTGTGTCCTTCACCCCAACCAAGATTGAAGGATGACGCAGGCCATACTACTGATTACTCCATGGAGCTGTTTTCACATACCATGCCTGGATTATCAAGTCAAATGGTGAATTACCCAGGCCAAGATGAATCTGACATGGAGTGCACTGATGCACAGCCGCTGATGGATGATTCTGCTGGTACATTCACTCAGAGCACTACATTGTCCTCGCAGTGTACAGAGCCAGATTTTGACCCTGATGAGACTCAGGTGCCCCTTCCCGCACACTATACCACCATACACGGTGACACAGAGAAAGGTGCACATGACATAGAAGAGGAGGTGATGGATGACCCAGTTGTTGACCCAGATTGGCATCCATTGGGGGAAGAGGGTGCTGCTTCCAATAGCTCAGATGAGGAGCATCCACAGCAGACATCGACATCGCAACAGCTGTTATCTGGCAGGCCCGGAGCACTCCAAAGACAGGTTCCAAACATCAAAAGAGTTGCTGGACAGCTTGTCCAGAGGGTCAAAAGATCACAGCGTGCTAGGCCGCAAAATGTCTGCCAAAGTAGGAAGAGTGCAGTGTGGCAGTTTTTTGAACAAAATCCTCATGATCAGGCCAAGGTTATCTGTAAGAAGTGCGCAAAGACCTTTAGCCGAGGGAAAAATCTGAAAAATTTGAATACCAGTTGCATGCTTAGACATTTAACCAGCATGCACTTGCAAGCGTGGACACAACACCAAACCTCAAGTGCCACATGTGCAACTGATCACAATGAAGGTAGTCAGCAACGCTACATTGTTTCCCCCACTGTAAGCCCACCGGTTAGCACAGCAGCAAATGTTGAGGTGTCGTTGCAAGGCCACAGCAGTCAGGGAATCCCACTGTTATATCAACGAAAGACTGATTCTAGGCCATCAGAAAGAACAACAACTCCATCACCATCATCAACCCTCTCTCAGTCCGCCCTGTCCACCGCTACTTCCACCATATGCAGCTCTCAAGTCCAGCTCACCCTCCCAGACACTATGAGTAGGTCAAGAAAGTACTCAGTCTCTCATCCGCGTACACTGGGTTTGAACGCCCACATTGCCAAACTAATCTCGTTTGAGATGATGCCCTTTCGGTTGGTGGAAAGCACAGCTTTCCGCGAACTCATGGCCTATGCAGTACCATGCTATGACCTACCCAGTCGCCACTTCTTCTCTCGCAAAGCCATCCCAGCCCTCCACCATCATGTGAAAGACCGCATTGTCCATGCACTCAAGCAGTCAGTGAGCGGAAAGGTGCACCTCACAACTGATGCATGGTCCAGTCGGCATTGCCAGGGCCGTTACGTGTCCATCACTGCGCACTGGGTTAATGTGGTGGATGCAGGGTCCACAGGGGACAGCGGTGGTGGGACAGTGCTGCCTAGCCCACGGTATAGGAAACAGTTGGCTGTAGGCGTTCGACCCTCCTCCTCCTCCTCCTCCTCCAGAAGCGACAGCTCGTCCACAGAGCGCAGTCGTACGAGCACTCCATCTGCAGCTGCCACTGTTGCACACGATGTGTCCCCCTATCGAGCAGCTAGTGGAAAGCGTCAGCAGGCTGTGTTGCAGATGATGTGTTTGGGCGACAGACACACCGCCGAGGTGCTGGCCGAGTACTTGAAGCGACAAACTGAGTCATGGCTGGGCAGTGAACATCTTGAGGCAGGCAAGGTAGTTAGTGATAACGGCCGTAATTTTGTGGCAGCCATAGCCCTTTCAAAACTCAGCTACATACCTTGCTTGGCTCACACCTTGAACCTGGTGGTGCAGTGCTTCCTCAAAAATTATCCGGAGTTAACAGCCCTGCTCCAGAAGGTGCGAAGTCTGGGCGCGCACATCCGCCGGTCGCCTGTACACTCCGTTCGTATGCAGAAGCTGCAGCGATTGCTCCACCTTCCCAACCACCGCCTCATTATCGACATTGCAACAAGGTGGAACTCCACCCTGCACATGGTGGAGCGGCTGTGCGAGCAGAGGCAGGCCATAATGCATTTGTGGGAGGATACACGGCCAGGCACTTTGAGAGCAGACATGGAGTTGACAGGCGTGCAGTGGTCGAAGCTGAAAGACCTTTGTAAAGTCCTTCAGTGTTTTGAGGAATGCACACGGCTGGTAAGCGCAGACGACGCCATCCTAAGCATGAGCATCCCACTTATGCGTCTGCTCATGCAAACTTTGACGCACCTTAAGGAGCAGGCGTCTGCAGCCAATGTTGATGAGGAGGAAGAGGAGGAGGGAATCCTTGATGACATTCAGCCATTGTCTGCTCAGGGACCTCTCCTGGACGAGGTGGAGGAAGAAGAGGAGGAGGAGGAGGAGGATGATGGGGATGATTACTTAGGGGAGGAGGATGCATCTCGTGGGGCAAGTGAAAATGTTGGCGTGGAAGGTCTGGTACAGGGTTTGTGCGTGACTGGAGGGATGTGGATTTGCCAGAAAGTGCTCCTCCACCCAGCACTCGCAGTGCATCATTGACACCGGGAACATTGGCCCACATGTCAGATTATGCCTTGCGGATCCTAAAAAGGGACCCCCGCATTGCCAAAATGATGAACGATGACGACTACTGGTTGGCCAGCATCCTGGATCCACGCTATAAAGGCAAATTACAAAACATCATGCCACAGGAGAACCTTGACCTAATATTGGCTAATAAACAAGCAACTCTGGTAAATCGGTTGCTTGAGGCATTCCCAGCACACAGCAGCGGTGATGGTTCTCACACGAGCCGTACGGGCCGGGGGCAGCTTGGCAGAGGTGTTCGTGGTGCACACAGCAGAAGTGGCGTTGGAGACAGGGGTTTCATGACAATGTTGTGGACTGATTTTTCAAATACCGCTCACACAACTGGTAATACTGCATCGATGGAAAGTGACAGGAGACAGCAGTTGTCAACTATGGTTACAAACTACTTTTCCTCCCATATCGATGTTCTCCCACACAGGTCATTCCCCTTTGACTATTGGGCCGCTAAACTGGACACCTGGCCTGAATTGGCACAATATGCCTTACAGGAGCTCGCTTGCCCAGCTGCAAGTGTGCTATCGGAAAGAGTCTTCAGTGCAGCTGGATCAATCCTGACAGAAAAAAGGACCCGTCTGTCAACCCAAAATGTGGATGATCTAACCTTCATTAAAATGAACCATGCATGGGTTTCCAAGGATTTTGTCCCACCTTCCCCTGATGACACATAGGGTGACAGAAAAATGGCTTGCTTTGGTCCACCTCTTCCTGGTACTTCATCTATTTCTCCTTTTGCATCAGTTGAATGTCCAACATCAACATATGCCACTTTCTAAAACTCCCTAACTGTGCTGCCTCCCCCCCCCATGGCCGGGGTCACCACCTAGAGCACGACACCGTGCGAGTGCCGTTGCCCTGGACAGGTGGGTAGGCCGACTCTTGGGCGCGGGCACTGGCACAGGGTCCCTCATAGTGCAATCAAGTGTCTCTGACGGTGGTGGTGCACACCCGCCGTCAGACACACCGCTGTACTATGAGGGGCCCAGTGCCAGTACCGACGCCCACGAGTGGGCCCCCCTTGCTTGGCCAGGGCCCCAGCATTTGCAATCTTTACCTCTCCCTGCTCCTCCGCTGTGTAATCTGGGCCGTCAAATCCATACTGTGCCTGACACCGTCTGAGCCTGCCTCCTGAGACATATATTTTGAATGCGTACGCTATCCATACATGTTATCCAGGGATACGGTACCCTTTCTAACCTTTGTGCAATGACGTGCAATCCATACTGGGCCTAACACCGTCTGAGCCTGCCTCATGCTGTATAGACATATATTTTGAATGTGTACGCTATCCATACATGTTATCCGGGGATACGGTACCCCTTCTAACCTTTGTGCAATGACGTGCAATCCATACTGGGCCTAACACCGTCTGAGCCTGCCTCATGCTGTATAGACATATATTTTGAATGTGTACGCTATCCATACATGTTATCCGGGGATACGGTACCCCTTCTAACCTTTGTGCAATGACGTGCAATCCATACTGGGCCTAACACCGTCTGAGCCTGCCTCATGCTGTATAGACATATATTTTGAATGTGTACGCTATCCATACATGTTATCCGGGGATACGGTACCCCTTCTAACCTTTGTGCAATGACGTGCAATCTATACTGGGCCTAACACCGTCTGAGCCTGCCTCATGCTGTATAGACATATATTTTGAATGTGTACGCTATCCATACATGTTATCCGGGGATACGGTACCCCTTCTAACCTTTGTGCAATGACGTGCAATCCATACTGGGCCTAACACCGTCTGAGCCTGCCTCATGCTGTATAGACATATATTTTGAATGTGTACGCTATCCATACATGTTATCCGGGGATACGGTACCCCTTCTAACCTTTGTGCAATGACGTGCAATCCATACTGGGCCTAACACCGTCTGAGCCTGCCTCATGCTGTATAGACATATATTTTGAATGTGTACGCTATCCATACATGTTATCCGGGGATACGGTACCCCTTCTAACCTTTGTGCAATCACGTGCAATCCATACTGGGCCTAACACCGTCTGAGCCTACCTCATGCTGTATAGACATATATTTTGAATGTGTACGCTATCCATACATGTTATCCGGGGATACGGTACCCCTTCTAACCTTTGTGCAATGACGTGCAATCCATACTGGACCTAACACCGTCTGAGCCTGCCTCATGCTGTATAGACATATATTTTGAATGTGTACGCTATCCATACATGTTATCCGGGGATACGGTACCCCTTCTAACCTTTGTGCAATGACGTGCAATCCATACTGGGCCTAACACCGTCTGAGCCTGCCTCATGCTGTATAGACATATATTTTGAATGTGTACGCTATCCATACATGTTATCCGGGGATACGGTACCCCTTCTAACCTTTGTGCAATGACGTGCAATCCATACTGGGCCTAACACCGTCTGAGCCTGCCTCATGCTGTATAGACATATATTTTGAATGTGTACGCTATCCATACATGTTATCCGGGGATACGGTACCCTTTCTAACCTTTGTGCAATGACCTGCAATCCATACTGGGCCTAACACCGTCTGAGCCTTCCTCATGCTGTATAGACATATATTTTGAATGTGTACGCTATCCATACATGTTATCCGGGGATACGGTACCCCTTCTAACCTTTGTGCAATGACGTGCAATCCATACTGGGCCTAACACCGTCTGAGCCTGCCTCATGCTGTATAGACATATATTTTGAATGTGTACGCTATCCATACATGTTATCCGGGGATACGGTACCCCTTCTAACCTTTGTGCAATGACGTGCAATCCATACTGGGCGAAACACCGTCTGAGCCTGCCTCATGCTGTATAGACATATATTTTGAATGTGTACGCTATCCATACATGTTATCCGGGGATACGGTACCCCTTCTAACCTTTGTGCAATGACGTGCAATCCATACTGGGCCTAACACCGTCTGAGCCTGCCTCATGCTGTATAGACATATATTTTGAATGTGTACGCTATCCATACATGTTATCCGGGGATACGGTACCCCTTCTAACCTTTGTGCAATGACGTGCAATCCATACTGGGCCTAACACCGTCTGAGCCTGCCTCATGCTGTATAGACATATATTTTGAATGTGTACGCTATCCATACATGTTATCCAGGGATACGGTACCCTTTCTAACCTTTGTGCAATCACGTGCAATCCATACTGGGCGTGAGAACGGCTGGCGAGCTGTTAAGCAAGCTACAGCACCTGTCCAGACAAGTACAGGGATTCCCTAGCGAGGAGACTTATTTGATTGTTTTCTATGTTGGGACAGCAATTTTTGGGGAGCACTATACTCTGGAGAATGATAGATGGGGCCCACCATACACTGGAACATTCCAAAGGTGGACATCAGACACTGGAGCAGCATTTACAGGGCCCATTATACACTAGAGCATTAGAAATGGGGCCCATTATGTTTGGAGCATTATTTGGGCCCATAAGACAGTGGAGCTTCATCCATGGGGACCAACATATACTGTAGCATTATGTGGAGCTCATCATATACTGTTTCAAACATTATATGGGACCAATGATTTTGTATGGAGAAATAGATGGGCCTCGTCATGAGATGTAAAAAGTGAGGTATTTTTCATTGTACTATACCGCTATTTCTCTGCCGTATCGGAGCATGATGAGTTGTGGTATGTGTGAAAGGGGCGCTCTTTCGCCCAGGGCACATGAAAACCTGCAGCCAGCCCTCCCCCCCCACAAATTTAGCCAAATAACCCCCATTTTTCAGTGCGTAACTTGTATTATGAAGTTAATTAAGGTTGACAAGCTTAAGTAAGAAGAATTGATGCTTTTGGCATTCAAATGGGCACTGTTGGTGTGTTTCCTGTCCTCCTCTCACTGCCGACTTTTATTCCCCATTGACTTACATTGGGTTTCGTGTTTCGGGACGACCCCGACTTTTCCCTATAATCGGACGATCTTGCTCGACCCGACTTTTGGAAAAGTCGGGTTTCACGAAACGAAACGCGACCCTAAAAAACCAAAAGTCGCTCAACTCTAGTCTTTAGTGCCGCAGGTGGTGTACTAACAGACCGTCGCATGCGACTATCCTCCGATAACGTTGACCGGCTTACTTTTCTGAAAACGAACAAGGCCTGGATCTCGCAGGAATTTGCCAGTCCGCTTCCAGATTAAATAACTGGTTGGCAACAGTATCCAGATCTCCTGTTGTGTTCATGTTTCTACCACCTGAACTGTGATCCCTGGGCTCCAACACCACCAGTTGCTGCTCAGAAGTGCCGTCTGCACAGTCAACACTTGCTCCAGTGTTGTTGGGGTTCAGTAGCATCAGCTGATCCCCTGCAGTGTGTCCGGCAATTTCGCCTGCTCTGTCCACATTCACACTACTACAGATATTAAACTTGCTCCAATTAGGCCTCTGGCTACACTGTTTCTACTGTAATCCCTGGGCTCCAACACCGCCAGTTGCTGCTCAGAAGTGTCTTTGGCAAGGGTACTCCCTCCTGCCCAGCCTGGTTCCAGCACGCCAGCTGTTTCCGGGTAGTGTCAACGTCACTTTGCCTCCAATACGTTGTCCTGTCGTGTTGCGGTCGGGTTAGCCGACTCTATGGTGCCTGCAGTTTAGGTGCTTCCTATGTGGGCTGCGGGATCTGGCAATGAAGGCTGGTTCCGTAGTGCCAGTAGGACAAGCTCCCCCTGTAGGACTGTGGGTTTCAGTAACTCCGGCCGGCTCACGGCCTTGCAAATTTTTTTTCATGTGTACCTTCTGCTGCCTGAGTTCCAGTACCATTAGCTGGTTCTTTGGAAGTCAATCTTGAATATGTCCCTCTGGGTTCCAGTAACGTCAGCTGGTTCCAGGCAGAGCCTTTGGCTTAGGTGCCTCCTTCACGGTATCCGAGTTCCAACAACGTCTGCTGGTCCTTGGTAGTGCTTTCTGGCACAGGTACCTCCTGCTTAGTAACTGGGTTCCAGTACCATCAGTTGGTCCTCGGTAGTTCCATTGGCTCTTGAACCTTCGGCTACCCATCCAGGTTCCAGTACCGTCAGCTGGTTCTCAGCAGTTCCTCAGCCTTCTTGTACCTTCTGCTACATTTCCACGTTCAAGCTTTTTGAAATGGTTTTTGGTAATCACTCCAGATCTCCCTGACGACGACCCTAAAGACGACGACCCTGAAGATCACCCCGAAGAAGACGACGACCCCGAAGAAGACGATGACCCTGGAGACGACAACCCTGAAGACCACCCCGAAGAATTAAAAAAAATTTAAAAAAAAAATTAATTCCTGCTATTCTATTTGATTGGGCTAAACCTCTATGCCTTTAATGTCTCCTCCACCTCCCCCAATGCATTCTACATTATTCTTAGTTGTTTTCCTTCATGTAGAATTAACCTACAAGGAATGTAAGGGTTTTTTTTCATTCCGATATTTGTGTTCCATTGACTTTGCATTGGTTTCCGGTATCGGAATCGGCGACATCCGATATTTTTGGGGTGTCGGCCCGATCCAATCCGATCCGATATTTCCCAATATCGGAAGGTATCGCTCAACACTAACGCTCAGTGATTCCGCATGTGTTCATTGAACACATGTGGAATCACCGAATCCTATACATAGACTGTGTAATTTATTTTGAGCAACTCCGCAAGATAAATAGACATGCTGCAGTCTATAAAGACGCGCCGCATGTCCAGTTACGCAGATTTGCCACCTGCGTCTTTGAACGCATAGTGGAGATGGGTTTTCATAAAATCCCCTCCACTATGCTGTAACATCTAGACGCTACGGATTGGACACTGTAGCTGAACAATCCACAGCGTTTCCTGACCATGGAAACATACCCTCAGACACCATTCAGTACACAATGAGCAGTGGCCGTAGCCACATCTCAGCACTGACTAACTGAGAGCTGGCTTAGCAGTTCATTAGTGCTAAGCTGGCTCTCAGTCAACACCGGTGTATACTTATGGTGGGCGGGGTACAACCACTACTCACTATGTAGATGTAACCATCCCCGGAGCTCGTTGCTGGCTCAGCAGTGCATAAGTGCTGAGCCAGTTGTCAGTCAAGTTACAGCCACCACTCACTGTGTCCTGAGCAGTGACTTGAAGCCATGCCAATAGACAAAAAAGACAAAAAAAGCTGTATTGCTATTCAAATTGCATATACAGTGGGGAAAAAAAGTATTTAGTCAGTCAGCAATAGTGCAAGTTCCACCACTTAAAAAGATGAGAGGCGTCTGTAATTTACATCATAGGTAGACCTCAACTATGGGAGACAAACTGAGAAAAAAAAATCCAGAAAATCACATTGTCTGTTTTTTTTTTATTTTATTTGCATATTATGGTGGAAAATAAGTATTTGGTCAGAAACAAAATTTCATCTCAATACTTTGTGATATATCCTTTGTTGGCAATGACAGAGGTCAAACGTTTTCTGTAAGTCTTCACAAGGTTGCCACACACTGTTGTTGGTATGTTGGCCCATTCCTCCATGCAGATCTCCTCTAGAGCAGTGATGTTTTTGGCTTTTCGCTTGGCAACACAGACTTTCAACTCCCTCCAAAGGTTTTCTATAGGGTTGAGATCTGGAGACTGGCTAGGCCACACCAGGACCTTGAAATGCTTCTTATGAAGCCACTCCTTCGTTGCCCTGGCGGTGTGCTTTGGATCATTGTCATGTTGAAAGACCCAGCCACGTTTCATCTTCAATGCCCTTGCTGATGGAAGGAGGTTTGCACTCAAAATCTCACGATACATGGCCCCATTCATTCTTTCATGTACCCGGATCAGTCGTCCTGGCCCCTTTGCAGAGAAACAGCCCCAAAGCATGATGTTTCCACCACCATGCTTTACAGTAGGTATGGTGTTTGATGGATGCAACTCAGTATTCTTTTTCCTCCAAACACGACAAGTTGTGTTTCTACCAAACAGTTCCAGTTTGGTTTCATCAGACCATAGGACATTCTCCCAAAACTCCTCTGGATCAACAAAATGCTCTCTAGCAAACTTCAGATGGGCCCGGACATGTACAGGCTTAAGCAGTGGGACACGTCTGGCACTGCAGGATCTAAGTCCATGGTGGTGTAGTGTGTTACTTATGGTAGGCCTTGTTACATTGGTCCCAGCTCTCTGCAGTTCATTCACTAGGTCCCCCGCGTGGTTCTGGGATTTTTGCTCACCGTTCTTGTGATCATTCTGACCCCATGGGGTGGGATTTTGCGTGGAGCACCAGATCGAGGGAGATTATCAGTGGTCTTGTATGTCTTCCATTTTCTAATTATTGCTCCCACAGTTGATTTCTTCACTCCAAGCTGGTTGGCTATTGCAGATTCAGTCTTCCCAGCCTGGTGTAGGGCTACAATTTTGTTTCTGGTGTCCTTTGACAGCTCTTTGGTCTTCACCATAGTGGAGTTTGGAGTCAGACTGTTTGAGGGTGTGCACAGGTGTCTTTTTATATTGATAACAAGTTTAAACAGGTGCCATTACTACAGGTAATGAGTGGAGGAAAGAGGAGACTCTTAAAGAAGAAGTTACAGGTCTGTGAGAGCCAGAAATCTTGATTGCTTGTTTCTGACCAAATACTTATTTTCCACCATAATATGCAAATAAAATGAAAAAAAAACAGACAATGTGATTTTCTGGATTTTTTTTCTCAGTTTGTCTCCCATAGTTGAGGTCTACCTATGATGTAAATTACAGACGCCTCTCATCTTTTTAAGTGGTGGAACTTGCACTATTGCTGACTGACTAAATACTTTTTTTCCCCACTGTATTCCACATTGACATGTTTTAGCATGATAGAGTGCAACCTTTCTTTGTATATTGTGTATGGGGGTAGCTCCTCTTGGTATGCACCTATTCACACTGGTTTGGATGTGCCAGTCAGTTTTTTTGTCTTTTGTATGTTAGCTTACTGACAGAGCACTCCGCCCTCCACCAGATGGTTATTTTAATTATAGCAGGTCTCTACTTACCCATAAATGCAGGCATTGCTGACAGAGGCGTCCACATTCACCCAGGAATTCAGACATCAGCCTTAGAGAGGTATTCACACAATGTAGGTACCCATTAGATTTGAGACCGCCTTGACATTGGCTGGAGGGCAAATAATATTTGGCCAAATTTTATGCTAAGCGTCTCATATATTTTTTCCTAATATTCTAAAGCTGTATTGCTATTGAAATTACATATATTCCACATTGACCTGCTTTAGCATGATAGAGTGCAACCTTTCTTTGTATATTGAAGCCATGCCAGCCATGTAGCCATGACTAAAAGCAGAATGCTGGCAGAAGGAATAATGTTAATTTCCTCTTGGTAGCTGGACTTTCGGTGCAGCAGCTACCAAGGGGTATTAAAGGACTATTAAAGGATTATTAGCCTGCAGATTGATCCATTATCTACAGGTTAAAGGGAATCTGTCCCCCTCTGGGACACTTTTCAGCTATGACTATGGGCATACAGGTAATAGAAATGTTAATCTGGTTTTACCTGTATGCCTCATAGTTGCTGTCTGTATATTTATGTAATTATTTTACTCATTTATAAAGCACCATTATTTAAACAGCACTTTACAGATATTATTGGCACTATCCCCCATTGGGGCGCACAGTCTAAATTCCCTATCAGTTTTTTATTGGAGTGTGGGAGGAAGCCGGAGAACCCGAAGGAAACCCATGCAAATACGGGGAGAACATACAAACTCCTTGCAGATGTTTTCCTTGGTGGGATTTGAACAACTGAGCCCACCGTGCCACTCTTATGTTGAGAAATTAACTTTTATTTCATTATGCTAATGATTTTTTCCAGTGTCCAAGGCGTGCGGTGCTTTATACTATCACCCCCCTCCCATCAGCGTCACACTAACCTGTGAGGAGCAGTCGTGGCTCCGGAATCCCTTGAATGCGCCCTGGACTCGCTCGACAATCTGTATCTTTTCCTTCTCTTTATGGTCTGTGTTTTCAGCGTTCCTGTGCGCCAGTACCAGAGCACAAGAAAACTGAATACACAGACCATAGAAAGAAGGAAGAGGTACAGTTTGTCGAGCGAGTGCAGGGCGCATGTGGATCACCCGCAGGGCAGTTGTGGGGATCACTTGGTACCGGGCCGGCGTCTTAAAGGGATGTGTTATGGAAACCAGAAAGGTTGGTCACTTAGCGAATTGCAGACCCCTAATCCTACAACACAACTAACAGTAGCCATGGAGCGTACCTACGATGCCCTAGATGCTTCGACACAGCCGGAGAACTAACTAGGCCTAAAACAAGAAAGGTGAAATCTAAACTGCCACGGAGTAGAACCCCAAAGAAATAGATAGCCCCCAAACATATATTGTTGGTGAGACCAGATGAGGGACAAACACAGGCAGAAAATAGACTGAGCAAATGATGGGGCCCAAACTGTCTAGATAGGATAGGAAAGGAAAGATACTGTCTGCAATCATGCAAAAACCCTAAAAAATCCAACACGTCTGATGTAAAAAAAAAAAACACTGAAGTCTCACGACCTCTCCCCCACTATATCAGCATTCTGGTGTAAACTGGCAGCAAAGCAAAAGAGACTAATATAACAAGGGACTGAACAAACTGACACAAGCTGCAACATATTGAGTGAGGTCCAGCACAGCCCCAGCAGGGAGCACGCTGAACCCGCACAGCAAATCAGCAGAAAGAGGCATAACCAGATCAGAAGCAAAGGATTAGCAAATGAACAACTTAGCTGAAAAATGCAGGATCAGGCAGGAGACAGCAAACCTCAAGTTGCACAGGAAGAACTAATCACCAGCAACAATTGAGGGAAGTCTGCTCACTTAGATACTCCCATCAGTAACCCCAGATTTCCAATCATCATCGTCAGGTGGCAGACCTCTGTCAATCCGGCCAGCTCCACTACACACAGTAACCACAAGAGAGCCCCGACTCAGAAGTAAGAGAATTCACAACAGGGATGTGTCACGGTGGCAGTGACCCGGTCGGTGGCCCTGGGTGTCCATGTAAAATAGGTAGAATGAAGCTGAATAAAGTTTATAGGTACTCAGCAATGAAGGTGTTAAGCCGATGCTGCAATGCAGATCCTCTGGGAAAGATGGTGTAGTGCAGCAAAGATGTAATAGCTCTCCACAGGTAGAGCTGTAGTCCCAGGGCAGTAGTAGTAGGTGTTGAGGTAGATGGTATAGTGTTAGGCACAGAGATGTAGCAGTGCTGAGTAGGTTGGCGCAGGAAGGAGGCAATGACACAGCGGAGTGCAGTTCCAATTCTTTTACTCACATTTCTGGCACAGACAGGTGCCCGCTTCAGTGCCGCAGCCTCCAGGTCAGGGGCTCAGCCAACTCCCAGGCAATTGGAATACACCCTTCCAGCACTCCCTTTCGTGTGCCTTTTCTGAACGTCTCCTTTCTAGCGCTAATCTGAAGTACTTGTAGTTCTGAATTAAACTCAAGTTCCTCCTTCTTGATGTTACTTATAACTCCACTCATATGACAGGCAGCTGTAGCCTGCTTCGGGGACTCCATACAATCAAGTCCCTGCTGTGTCTTCGAGTCTTAGGTGGGAATAAAGTGGTCACAACTTCTATTCCTCCGGTCTCTGCTGTAGGATCATCAGTATCACACACAGCCTCGGATACCGGTGCCCGGCCTTGGCGCAATGAACTTAGGAAAGGGCTCTGCACTAGCTCTAGTCCCGAGTCTCTCTCCTCCTCAAGTTCCATTCTTATCTATCTTCCTTCTGAACAGCTGATCCTTCTTGCTTTCTCTTTCCCTGCCAGCAGCTCCAGCTCACAGGAGGCTGCTGCAAAACTTCCTTTCCCTCCTTCCCCCAGAATGGAACTGTCTTTCTCCCCTTCTATGGGGATTTCTCTCTCCACTTCCTCCTGCGGGGAATGCCTTAACTTCCTGTCAGCTTTTCCCTCTAGTGTAATCTAAGCTCCATCCACCACCCAGCACCCTTCATGAACCAAAGCAGCTGCCATAAAGGGTGCTCTGCTGTTCTAAGGTGTCTGTGCTGGATGTAGGTGCTGGAGTCTGGTCAGGTGTTACCATCTTACCAGTTGAGTGGGATACTACACCTCAGGAGGCGGTGCAGTACCTCTGTGGTGACTGAACCCTCAGGGGCGCCACACATGCACGGGATTCAGGAACCATAACTGCATGTCACAGGTCAGTGTGACGCTAATGGAAGGTGATCGTATAATGAAAAGAGGAGGCAGGGAATCATTAGAATATTCAAATACAAGTCTATTTCTCCACATCTAGACAGCAATTATGAGGCATACAGGTAAGACTAGATTAACATTTCTATTACCTGTATGCCCATAGTAATAGCTGAAATTTGTCCCAGTGGATGACAGATTCCCTTTAAAAATATTTGAGGATCTGACAGTTTACCTTTAAGGCAAGGGTTTCCCTGGGAACTGTTGAATGAAGTGGTTTCTGCAAAACCTCACAGATGAAGCTCTGTTTAGAGATTTCCACCTTTTACTGTCTTTTCTGTCTTAAAAAACATCATCAAAAGAGCAAATGTAAAAGCACCAAATGAACTGAAAGACTGAAAGGGTATGATTCTATTGTATAAGTAAATAAATAAATAAATGAAATCTATTTAATTCTATTAACGCAACATCAGATCTGATGCGCTTTCAGGTATATTGTGAAAATGAATATAAAAATGTAAATTTCCATTTATGAAAAAAATTGACATTGTTATCTATGGTTTTCCTATAATGTCTCAAAATATAATTTCTACATCCATCCTAACACTACATTTCAGAAATTCTGAAAAGTTATAACAACTTTAATCAACAATCTGTAACACAGAACATGTCATAATATTGCTTTCAAGAATGTCCATTCCTCTTAGGCCTGTTTCACACATCCGTTTTTTGGCATCCGCCATCCGTTTTTTGCATCCGTTTTTGTGTGAAAAAACGGATCCATTTCTGTTTTACAGCAAACGGATGCAAACGGATTTGTTTTTTTTTACGGATCCGCGGTAACCGCTAATGGAAGTCTATGGGACCAAAAAAATGGTGGATCCGTTTTTTAACGGAAAATGACAGATTTGATGCATTTTAAAAAACGGAAGTGTGATCCAGGCCTTACTAGTCAATTATGTCAACCTCTTGTGGCAGTGTTCAGTACATAGTGCAAAGTAACTTCTATGAGGATATAAGGAAATGGACATACTGCCCACGTTCCCTCTTGGAGAAAAAGTGTATTATTGTGTTGCGTAATATGAACTGTGACAATCGTTAATGGTGTTATGTTGTGTATTGCCCGATGATAGGGAAAGTTAGAGTTAAACATTGAGACAAGCCTAGAGTGGGAGGGGGAGAAGTGAAGAGACAGAGGCAGTTTAATGTCAGAATGTCAGTTAGGACCCAATGTGAGTAGAAAGCAGACTTAAGGTCTGATCATTGAGCAGTGCCACATGACATGGGTGTCACTAACATGAGAGGATACCATGACAGAGAATAGTGAGATACTAGTGGAAGGAAGGAGAGAAGTGACCAAAAGACAGTGATCAATCGGAGATGACTCTTGGGAGAGGATGCTTAGCAGCTCAGCCCAGAGCTTATAACTCCGAGAGATAAATGATCATAGAAATACATGCAGCTGCATGCTCCTTTCCGAGTGCCAGCGGCAGTGCCAGGTATTGAGGTGCGAGACTCGTGCGAGTTTCTCATAAAGTGTGACCCCGGCCTTAAATGCAATATCTATTTAATTTAAAAAAAAAATGGAAAAAAATTGCGTGGGCTCCCGCGCAATTTTCTGTGCCAGATAGGGAAAGCCGACAGCTGGGGGGCTAATATTTGTAGTCTGGGAAGGGGGTAATACCCATGGAGCTTCCCAGGCTATGACTATCAGCCCGCAGCTGTCTAAATAGCCTTTACTAGCTTTTAAAATAGGGGGATCCCCCCAAAAAAATAATGTGGGGTCCCCCTATATTTTATAGCCAGAAAGGCTGTGCAGACTGCTGCGGGCTGATATTCATAGCCTAGGAAGGGGCCATGGCCCCCCCGGCTACAAATACCAGCCCGCAGCCTCCCCAGAAATGGGGCATCTGTACAATGCGCCAATTCTGGCACTTAGCCCCTCTCTTCCCACTGCTGTGTAGCGGTGGCATATGGGGTAATAAGAGGTTAATGTCACCTTGCTATTGTAAGGTGACATTAAGCCCGGTTAATAATGGAGAGGCATCAATAAGACGCCTATCTATTATTAATCTTATAGTATCAAAGGGTTAAAAAAACACACACATAAGAATAAAGTATTTTAATGAAATAAAACACGACACAGTTTTTCAGAATTTGTATTGTATGCCTAAATCCAGTTGAAGCCATCGATCACCTGCAAAAAAACAAACCAACAGTATACTCCCTGATCCAACGCAGTCCCTCTTTAATATCTGTTGTCCCATGACGATCTCCCTTATAGGGCTGTCACATCAGCAGATGTGACCGCTCTATAGGCCTCTCATGAGACATTGACTGGAGATAACCCTGCCGCAGTGTGTCATCGGAGTTAAGCCTCTCGCTTTATGGCACTACAGCGTGAGAAAATTCTCATGCTGTAGTGTCGCAAACTGACAGGTTAACTCCAGTGACCTGTTGGCGGTGGAGTGATACAGTGCAGAGGATTACCTCCGTCATTGTATCACCGGAGCCCCTGGAGAGCGGTAACATCTGCTGATGTGACAGCTCTCCACGGGAGATCGTCGTGGGACAATCGTTATTATATGGACTACATCGGACACAGAGAGCATAATGTTTGTTTATTTTAATTTTTTTTGCAGGTGAGCGAGGGCTTCGGGGATTAGCTGATTATGTTGAGTATGGACTATATATGTGTATGTTTTTGTTTTTCATTTAACACATTAGCCGGACGATGGGACTACTACTGTCCCATCATTGGCTAATGTGTCAATCACTGTCATTGCAGCAGGCATAGCCGGATGGGACTGGTAGTCCCATCGGATGATGCCTGCACACACACTGACACACACACAAACACACACACACTGACACAGCCCTGCAGACCCCCACCGACACTGCACACAGCCCCGCAGACCCCCGTCGACACCACACACAGCCCCGCAGACCATCGCCGACCCCGCACACAACTCCGCAGACCCCTGCTGACCCTGCACACAGCCCCGCCGACCCCAAACACAGACACGCAGACCAACACACAGACAGGCAGACCCCAAAGGAATAGACAGCCCCCACACATGTATTGACGGTGAAACAAGATGAAAACACAAACACAGGCAGGAAAATAGGCTGAGCAAACGATGGGGCCCAAACTAACTAGAAAGGATAGGAAAGGAAAGACACTGTCTGCAATCTGCCCAAAAAACCCTACAAAAATAATGTCCAACACTTCTGATAACAAAATTAATACCCTGAAGTCACTAGACTTCTCCCACTATATCAGCACACTGAAATATTCTGAGACAGAGCAAAAAAGAGGCCAATCTAATTAGGGACAAAAAGCAAATTGGCAAATACAGATAAATAAGAGTGGAAATTCAGCACAGCCCCAGCTGGGGCTGGCTGACCACACAAAAACTGAATAGACCAACAAAATCAAGTGTGAACATTAGCAGAAACACTTAGCTTGAGATGACTGGAACAGAGCTGAAAACCAAGACCTGAAAAGCCAGAAGGACTCACCAGCACCAGAATAGGGCGTCGGCTGTCTTAAATCCAGTCTGAGATTCCAGAGATGCAATCGTTATCCTCATCATCAGGTGGCAGATCTCTACTAATTAAATCAACCTCACTACCTCATGTTACCACCAGAGGCAGCCTGGAAGGAGAACTCACAACTGGTAGACCAGAAAATGAGTTTACAACAGTACCCCCCCTTGAGGAGGGGTCACTGAACCCTCATCCATGCCACCAGGCCGATCAGGATGGGCCCGGAGAAAAGCCCGAACTAATCTATTGGCATGAATATCAGAGGCAGAGACCCAAGAATTATCCTCCTGGCCATAACCCTTCCATTTGACCAAATACTGGAGTCTCCGTCTAACCAAACGAGAATCCAATATTTTCTCTACCTCATATTCCACATTGCCTTTAACCAATACAGGGTCAGGAGGTGCTGCCATAGGAACTACTGGCTCAACAAACCTCTTCAACAGTGATTTGTGAAATACGTTATGGATCTTGAACGTAACTGGAAGAGCCAATCGAAAAGAAACAGGATTAAGAATCTCCAAAATCTTATAAGGTCCAATAAATCTTGGCTTAAATTTTGGAGATGCAACCTTCATAGGAATATTCTTAGACGACAACCAAACCATATCACCCACTTTAAACCGGGGACCAATGGTCCAATGCCGGCTGGAAAATCGCTGGGCCTTTTCCTGAGAGAGTGACAACTTATCCACCACTTGGTCCCATATCTGCTGCATTCTCTCAACCACAGTGTCCACACCTGGGCAGGACGAAGATTCCACTTGCACTGAAGAGAATCGAGGATGAAACCCAAAATTACAGAAAAAGGGTGACATCAAAGTGGCATAACTAGCTTTATTGTTCAGCGCGAATTCGACCAAGGGCAAAAATGAGACCCAATCATCCTGATCAGCAGATATAAAACATCTTAAATAAGAGTCCAAGGTCTGGTTTGTTCTCTCAGTCTGCCCATTGGTCTGGGGATGAAACGCGGAGGAGAAGGATAATTGAATTCCAGATTGGAACAAAAGGCTTTCCAGAATCTGGAAACAAACTGGACTCCTCTGTCCGACACAATGGTCTCAGGAATCCCATGTAACCGAACCACCTGTTGTAAAAACAAGGGCACCAACTCAGCGGAAGATGGCAAGTTTGGGCGTGGCACAAGATGGACCATCTTCGAAAATCTATCACAAATCACCCAGATAACAGTCATTCTCTGAGAGACCGGAAGATCAAAAATAAAATCCATTGAGATATGGGTCCATGGCCTCTTGGGCACCGGCAGGGGATTCAGCAACCCACTAGAATGAGAACAGGGTTTAGACCGAGAACAAGTCCCACAGGACTGTACAAAATTCCTGACATCACGAGATAAGGCAGGCCACCAAAAAGACCGACTCACCAAATCTCTGGTACCAAAAATACCTGGATGACCAGCCAATGTGGAGCAATGAACTTCAGACATCACTCTCCTTCTCCACTGGTCAGGAACATACAATTTTCCCATAGGGCAATGCTCAGGTTTATCCTCCTGAAATTCCTCCAGGGCGCGTCTCAAATCGGGCGAAATGGCAGAAAGAACTACCCCCTCATCTAGGATGGTAGTAGGCTCGGTCACATTAAGAGAATCAGCAAAGAAACTCCTAGAAAGGATAGGAAAGGAAAGACACTTTCTGCAATCTGCCCAAAAAACCCTACAAAAATAATGTCCAACACTTCTGATAACAAAATTAACCCTGAAGTCACTAGACTTCTCCCACTATATCAGCACACTGAAATATTCTGAGACAGAGCAAAAAAGAGGCCAATCTAATAAGGGACAAAAAGCAAATTGGCAAATACAGATAAATAAGAGTGGAAATTCAGCACAGCCCCAGCCGGGGCTGGCTGACCACACAAAAAACTGAATAGACCAACAAAATCAAGTGTGAACATTAGCAGAAACACTTAGCTTGAGATGACTGGAACAGAGCTGAAAACCAAGACCTGAAAAGCCAGAAGGAATCACCAGCACCAGAATAGGGCGTCGGCTGTCTTAAATCCAGTCTGAGATTCCAGAGATCCAATAATTATCCTCATCATCAGGTGGCAAATCTCTACTAATTAAATCAACCTCACTACCTCCTGTTACCACCAGAGGGAGCCCGGAAGGAGAACTCACAACTGGTAGACCAGAAAATGAGTTCACAACAGGGATGATTGCAGAGAGATGGGAGAGACAGTAGCCCCTAGGCAGCAGCCCTCACACGACTGCTCCCAGCTGACTACTTCCGTAGTCCGCAAATCTAAAACCGGGTTGTGTTTTGTAGACCAAGGGGGGCCCACAACGATAGGTGCTGGATTTCCCTCCAAGATGTAGTATGACTGGGACTCATCATGATGTTCACTATACAGCTCAATGTCTTCTATGACTTGGTTTAACCCCCCTGGCTCAGTTGGACAGCGTTAATGTGTGGCACAGCCAAAAGTTTTACCATAACCATATTCCCCGCATCATGTTCCCACATGCTTTATGCATCCATTAGCCCTCTGTGTTTGTACTGTTACACACTTAACATTATGGCTGGTCCATACAATCAGGGCAACTGTTACCACCCACCTTTCGTGTCTACCTCTTTCCTCATAGACTGTAAGCTTGCGAGCAGGGCCCTCTTTCCTCTTGGTATTTGTTATAATCTACTGAATGTCATTATTGTTATGCTGTAATGTCTATTGTCTGTACAAATCCCCTCTGAAATGTAAAGTGCTGCGGAATATGTCGGCGCTTTAGAAATAACATTTATTATTATTATTATTATTATTATTATTAGTTAATGGCCTGGACGCTTATGGGTTTGTCGAGCGTCTTACACCTCAGACTATGAGTCTGGACAACCTGAGCATCCACCAGACTGACTTCTGCTCCACTGTTCATAAGCACCGGTATGCCCTCAGGTACCTCGTCAACCATCACCTCTGTTGTCATAGTACCTTCTGAGGACGAGGAGGAAATATACATTCCCAGGTCGTCTTCCTCCACACGACCAGGGGAACACGGCTTTTCTGACAGTACAGAAGTTTCGGCGTCAGTGCCAAGGATTAAATCATTAGTCTGCTCACTACAGGGACGTACCCCTTCACCTTGGGGAACACCAGGCAGCACCATGGGGACACCGACTCCACCCACCTGCCTGGTTACATCCGCCTGTATAAGCAAGTCCTGCTCCCCAGCAGGGACTCCACGGCACATCCTCGCCAAAGCAGTATATGGCCCCTCTAGTTGAGGCAGAGGATAAGCCTCAGACCCATAATTCCCCTGCAGGTGCTGCTGAAACACATCATTCAGCTCCTCACTAACCTCAGTGAGGGCCAGCAGCAACTGCTCACTGGTCTGAACTTGGCCCATGGCTCACCAGAGAAAAATGTAGGGTTGGTGATAATGTCATGGGGACCCATCCTGTGTGCCGCAACTCGCAGGCCGGTAACTGAGACAACAAGACAGGGGGGAAGGGGCAACAGTTACATCGTGGGCCCTGCGATAGGGAATGGGGACGTGGAGACCTCCTGCACTCCCATGAGTCAGTGTCCCTCCACTCCTAATGATCCCTAGGCCGGTTCCGCACCGGTCGCCGATCTGGGGAACGAGAGGTGTATGGGCAAGTATGTGGGTAACGCCAGCTGGTAAGTCTCTGGGCCCTGGATAGTCGAAACCAGATACGGCCCGATCACCTGAGAATTCCAGACCCCCGCAACACACTTCCACTGGATGTTTTTGGTGGCCACCCATACATGCTCGTTCACACACAGGACGGGTCCACCGTGACATTATCAGAGGCCCCTCATTAAGGGGAGGGTACTGTCATGATCCATGCTGGATCATGACAGATAAAATGCACTAGTAACCTTTTTTTTTCTTGAACTGTGGTGGTTTCAGTTCTAGTTTTGCCTCCGGTGGCCATTAGGGTCATTGCACGCTGGTGGTTTCAGTTCTAGTTTTGCCCCCGGTGGCCGTTAGGGTCATTGCACTTGATTTTTCTTTGCTTTGCCTTCTGCCCCCGGTGGTCACTGGGGTTATAGCAGTTTTTGGCCCCTGATCATTTGACCATTCCCTTTTCCTATATAGGGTCACACGGTCTATGAGCAGGTGTGGGTAATAGCGTCTTTTTGGGATTTCAACCACGGTGAAGGGAGCAGCTGGCTGAGGTGTAAAGCCACTGCAGAAACCTGGTGAAGTTAGCAGCTGGCTTGAAGGTTGGAGCCACTGCTGAAACTAGTGTTGAACTCTGGCTGCCCGGTGTCTGCAGCAGAGTGAGATGGTGAAGGTGGCAGCTGGCTCTGAGGTGTTGAGCCACTGCAAAAAGTTAATCCGGTGATGCACTCTGCTGCTGCAGCAGAGCAAGATAAGTCTTTTTGGTGTTTCCCTGTTTGTATTTTTCCCTGCTGTGTATTAGTACAGTGGTGGGGCCAGTGCCTGCACCACCCAGCTCCTTAGCAAGGGATAGGTGTAGGGTGTGCTAGGGTGACAGGTATCCTGATCGGCGCCCGGTGCGGAACCGGTATAGGGAACGTTAGGAGTGTGAGGGACACTGACTCAGGGGAGTGCAGGAAGTCTCCACGTCCCCGTTCCCTATCACAGGGCCCACCATTGTAACTGTTTCCCCTTCCCCTGTGTCTTGCTGTTTTAGTTACCGACCTACGGGTCGTGTAACACAGGACGAGTCCACGTGACATATCATAGTGAATGTGGCTATGCGGAGTGGGCGGGGCTCTACACTCTATCTACACTTATAGATATAATTATCATAATTTGTTATAACTAACCGTAGTTAGTTATTATGCCCGAGCAACGCCGGGCTCTTCAGCTAGTCTATATATTTATAAAGCTGAATGTATGTGTGTATGTGTGTATCACCAACCAATCACAACGCATCTTTCATTTCACCAGAGCTGTTAAAAAAAAGCAGCTAAGCTGTGATTGGTTGCTATGAGCAACAGTTTTCCTTGCAACCAATCACTAAGCATTAGAGTTGAGCGAAATGGGTCGGTCATATTCAAAAGTCGACGACTTTCGCTGAAGTCGGGTTTCATGAAACGAAACCCAACCATAGCGTGAGGTTGGCCATGAGGTCGATGACCAGAGCGCCAAAGTCGCGTTTCAAAAGATTCTTCCAGCGCCCTTTTTCAGCCAATGATGGAGGACGCACACTGTGGGCAATGCGATGACATAGGCATCGGTCACCACCATCTTTGAGAAGGGTATGCAAGCGATTGGCTGGCTTTGTGTGGCGTCACAGGGGCTATAAAAGGGCGTGAACGCCGACCGCCATCTTACTTATGGTGATCTTAGCATAGGGAGAGCTGCTGCTGCTGATTCTGTAGGGAGAGCGTTAGGCAGGGAAGAAGAACCAAAAAACTGCTTCTGCTGTTAGCGATTTCCACTTACAACACAACGCTTTGTGTGCAGTGACAGGGGAGGCTCTATTTTTGTGCATCAGCTCTGTTGGTTATTAGGCTGTCTTATAAGGCTCCCTGATAGCTGCATTGCTGTTTGCACACTGCTGTGCAAACTGCTTTTTTAAAAGCAAAAATACTTTTCTTCCTCTTTTCTGCACAGTTACCAAGGGTTCATTTTTCCACCCTTTTGTGTGTGCACTGTGCAGCAGTCCTGCTTATTAGGCTGCCTGCATCCATACTTGGACTGAGAGCATCATTGTCAGTGTCCTCAAATCTCTAGTGAGATCCAAAATCTCACAAATCCTATAGACACCCTCCACCTTGTCATACACCATCCAATTTCAGCCTGTTACATTGAGGTGTAATCTCTCCTGGGCCAGAGACAAAGGTTCTGCGTCCTCAAATCTATAGTGAGATCCAAAATCTCACCAATCCTATAGACACCCTCCACCTTGTCATTCACCATCCAATTTCAGCCTGTTACATTGAGGTGTAATCTCTACTGGGCCAGAGACAATAGTTCTGCGTCCTCAAATCTATAGTGAGATTCAAATTCTCACCAATCCTATAGACACCCTACACCTTGTCATACACCATCCAATTTCAGTATGTTACATTGAGGTGTAATCTCTACTGGGCCAGAGACAATAGTTCTGCGTCCTCAAATATATAGTGAGATTCAAAATCTCACCAATCCTATAGACACCCTCCACTTTGTCATTCACCATCCAATTTCAGCTTGTTACATTGAGGTGTAATCTCTACTGGGCCAGAGACAATAGTTCTGCGTCCTTAAATCTATAGTGAGATTCAAAATCTCACCAATAGTAGACACACCTTCTACCTTGTTTTAGAGTATCATATAGCTGGTGGTATTTTGGGTACATTTTCACAAAAATGAGCAAGTATGGTGGAAGATGCCATGGAAGTGGGCGGGGGTTGCCAGCTGGTCCCGATGGTGGTGGTGGTGGTGTTGCATCTGTTGGTAGTGGCAAAAGCACAATAGCACCTAAGGCAGGAGGTGTTGAGCCTGCATCATCGTCTGGCTCCACAAGGGCTCGAAGGCTCTCTTTTCTGGGAGTAGGTAAACCACTTTTAAAGCCGGAGCTTCAGGAACAAGTTTTGGCTTACATTGCTGACACAGCCTCCAGCTCTCTCACCTCCTCTTCTGAAGTTTCAAAAAGTAAAAGCACTGAGTCGTCATTGGAGGCTCCTGGTCAGGAACAACACCTTTCCTTGTGTCCTTCACCCCTACCAAAAGTGAAGGATGTGGCAGGCCACACTACCGATTACTCCATGGAGCTCTTTTCACATACCATGCCTGGGTTAGCAAGTCAAATCGTGAATTCCCCAGTCCAAGATGAATCTGACATGGAGTGCACTGATGCACAGCCACTGCTAGATTTTTCTGATGGTACATTCACTCAGAGCACTACATTGTCCTCGCAGTGTACTGAGCCAGAATCTGACCCTGATGAAACTCAGGTGCCCCTTCCCGCATACTATACCACCTTACACGGTGACACAGAGGAAGGTGCACATGAAATTGAAGAGGAGGTGATGGATGACCCAGTTGTTGACCCAGATTGGCATCCATTGGGGGAAGAGGGTGCCACTGCCAATAGCTCAGAAGAGGAGGAGGAGGATCCGCAGCAGACAACGACATCGCAACAGCTGTTATCTGGCATGACCGTAGCAGTCCAAAATCGTGTTACAAAAACCAAAAGAGTTGCAGGACAGCTTGGCAAGACGGTCAAATTAGCACAGCGTGCAAGGTCTCAAAATGTCTTCCATAGTAGGAAGAGTGCAGTGTGGCACTTTTTTGAACAAAATCCTAATGATCAGGCAAAAGTTATTTGCAAGAAGTGCGCAAAGATCTTTAGCCGAGGGAAAAATCTGAGAAATTTGAATACCAGTTGAATGCTTAGACATTTAACCACCATGCACTTGAAAGCATGGACGGACTACCAAACCTCACATACCACATGTGCACCTGCTCCGAATGAAGGTAGTCAGCAACGCTACATCGCTTCCCCCACTGTAAGCCCACCGGTTAGCACACCACCAGCAGCAAATGTCGAGGTGTCGTCGCAAGGGCAAAGCAGTCATGGAATCACAATGTTATTGCTATGAAAGACTGAATCTAGGTCATCAGCAACACCACCAACACCATCACCAACCCTCTCTCAGTCCGCCATGTCCACCGCTAGTTCCACCATATGCAGCTCTCAAGTCCAGCTCACCCTACCAGAGACTCTGAGTAGGACAAGAAAGTACTCATCCTGTCATCCGCGTACACTGGCTTTGAACACCCACATTGCCAAACTAATCTCGTTAGAGATGATGACCCTACCGGTTGGTTGAAAGCAAAGCTTTCCGCGAGCTCATGGCCTATGCAGTACCATGCTATGACCTACCCAGTCGGCACTTCTTTTCGCAAAAAGCCATCCCAGCCCTCCATGTGCATGTGAAAGACCGCATTGTCCATGCACTCAAGCAACCAGTGCGTGGAAAGGTGCACCTCACAACAGATGCATGGTTCAGTAGGCATGGCCAGGGCCGTTACATGTCCATCACTGCGCACTGGGTTAATGTGGTGGATGCAGGGTCCACAGGGGACAGCGGCGGTGGGACAGTGCTGCCTAGCCCACGGTATAGGAAACAGTTGGCTGTAGGCGTTTGACCCTCCTCCTCCTCCAGAAGTGAATGCTCGTCCACAGAGCGCAGTCACACGAGCACTCCATCCGCAGCTGCCAGTGTTGCACATGAGGTGTCCCACTATCAAACAGCTAGTGGTAAGCGTCAGCAGGCTGTGTTGAAGATGAAGTGTTTGGGCAACAACAGACACATCGGAGTGTTATGACCTCATTTTCTGCTCCTCCAGTTGAGAGTTCTCCTTCCGTTCTCCCTCTGGTGGTGACAGGAGGTAGTGAGGTTGGTCTGAGTGGTAGTGATCTGCCACCTGGTGAGAAGGATAACGATTGGATCTCTGGAGTATCAGACTGGATATAAGACAGCCGACGCCCTATCCTGCTGCTGGTGATTCAGTCTGCTTCTCAGGTCTTGGACTTTAGCTCTCTTCCAGTCTTCTTAAAGGTAAGTTTGTTTTTTGCTAATGTTCACACTTGCGCTTGTTGGTCAATTCAGTTTCTTGTGTGGTCAGCTTGCCCCTGCTGGGGCTATGCTGAACTTCCACTCCTATTTATCTGTATTTGCCAATTTGCCTTTTTGTCCCTTATTAGATTGGCCTCTTTTTGCTCTGTTTCAGAATATTTCAGAGTGCTGATATAGTGGGAGAAGTCTAGTGACTTCAGGGTTAATTTTGCTATCAGACGTGTTGGACATTATTTTTGTAGGGTTTTTTGGCAGATTGCAGACAGTGGCTTTCCTTTCCTGTCCTTTCTAGTTAGTTTGGGCCCCATCGTTTGCTCAGCCTATTTTCCTGCCTGTGTATGTGTTTTCATCTTGCTTCACCGTCAATACATGTGTGGGGGCTGTCTTTTCCTTTGGGGTCTGCTCTGGGGCAGTTAGTTTTCCCTATTCTTTCTTTAGGTTTATGTAGTCCTCCGGCGGTGATGAGGCGCCTAGGAACAACGTAGGAACGCTCCACTGCTACTATTAATTGTGTGGTTAAGATCAGGGATCTGCAATCTGCATAGTGACCAACCTCTCTGGTTTTCTGGGACTTAGCTTTTTGTTGTTCCTCCTCGGTGACCCATTCATAACAGCGGAGGTACTGGCCGACTACTTGCAGCGACAAACTGAGTCATGGTTGGGCAGTCTACATCTTGAGGCAGGCAAGGTAGTTAGTGATAACGGCCAGAATTTTGTGGCAGCCATAGCCCTTTCAAAACTCAGACACATACTTTGCCTGGCTCACACCTTGAACCTGGTGGTGCAGTGCTTCCTCAATAATTATCCAGAGTTAACACCCCTGCTCCATAAGGTGCGAAGACTGTGCTCGCACATCCGCCGGTCACCCGTACACTCCAGTCATATACAGAAGCTGCGGCGATTGCTCCACTTTCTCAAGCACCGCCTAATTATCGACGTTGCAACAAGGTGCAACTCCACCCTGCACATTGTTCAGAGGCTGTGCGAACAGAGGCAGGCTGTAATTCATTTGTGGGAGGATACACGAGCAGGCAGTTTGCAGGCAGACATGGAGCTGTCTGGTGTGCAGTGGTCGAAGCTGAAAAACCTCTGTAAAGTCCTTCAGTGTTTTGAGGAATGCACACGGCTGGTAAGTGCAGACGACGCCATCATACGCATGAGCATCCCACTTATGCGTCTGCTCATGCAAACTTTGATGCACATTAAGGAGCAGGGGTCTGCAGCCGAGGAGGAAGAGGAGGAGGGAAGCCTTGATGACAGTCAGCCATTTTCTGGTCAGGGAAGTCTCGTGGACGAGGTGGAGGAAGAAGAGGAAGAGGAGGAGGAGGATGATAGGGATGATTATTTTGGGGAGGAGGATGCTTCTGAGGGGGCAAGAAAAAATGTTGGCATGGCAAGGTCAGGTACAGGGTTTGTGCGTGACTGGAGGGAGGTGGATTTGCCAGAAAGTGCTTCTCCACCCAGCACTCACAGTGCATCATTGACACATGGAACATTGGCCCACATGTCTGATTATGCCTTGCAGATCCTAAAAAGGGACCCCCGCATTGCCAAAATGATGAACGATGACTACTACTGGTTGGCCAGCATCCTGGATCCACGCTATAAAGGCAAATTCCAAAACATCATGCCACTGGAGAACCTAGAGCTAATATTGGCTAACAAACAAGCAACTCTGGTAAGCTGTTTGTTTGAGGCATTCCCAGCACACAGCAGCGGTGATGTTTTTCCAACAAGCCGTAGGTGGCAACATGGAAGAGATGTTCGTGGTGCACACAGCTGAAGTGGCGTTGGACACAGGGGTTTCATGACCATGTTGTGGACTGATTTTTCAAGTACCGCTCACACGACTGGTAATACTGCATCGATCGAAAGTGACAGGAGACAGCAGTTGTCAATTATGGTAACAAACTACTTCTCCCATATCGATGTTCCCCCTCATCGGTCATTCCCCTTTGACTATTGGGTCAGTAAACTTGACACCTTGCTTGAATTGGCACAATGTGTCTTACAGGAGCTCGCTTGCCCTGCTGCTAGTGTGTTATCTGAATGAGTCTTCAGTGCTGCTGGATCAATCCTGACAGAAAAAAGGACCCATCTTTCAACCCAAAATGTTGATGATCTAACCTTCATTAAAGTGAACCATGCATGGGTTTCAAAGGATTTTGTCCCAACCTCCCCTGCTAACACGTAGGTTGCCAGAAAAATGGATTGCTTTTGTCCTCCTCTTCCGCGGACTTCTCCAATTACTCCATTTGCAGCTGCTGAATGTCCAACATCAACATATGCCAATTTTTCCACCTCCCTAACTGGGCTGCCTCCCCCCAAAGGGCCGGGGTTACCACCTGGCGCACGCACCCGTGCGAGTGCCATTGCCCTGGACAGGCGGGTGGGCACACTGTTTGGCAACAGCACTGGCACGAGGTCCCTCATAGTAGAATCAAGTGTCTCTGACGGTGGGGGTCCACACCCACCGTCAGACACACCGGCGTACTATGAGGGGCCCTGTGCTAGTGCCGTCACCAACGAGTGGGCCCCCCCTGCTTGCTCAGGATCACAGCACTTGCAAAGTTGAAATACTTACCTCTCCCTGCTCCACCGCCGTGACGTCTTCCGCATTTCCTGACAGTGACATTCTGGTCAGAGAGCGCAATGACATCACGTCTGTACGCCCTCTGCCTAAACAGTCTAAGTGCAGTGAGATGGAAGATGGGGACGACGAGGAGTCCAGACTAGTACATTGATTCCCTAGCGAGGAGACTTATTTAATTGTTTTCAGTGTTGGGACAGCTATTTTTGGGGAGCACTATACTCTGGAGAATGATATATGAGGCCCACCATACACTGGAGCATTCCAAAGGTGAACATCAGACACTGGGGCAGCATTTACAGGGCCCATTATGCACTGGAGCATTAGAAATGGGGCCCATTATATATGGACCATTATTTGGGCCCATAACACAGTGGAGCTTCATCCATGGGGACCAACATATACTGTAGCATTATGTGGAGCTCATCATATACTGTTTCAAACATTATATGGGACCAATGATTCTGTATGGAGAAATATATGGGTCTCATTACTCTGTATAGCGCACTATGCGTTGGCCATAATACTGTATGGAGTAATATACTGTCCGTTTTTGGAGCTATTGGAGAATTTAAAATAGATATCAGTCATGAGATGTCAGAAGTTAAGTATTTTTCATTGTACTATACCGCTATTTTTCTGCCATATCAGAGGATCATGAATTGTGGCATGTGTTAAAGGAGCCCATTGACACTCTTTGGCCCTGGGCCCATGAAAATCCGGAGCCAGCCCTACCCCCCCCACAACTTTAGCCAAATAACCCCCAGTTTTCAATGCCTAACTATTATTATAAAGTAAATTATGGTTGACAAGCTTAAGTAGCAAGAAGTGGTGTTTTTGGCATTCAAATGGGCACTGTAGGTGAGTTTCCTGTCCTCCACTCACTGCCAACTTTTCTTCCCCATTGACTTGCATTGGGTTTCGTGTTTCAGTCGGCCTTCGACTTTTCATGATAATCGGCCGATTTCGTTCAACCCGACTTTTGAGAAAGTCGGGTTCCATGAAACCCGACTCGACCCGAAAAAATGCAAAGTCGCTCATCTCTACTAAGCATCTTTCATTTCACCAGAGCTGTTTAAAAGAAGCTGAGCTGTGATTGGTTGCTATGAGCAACAGTTTTCCCACTCCACGACAACACCTCTGCAGACGCTGACATGGTGGGAGAAATCTAGCATCTTCAGAAACCTATCTCCCAGCCATTGTCTGCCCCCCAGAAAGGAGCAGAGAGTGCATGACAGAAATGAATCCCCCCCCTCTGCCCATATCCCCATCACACATCCTCCATGCTATAGGCACATCTTTCCTCTTAAAGGGATCTCCGGTATGGAAATTAGGACAATTCCCTCAGCGCTCTGATTCTGACCCCAAGCTTCTATTAAAGGGATCATTGGTATAGAAGTCAAGGCAAATCCATCCAGTGCTTTTGTTTTGACCCCAGGCCTCTCTTAAAGTGATCTCTGGTATGGAATTTAGGTCTGTTCCACTCAGTGCTGTGGTTCTGACCCCAGGGTCTCTTAATGGGATCCCCGATATGGAAATTTGGACCGTTCCACTCACTGCTCTGGTTTTGACCCCAGGCCTCTCTTAAAGGGATCCCTGGTATGGAAGTTAGGACCGTTCCACTCAGCACTGGGGTTCTGACCCCATGGTCTCTTAAAGGGATCATTGGTATGGAAGTTAGGGCAATTCCACTAAGTGCTCTGGTTCTGACCCCAGACCCCTCTTAAAGGGATCCCTGGTACGGAAGTAAGAGAAAATCCACTCTGCACTTTGGTACTGACCCCAAGCCTCTCTTAAAGGGATCCCCGGTATGGAAGTCAGGGCAAATCCCTCAGCACTCTGATTCTGACCCCATGCTGCTATTAAAGGTCTCATTGGTATGGAAGTCAGGGCAAATTCATCCAGTGCTTTGGTTGTGATCCCAGGCCTTTCTGAAAGGGATCCCCGGTATGGAAGTTAGGGCAATTCCACTCAGCGTTCAGGTTCTGACCCTAGGCTCTCCTAAAGGGATCCCCAGTATAGAAGTCAGGGCAATTGCCTTCAAATGCTCTGGTACTGACCCCAGGCTCTATTAAAGGTATCTCCTGTATGGAAGTTAGGGCAAATCCCTCAGTGCTCTGATTCTGACCCCAGGATTCTATTAAAGGGATCATTGGTATTCAAGTCAGGGAAAATCCACTCAGTGCTCTGGTTCTGATCCCAGGCTCTCTTAAAGGGATCCCCCGGTATGGAAGTTAGGGCAATTCCACTCAGCGCTCTGGTTCTGACCCAGGCCCCTCTTAAAGGGATCCCCGGTATGGAAGTGAGGGCAAATCCACTCTGCGCTTTGGTACTGACCCCAAGCCTCTCCTAAAGGGATCCCTGGTATGGAAGTGAGGGCAAATCCACTCTGCACTCTGATTCTGACCCCAGACCCCTCATAAAGGGATCTCCAGTATGGAAGTTAAGGTAAATCCCTCAGCGCTTTGATTCTTCTCATCCCAGGCTTCTATTAAAGGGATCATTGGTATGGAAGTCAGGGCAAATCCACTCAGTGCTCTGGTTCTGATGCCAGGCCTCTCTTAAAGGGATCAGTTAGGACCGTTCCACTCAGTGCTCTGGTTCTGACTGGATGATGTGGGATATTAGGGGTAGTAGTCTGGTGGCTCTGGCTGATGGGATGATGTGGGATATAGTGAATGTGGCTTTTCGGAGTAAGCTGGGCTATACACTCAGCTTTATATATATATATATATAGATATAATCATTATAATTTGCTATAAGTAACCGTAGTTAGTTACTATGCCCAAGCAACGACAGGCTCTTCAGCTAGTAATCTATAAAGATTCCCAGTGCAGGTCTATTATCTTTTATAACACTTGTAATTCAGTGTGACAGCAGCTGCTCCTCACTCATCCCCCAGCTTCTTCATGTAAGAAACAGTCTGTCCAAAAAGAGAGAGGAGGCATGCCATGCCGCCTGTTCTCTGCAGAGAGATAGCTATTATCAGGAGACTGGCAGATAGTAACAACAGTCTAGATTCTATAAAGACATATGCCACTCCTCCAAAAAAAGAATATAGTTAACATTTATAAATCTCATAGAAAATATAAAGTCTACTGATAAAGCATACACAATTGAAATATAATATTGCTTTTTGAATAGCTAGCTATTCTATTCATTATTTGTAGATTTTATAGTTTAATAACCACTCACTCTTTTTATATATGATTCAGTTGTTAGTAGGTGTTGTTCATAGAAAAAACAATAATAAGATCATGTTCTAAGACTAAGTAATACTTAAAAATATCACTATTGTTTGTAAACATATTGTTACTAATGTAGTAGTAATATCTACCGTTTCTGACGGACACAGTAATAATGTCCACCTTTTATGTCATATTACAAGACTCGTTAAAGGGTTGATTGTGACTTGTAGGATCACTACTACCAGCAGGTGGCGCTATAGAGTTCAAGTCCTCTTCCTTCTGAAGAGGCAATTTGCATATTAAATTTCCCAGAAGAGCATTGCACGGTGAATAAGCCTCCTTACCTTGACAAGCCAGAGCTTGTAAGTCACTCTCCACAAGGAGAAGCCTTACCCCTTAGGCCGGGGTCACACTGGCGAGGAATACAGCCGAGTGAGAGGCGCTAAAAGCACGCATTAGACACGGACAAATGATTTTCTATGGGGTCACTCACACCAGGCGTATATTTCTCCTCCGTATCCTACGCTCCGTGCCACTCGCAGCATGCTGCGATTGTCAGCGTACTATGCCCGTAGTACGCCAATGCAAGTCAATGGGTGCGCAAAAAATACGGATTACACACTGACCACACGTGTGACCTGCGAGCAATACGCAGTTCTTTTGGCTGGTGACAGGAAATGGGCCAATCCATCATCAGGAAGCCTAGACATGCAAATGAGCTCAAAAACCGCTCCAGACATCCAGGAAGTACGCCTCCACGGAGTACAGCAGCAGCATGGCGTCCACATATATTAATGTAGAGATGCTAATTGTGCTGGTGCAGGAGCGTCCCGAAATATGGGACCTACGCGATGCAAATTATGCGAACCGGACAAGAAAGGAGGCGTCATGGAGGCGCATCTGTCTCCAGATGTACCATGACTTTGGTGACAGACCACATGATGAGCAGCATAAAATTCGTAAGTGCAACCATAAAAACATCATTAACCTTAGCGCATGCTAAAAAATGATTCTACAATCAGCATCCCCCTTCCTGTGCATGTAATTTTATTAGCCTCATGAGGCCGTTACATTTGGATGTGACACGTGGCTTCACACAGCCATAATTAGGGGTTAGGCCACAAGCTCCTCATCTTCCTAGCCAATAAAATTAGTTTAAGTGTAGCTAATGAGACCCTGTGTATCGGCCCAATTACATATGCCATCATGGGTAGAAAGCACACCCCAGAAGGCCCCATGCCTAGACTACTGTTAGAAAATGTGACCTCTCAAATATGTGATTTTGACAATCTTTCCTGTCACATTGCAGTGGAAGATGTGATGAAACGCTGGGGAAGCATCCGGGACCAGTTCCGCCGGGAACGCCAGCAGCGGTCCAGGAGTGGGGATGCTGGACATGTGAAAAGAAAATATATATACTATGACCGGCTGAACTTTCTCGCCCCAATTCTGGATCTGAGACCATAAGTACATACCTCACACCACATTACACAAATACTTTACAGGGACAAAAATATTGATGTATTTTTGCCTCTGTTCTATTTCATAACAGAACTCAATCCAACCTTATGGATCGAGGAATGGCCACAGAGACAGAGCCCATTATAGATCCTGTAGGGGATGAGGTGGCTGGCCCATCTTCTCCCCCTACAAGAAGGATGGCTGAAGATGAGGCATCACAAGACCACACAATGGCTGGCCTACACACCACACCACCAGGACGGTCTGCTGCTGCCACCTCACCCTTCCTGGAAGAGCCGGGCAACTTGAGCAGCAGCCCAACTGCCCAGATCAGGTCCTCCCCACAGGCTGCTCTAGCATCACGGCGAACAAGAAGAAGGCGCCAGGTCACTATTCAAGAGAGCAGGACCAATGTGGACACAGGGGTGCTCAATTATTTGTCCAGAGTAACTACAGATGATGGGGAGGAGGCCTATGCACGTAACCTCACCCTTTATCTCCGTGCCCTTACCCGTGAGGTCAGGCTCCGTATTAGGGGATGTATTCAGATCCTGCTTGATGCAAGCACCCCCCCAATACCCCATATGAGGTTTTTGAATTTCTGGAGAGGTGGCAGCTCTCACCACGAAATTTAATGCGCATGAAACCATCCACACAGATGCTTGCTCAAGAAGGGTCTGAACAGCCCCTAATACGTGGGCCAACACCTCAACCCCTTCCTCCCCCTACCCAACCGTCTATTCCGCAGCCCCAAATGTCTTCCTCAAGCCAACCCCACCAATATGGCCACTTGTACCCACCCAGTGTTGGAGGCTGGTCCCAACCTGGTTGGGGACGATCTGGCTATCTTGGTGGGTATGAGCCACGGGCCTACCTGTCATGGTCACGTGTGTCTGGACGCAGATGATACCGCAAGGCGGACCCATAACGGTGGCACCCATACACGCTCGTTCACACACAGGTCCGGACCTGAACGTTCATTGCACACATTTGTCATAATTGGTGAACTCGTTCTGAACTAGACAGCAGAGGCATCCCCCTGTGTCACCACACACACACCCCCGCTATTCACCACGGGACACCACCCTCCAACCCTCTTTACCATGAGGTCTACGCCTCCCAGGGTTGGTTAATGGCGAGGGTTGAGATTTGTCCCTACTCCCCCCAGCACACCTGCTGCTCACACCAGGAGGAGAGGGGACCGGATATGGAGGAACATCAACTCGCTGGTCACCTCCACATGACCAGGAGGGGGCGGCATTAAAGATTTGGCGTGAGCCCCGTGGACTCTACACCAGTCTGCTCATCACTGGAACGTACCCCTTCACCTCGGGGAATACCAAGCAGCTCCGTGGGGCACCATTCCTCCCACCTGCCTGGGTACGCCTGCGTGCATGAGCAAGTCCCGCTGCCCAGCAGCGACTCTAGGGGCTCTTAGCCAGATCACAGCCGCCATGTTTTTTTTTTTGTTTTTTTTCTCAGCAGAGGCCCCAGACCCAGATAACTGCTGCTGCAGCGGCTTAAACACACCATGCCGTTCCCAGTCACCTCAGTGAAGCCCAGCAGCAACTGCTCACAGGTCACCACATGGCCAAAGGCCCCAGACCCTGACAATTACTCACAGGTCTCCACATGGCCAAAGGCCCTAGACCCTGACAATTGCTCACAGGACTCCACATGGCCAAAAGCTCACCAGAAAAAAAAAAAACTGTAGGGCTGGTGATAATGTCATGATCACGTGTGTCTGGACGCAGATGATACTGCAAGGCGGACCCATAACACACGTGACCCTGGATACAGCACCTCCAGTGGCGAATTTAAATAATAATACGTGCAGATGGATACACCACCTCCACCTGGCAAATTTAGGTATTACACGTTAATATAAATTCTGGAAACTCCGCCTCCAGTACGGCGAATTTAAATAAAAAGGGGGACCTGGGAAACATTAACAATGGTGGGCCCTGTGATAGGGAATGGGGACGAGGAGACCTCCTAAGCTCCCCTGAGCCAGCGTCCCTGCACTCCTTACGTTCCCTATACAGGCTCCGCACCTGTCGCCGCACGCGAACCTTAAACCCTTGCTCGCCCTGACCCTAAACCCTCACTAGGGAATTGGTCGGTGCGGAGACTAATCCCACCACTGCACTAACAACACACATGAGGGAAAGAGACAATACAGGGGGACACCACTTAGCTTTATGCTCTGTGCTTATGCTCCTGCAACAGAGCCCTCCACCTGCATGCGTCTTCTCCTCCACCTGGATCCATCACCATAACAGGATCCTTCACCATAGTGTAGCCTTGGAGCAGAGTCCACCGCCAGTTGCTGCTGCTTAGTAACAGAGTCCCAAAGATGAGTTCAGCTTCTGCCACGAAGGCAAGCATGCTTGAGTCCAGCTCAGCAGCCAAGTCCCACATGGTGAGTGCCACTCTCCATAGTCGCCACTCCACCAGTCCATGCAGACACTTCCTGCCGACACCATCACTGCGACCCCGCCACGCCATGCCAGCCCTTCATCCAGACACCATAGCTGACACACGTCCCCCCTGGCTAAGCTGCGCAGCACTCCTCCTCAGCTCCATCCTTCCACCAGGCTCTCACCAACTCAGAATCAATGAATGAATATCACCAGCAGTGATTACACACCCTGAGACTCATTTATAGAGCCCCACACCTGATTCATAATTATGTGCGCATTAAACCTAAAGTGCGATACCACTAACCACCACCGGGGACAGTCAAGTCACTTTGGCAACTTGCCAAAAGGAAAAAAGTTCACTCTGTGCTTTTAAAACTGTCAGATCAAATTCAGATCATGACACTACCAGAGCCAACAAGAAGCCCCTCACCATCATCATTACTCTGGCCAGTATCCCCAACAGTCCCAGGAGGCTGGACAATTCCAGCATCATGGGCAACAGTATGGCCCCACACAGGGCGATGTTGGCCACAATGTCCAGCAGCACCCACAGGCTGTTCTTCCATGTTCCCCTTCCCCAACATATGAGGATTTATGATTCTGATGGGTGGAGATGTCCAGTGAGATGTAACTGGTGCTCCTAATATAAATGAAAAAACAGGTGTTCTCCTTCACCAACATTTAGAACATAATATAACATTCACATTTTTAAACTGTTTTCCAAACATATGAAACAATCCATCATGACAGGCAACGCTACCTCACGCCTTTCAGACAGATATTACATGTGTGTAGAAAAGAGAATATTTAAATGCGCTATGCTGTAAAATGAAAGGATGAAAATACACTACTCACTTGCTAACACCTAGGAAAGGCGTGCTCGCATTAGTTAACCCTCCGTCAGGAACAATGGATCTGACTGGCGCAGCTCTTCTACTTTCATTTCTCCCTTCTCACCAGATTTTCAGGAAACCCCCTCCCTCTAGATAGTCTCCTGGCTCTAGCTGCTGTGTGAAACCTGATACCACAGTTGGTCTGCAGAGCTTCAGGAAGGAAGATATAGCTGTGCTGGCTTCTCAGGCTCATTGGTCCTGAACACATCACACTTTATAAGGTTGGTATGTAATGTTTTTAGTCATTACTATTGTTTATTTAGCTTGTTTTATGAATGGATAGAGAAAGGTTTGTGGATATTTCATATAAATAAGGCAGATTTTCTTACAAATGAAAGTGTGCTTCTCAGGAGTTTTGAAATTTGTGTATATCAAAGTTATTACTTTTATGTTGAGTAAATGGGTTTGTTTTGCACCTGATAATGTGTAGTCTCTTTTATTACATCCCTATGAAGGTCTCTGATCACTTTTAGATCACTGAAATTGAGAAAATTAGATATTCTAGGCATTTTTCTAGCCTGCGCTTGACAGGCACATTGTTCCTTTACGAGTTAGTGCGAATATTGTTCCTGACGGAGGGTTAAGTAGTCACCTTTTTTGTTAGCAATCTCTAGTACAAAATTTCTAGGCGACCAGCATTCAGAATATCACGCTCTCTCTATGTCTTAACAAGTGAGTTTTGTATTTTCATCCTTTCCAGTATAGCATGCTTAAATATTGTCTGTTCTACAGACAGGTAATATCTGTGTGAAAGCTGTGAGGTAGCCTTGCCTGTCATGGTGGAATCTTTCTATGATTGGATAACACTATGAGGAAATGTGAGTGTTATCTTGTTGCCTTTTTTTTGGTGATGGAGCTCACCTTTTGTTGGTAAATCTAGGTTAATCTAGTCTACAGCAATGTTGTTTTTGCCTAATGTTTGTTGCTGTTTTGTTATGTAATGTTCATTTTACAACAAGTTAAAGAAGGCACAAAGGGTCATTTTGGCCATTGCCTAATTTGTCTTAGGGCAAAATTATGTTTGCCTTTAACCCCTTAAGCCCCAAGGGTGGTTTGCACGTTAATGACCAGGCCAATTTTTACAATTCTGACCACTGTCCCTTTATGAGGTAATAACTCTGAAACGCTTCCATGGATACTGGTGATTCTGACATTGTTTTCTCGTGACATATTGTACTTCATGTTAGTGGTAAAATTTCATTCAAATAACTTGCGTTTATTTGTGAAAAAAACGGAAATTTGGCGAAAATTTTGAAAATTTCGCAATTTTCCAAATTTGAATTTTTATGCCTTTAAATCACAGAGATATAGCACACAAAAAACTGAATAAGTAACATTTCCCACATGTTTACTTTACATCAGCACAATTTTGAAACCAAAATTTTTTTTTGTTAGGAAGTTATAAGGGTTAAAAGTTGACCAGCGATTTCTCATTTTTGCAACACCATTTTATTTTTACGGACCACATCACATTTGAAGCCACTTTGAGGGGTCTATATGATAGAAAATACCCAAAAGTGACAACATTCTAAAAACTGCACCCCTTAAGGTGCTCAAAACCACATTCAAGAAGTTTATTAACCCTTTAGGTGCGTCACAGGAATTCTTTGAATATTTAAAAAAAAAAATGAACATTTAACTTTTTTTCACTAAAAATATATTTCAGGTTCAATTTTTTTAATTTACGACAGGTAACAGGAGAAATTGGACTGCAAAACTTATTGTGCAATTTGTCCTGAGTACGCCGATACCTGATATGTGGGGGGAACCACTGTTTCGGCGCATGGCAGACCTCAGCAGGGAAAGAGCGCCATTTGACTTTTTCAATGCAAAATTGGCTGGAATTCAGATCGGACGCCATGTCGTGTTTGGAGAGCCCCTGATGTACCTAAACAGTGGAAACCCCCCCAAGTGACCCCATTTTGGAAACTAGACCCCCAAGGAACTTATCTAGATATGTGGTGAGAACTTTGAACCCACAAGGGCTTCACAGAAGTTTATAACGTACAGCGGTACAATTAAAAAATCATATTTTTTCCACAAAAATGATATTTTCACCCCCAATTTTTATTTTTCCAAGGGTAATAGGTCCCTAAAAGTTATTGTGCAATTTGTCCTGAGTACACTGATACCCCATATGTGGGTGTAAATGACTATTTGGGCGCATGGCAGAGCTCGGAAGGAAAGCAGCGCCATTTGACGTTTTTTGGCTGGAATTGAGATCGGACACCATGTCGCGTTTGGAAAGCCCCTGATGTACCAAAACAGTAGAAACCCCCCACAAATGACACTATTTTGGAAACTAGACCCCCCCAAGGAACTTATCTAGATGTGTGGTGAGCACTTTGAACCCCCCAGTGCTTCACAGAAGTTTATAACGCCCATGCGTGAAAATACAAAAATCGTATTTTTTCCACAAACATGATCTTTTAGTCACCAATTTTTTCATTTTCCCAAGGGTACAAGGAGAAATTGGACCCCAAAAGTTGTTATCCAATTTGTTCTGAGTACGCTGATACCTCATATGTGGGAGAAAACTACTGTATGGACACACGTCGGGGCTTGGAAGGGAAGTAGCGACGTTTTGGAATGCAGACTTTGATGGAATGGTCTGCAGGTGTCATGTTGCTTTTGGAGAGCCCCTGATGTACCTAAGCAGTGGAAAACTCCCACAAGTGACCCCATTTTGGAAACTAGACCCCCTAAGGAACTTATCTAGATGTGTGGTGAGCACTTTGAACCCCCCAGTGCTTCACAGAAGTTTATAACGACCGGGCGTGAAAATTAAAATATCGTATTTTTTCAACAAACATCATCTTTTAGTACCCATTTTTTTTATTTTCCCAAGGGTAACAGGATAAATTGGACCCCAATAGTTGTTGTCCAATTTGTCCTGAGTATGCTGACACCCCATATGTGGGAGAAAACTACTGTATGGGCACACGTCGGGGCTCGGAAGGGAAGTATTGACATTTTGGAATGCAGATTTTGATGGAATAGTCTGCGGGTGTCATGTTGCCTTTTGAGAGCCCCTAATGTACCTAAACAGTGGAAACCCCCCACAAATGACCCCATTTTTGAAACCAGACCCCCTAAGAAACTTATCTAGATGTGTGGTGAGAACTTTGAACCCCCAAGGGCTTCACAGAAGTATGTAATGCCCAGGCATGAAAATAAAAAAATTGTATTTTTTCCACAAACTTGATCTTTTAGTCACCAATTTTTTCATTTTCCCAAGGGTACAAGGAGAAATTGGACCCCAAAAGTTGTTTTCCAATTTGTCCTGAGTACGCTGATACCTCATATGTGGGAGAAAACTACTGTATGGACACACGTCGGGGCTTGGAAGGGATGTATCATAGAATCATAGAATCATAGAATCATAGAATCGTAGAGTTGGAAGGGACCTCCTGGGCCATCTGGTCCAACCCCCTGCTCAAAGCAGGATTCGCTAAATCATCCCAGTCAGATGTCTGTCCAGCCTCTGTTTGAAGACTTCCATTGAAGGAGAACTCACCACTTCTCGTGGCAGCCTGTTCCACTCATTGATCACTCTAACTGTCAAAAAGTTTTTTCTAATATCTAATCTGTGTCTCCTCCCATTCAGTTTCATCCCATTGCTTCTAGTCTTTCCTTGTGCAAATGAGAATATAGTTGATCCTTCTACAATGTGACAGCCCTTTAGATATTTGTAGACAGCTATTAAGTCTCCTCTCAGTCTTCTCTTTTGCAAACTAAACATTCCCAAATCCTGCAACCTTTCCTCATAAGACAGGGTTTGCAGACCGGTCACCATTCTGGTCGCTCTTTTCTGAACTTGCTCCAGTTTGTTGATGTCTTTTTAAAAATGTGGTGATGTAGTGATGTTTTGGAATGCAGACTTTGATGGAATGGTCTGCGGGTGTCATGTTGCTTTTGGAGAGACCCTGATGTACCTAAACAGTGGAAAACCCCCACCAGTGACCCCATTTTGGAAACTAGACCCCCTAAGGAACTTATCTAGATGTGTGGTGAGCACTTTGAACCCCCCAGTGCTTCACAGAAGTTTATAATGACCGGGCGTGAAAATAAAAATATCGTATTTTTTCAACAAACATCATCTTTAGTACCCATTTTTTTTATTTTCCCAAGGGTAACAGGATAAATTGGACCCAAAACTTGTTGTCCAATTTGTCCTGAGTACGCCGACACCCCATATGTGGGAGAAAACTACTGTATGTGCACACGTCGGGGCTCGGAAGGGAAGTATTGACTTTTTGGAATGCAGACTTTGATGGAATGGTCTGCGGGTGTCATGTTGCCTTTGGAGAGCCCCTAATGAACCTAAACAGTGGAAACCTCCCACAAATGACCGCATATTGGAAACTAGACCCCCTAAGGAACTTATCTAGATGTGTGGTGAGAACTTTGAACCCCCAAGGGCTTCACAGAAGTATGTAATGCCCAGGCATGAAAATAAAAAAATCGTATTTTTTCCACAAACATGATCAATTAGTCTCCAATTTTTTTATTTTCCCAAGGGTAACAGGAGAAATTGGACCCCAAAAGTTGTTGTCCAATTTGTCCTGAGTACGCTGATACCTCATATGTGGGAGAAAACTACTGTATGGGCACACGTCGGGGCTCGGAAGGGAAGTAGTGACGTTTTGGAATGCAGACTTTGATGGATTGGTCTGCGGGTGTCATGTGCGTTTGGAGAGCCCCTGATGTACCTAAACTATTGAAACTCCCCACAAGTGAACCCATTTTCGACACTAGGCCCCCCACGGAACTTATCTAGATGTGTGGTGAGCACTTTGAACCCCCAAGTGCTTCACAGATGTTTATAACGCCTGGGCGTGAAAATAAAAAAATCATTTTTTTCCACAAAAATGATATTTTTGCCCCCAATTTTTTATTTTCCTAAGGGTAACAGGAGAAATTGGACCCAAAAAGTTGTTTTGCAATTTGTCCTGAGTATGCTGATACCTTATATGTGGGGGTAAAGCACTGTTTGGGCGCATGGCAGAGCTTGGAAGGGAAGGAGCACCATTTGACTTTTTCAATGCAGAATTGGCTGGAATTGAGATCAGACACCATGTTGCATTTGGAGAGCACCTGATGTGCCCAAACAGTGGAAACCCCCCAATTATAACTCCAACCCTAACCCCAACACACCCCTAACCCTAATCTGAGCCCTAACCCTAGCCCTAACCCTAGCCCTAACCCTAACTCTAATGGGAAAATGGAAATAAATACTTTTTTTTAATTTTAGTATTTTTTCCTAACTAAGGGGGTGATAACGGGGGGTTTGATTTACTATTTATGGCGGTTTTTATGTTTGGCGGCTGTCGCACGCTAAAAGACGCTTTTTATTGTAAAAATAGTTTTTGCATCACCACATATTGAGAGCTATAATTTTTACGTATTTTGACCCACCGAGTCATGTGAGGTCTTATTCTTTGCGGGACGAGTTGACGTTTTTATCGGTACCATTTTTGGGCACGTGACATTTTTTGATCGCTTTTTATTCCGATTTTTGGGTCGCAGAATGAACAAAAAACAGCGTTTCATGAATTTCTTTTGGGGGGGTGCGTTTACACCGTTCCGCGTGCGGTAAAATTGATAAAGCGCTTTTATTCTTCGCGTCGGTACGGTTACAGCGATACCTCATTTAGGTCGTTTTTTTATGTTTTGTCGGTTTTTTGCAATGAAAACAATTTTATATAAAAAATAATTATTTTTGCATCGCTTTATTCTGCGAGCTATAACTTTTTTATTTTTTTGCGGATGATGCTGTGTGGCAGCTCGTTTTTTGCGGGACAAGATGACGTTTTCGGCGTTACCATGGATATTTATATGCGTCTTTTTGATCGCGTGTTATTGCACTTTTTGTTCGGTGGTATTTTTTAAAGGGTTCGCTAAAGGGGTTAACTAATGGGACAGTTTTATAGGGTGGGTCGCTACGGACGCGGCGATACCAAATATGTGTACTTTTATTGTTTTTTTTTTTATTTTCAAAAAATGAATTTATTGGGGAATATTTTTTTTTTTTTTTACTAATTTATTTAGCGATTTTTTTAAAATTATTTTTACACTTTTTTTTTTTTTTTTTTTACTTTATTACATAGTCCCAGGTGGGACATCACTGTCCTGTGACAGATCGCTGATCTGTCACATCACAGATCACTGTGACAGATCAGCAATCTGTCACAGGCAGTTCTGCAGACTTCCTCATGCCTGCGCTTTGCAGGCAGTGAGGAAGTCAGCTCCCTACAGGCCCTCGAAGGCCCCCGTCGCCATCTTGGATCCGGGGGCCTGTAGGGAAAGAGCCCCCCGCAGCAGCGCTGCACATTGCGCTGCCGTGGGGGGCTCAGGGAAGCACGGAGGGAGCCCCCTCCCTGCCGAAGCTTCCCTTTAACTCCCGGTACACCGCGATCGTGTTTGATCGCGGTGTACAAGGGGTTAACGTGTTGGGGGCGGTCTGTGACCGCCCCTGACACATTGTGCCGGGTGTCAGCTGTGATAATCAGCTGACACCCGGCCGCGATCAGCGGCGCTCACCACTTGGGCGCCGCTGATCGCATTAGACATACTATCCCGTCCTTGGGAATTAAGTCCCAGGGCACATGGATGGGATAGTATGTCTAATGGCAGAAAGGGGTTAAGCGAAAAAAAAAAAAAAAAGGCAAAACTAAAAATTTGTCTACTCTAGTTAACGTCTCTGTGTGATTTTTCACAATCCCTCACAACATACTAACAGACACCAACCAATGCAATGAAACACTCATAGAATCATAAAGGCTTGAGTAATATATATTTAGACACACTTAAAGCAAAAAATTATAACATAGACACAGCATGCTGTTGCCAAGAAGTTGCCCCCTCAGGTGAGATAAAGTAATTAGTGAAAATATCACGCACTTTTAGGCCAGAGAGCGGTCTACGTTGAGGGTTCATAGGTGGTCTCACCCTGCGCACATTGTCCGGCCTACGCACAACACCATCAGAGGAGGAGCAATCATGTATCCTGGTGAAGTTATGCAGAACAACACAGGCTTTCACAACTTCATTCACATTTTGCTCACTCAACTGAATGGCAGACTGGAGTACCCGCCATTTGGCACAAAGAATCCCAAAGGAACACTCCACCAGTCGCCTAGCACGTGATAGGTGCAAGTTAAAAATTCTGCGCCTGTGGTCAAGGTTGCGCCGGGGATATGGCCTCATGACATTGCGCGATAACTGAAAGGCCTCATCTGCCACAAGGACATAAGGGACTGATTGTTCGGGGGAGCTTGGTAGCTGGCATGGTGGTGGTAGATTCAACTGGTTGGTGCGTAGCCGCCGAGCCATTATGGAAGTATTGAAGACTCTAGAGTCTCACGTCCTTCCATAGGCCCCAATGTCAACAATTATAAACTTGTATTGAGGGTCTACCAGAGCCAACAATACAACAGAAAAGTATTGTTTATAATTGAAGAATTGGGAGCCTGAGTTCGGTGGCTTACGCACCCTGATATGTTTGCCATCCAGGGCCCCAATACAATTTGGAAACTGGCAGTCCTCCTCAAGGTCCCTTGATATCCTTAACCAGTCTTCCAACCTGGGCTCGGGCATGACTACTTGATGGAGTCTTGTCCAGATTTGTGCACATGTAGACCTCACTATGCCTGAAATGGTTGACTTTCCAATAAGAAACTCATGGTGGAGGGCGGCATAAGACAGGCCAGTGGACAGGAAGCTGTAGAACAAAAGAAATAGTAAAGTTTAGAATGTCTACATTAAAAAAATTCAGTTACATGCCGACCAAACTTGTTAGGAAATGAGAGAGAAGAACACACACATATTTGGTGGCACAATGACTAAGTGATATGCAGGACATATTAGATCTAACATTCTGCTGTGTCCGGTGAAACATATTTGGAGTAAGATGAGGGCATTAAACTTTGTCCAAGAAGGCCAAAAAACATAAATTAGCACACACATTATGAACATAGAGAATGTGGTTGTGTAGTACATACCGTATTGTGAGTAGAAGTCGCTCCTCTGCAGACATGGCTTTGCGCATCCTTGTGTCCTGAAAGGTTATCCCAGGGCGCACTGTCTCCAAGAGTCGATCAAATGTGGAAATGCTCATGCGACAGTACTGGTAAAATTTCTCCGGATGCTCCCGCAGAGAAGAATAGAGGCGGTGAAAATGACCTCTTGTGAGTCGTTGCCTCAAAAGTGGATGGACCCACATGCGTCTCCTCCTCAGCGGATCCACTATCACAGGATATGGTTGCCCAAAGCGCCGTGACAAAAGCCAGGTAAAGAGAACCTGCTCAGTTGTATTGAATGTCAGACCCTCTGCCATGCTGCACAAAGAACACCAACACACCTCGTGAAAGCAAGGTGACAAATGTACAGAATGTAGGCATCCACCTGTTTCTGAGTGTCTAAATAGGATGCAGGCTAATGATTTAAATTGTTTGCAGGCCTCAAAACCGTTAAATGTCTATTTTGCAAGGCTGCGAGAAAATCTCGCCATACGGATTGCATACGGATGCCACACGGATTACATACGGATGCACACATGCGCAAAATACGCGACCTCACCTTGCTTACAGATGACTTACGGAGCACTATTTAGTGGTCATTCATCCGTATTACGCAAGTAAACTACGGACCGTATTTTGCGCAGGTTAGTGTGACTCCGGCCTAAGACCTCAGTCCAGAGCCTCTCACCTAGCCAAATCAGTTCTCATACTTTGCACTGACAAAGGTCAATAGCCCAAAACACAGTGTCTGCAAATTGATATTCTGATTTGGCTTTTATTGTAAGTCATATTACAAGACTTGTTAAAGGGTTGATTGTGACTTGTAGGATCGCTATTACCAATAGGTGGCGCAATAGAGTTCGTCCTCTTCCTTCTGAAGAGGCAATTTGCACCTTTTATGTCTTAATACAGTTGGAATATCCCATATTGTGTCTATTTAAATTAATGATTAATAATGTATGGGCCACTCTTGGGAATATTAACCCCTTCCTGACATGAGACGTACTATCCCGTCCATGGGACCCGGGCCCCTATGCCCATGGACGGGATAGTACGTCTACCGCGATCAGCGGCGCCCACGTGGTGAGCGCCGCTGATCGCGGCCGGGTGTCAGCTGATTATCACAGCTGACACCCGGCACAATGTGTCAGGGGCGGTCACGGCCCACCCCCGACACGTTAACCCCTTGCACACCGCGATCAAACATGATCGCGGTGTACCGGGAGTTAAAGGGTAGCATCGGCAGGGAGGGGGCTCCCTCCGTGCTTCCCTGAGCCCCCCACGGCAGCGCAATGTGCAGCGCTGCTGCCGGGGGCTCCTTTCCTGCAGGCCCCCGGATCCAAGATGGCGACGGGGGCCTTCAGGGGCCTGCCAGAAGCTGGCTTCCTCAGTGCCTGCAAAGCGCAGGCATGAGGAAGCCTTCTGCAGTGCCTGTGACAGATCGCTGATCTGTCACAGTGATCTGTGATGTGACAGATCAGCGATCTGTCACAGGACAGTGATGTCCCACCTGGGACTATTTAATAAAGTAAAAAAAAAATAAAAAAAAGTGTTAAAATAAATTTAAAAAAATCGCCAAATAAATTAGAAAAAAAAAAAATATTCCCCCAAATAAATCCATTTTTTAGAAATAAAAAAAAACAAACAATAAAAGTACACATATTAGGTATCGCCGCGTCCGTAACGACCCGCCCCATAAAACTGTCCCATTAGTTAACCCCTTTAGTGAACCCCTTAAAAAATGAAAATAAAAAAAGAAGCAAAAAATAATGATTTATTATCATACCGCCAAACAAAAAGTGTAATAACGCACGATCAAAAAGACACATATAAATATCCATGGTACCGCTGAAAATGTCATCTTGTCCCGCAAAAAACGAGCCGCCACACAGCATCATCCGCAAAAAAATAAAAAAGTTATAGCTCGCAGAATAAAGCGATGCAAAAATAATTATTTTCTATATAAAATAGTTTTCATTGCATAAAACCGACAAAACATAAAAAAAGACCTAAACAAGGTATCTCTGTAAGCGTACTGACCCGAAGAATAAAACCGCTTTATCAATTTTATCACACGCGGAACGGTGTAAACGCACCCCCCCAAAAGAAATTCATGAAACGCTGGTTTTTGTTCATTCTGCGTCCCAAAAATCAGAATAAAAAGCGATCAAAAAATGTCACATGCTCGAAAATGGTACCAATAAAAACGGCAACTCATCCCGCAAAAAATAAGACCTCACATGACTCGGTGGGTCGAAATACGGAAAAATTAGAGCTCTCAATATGTGGTGATGCAAAAACTATTTTTACAATAAAAAGCGTCTTTTAGCGTGTGACAGCCGCCAAACATAAAAACCGCCATAAATAGTAAATCAAACCCCCCCGTTATCACCCCCTTAGTTAGGGAAAAATAATAAAATAAAAAAAATGTATTTATTTCCATTTTTCCATTAGGGTTAGGATTAGGGCTAGGGTTAGGGTTAGGTTAGGGTTAGGGCTAGGGCTAGGGTTAGGGTTAGGGTTAGGGCTAGGGTTAGGGTTAGGGTTAGGGTTAGGGCTGAGATTAGGGTTAGGGGTGTGTTGGGGTTCGGGTTGGAGTTAGAATTGGGGGTTTCCACTGTTTGGGCACATCAGGGGCTCTCCAAATGCAACATGACGTCTGATCTCAATTCCAGCCAATTCTGAGTTGAAAAAGTCAAATGGTGCTCCTTCCATTCCAAGCTCTGCCATGTGCCCAAACAGTGTTTTACCCCCACATGTAGAGAATCAGCATACTCAGGTCAAATTGCAAAACAATTTTTGGGGTCCAATTTCTCCTGTTACCCTTAGGAAAATAAAAAATTGGGGGCAAAAATATCATTTTTGTGGAAAAAAATGATTTTTTTATTTTCACGCCCAGGCGTTATAAACCTCTGTGAAGCACTTGGGGGTTCAAAGTGCTCACCACACATCTGGATAAGTTCCGTGGGGGGCCTAGTGTCGAAAATGGGGTCACTTGTGGGGAGTTTCAATAGTTTAGGTACATCAGGGGCTCTCCAAACGCACATGACACCCGCAGGCCATTCCATCAAAGTCTGCATTCCAAAATGTCACTGCTTCCCTTCCGAGCCCCGACGTGTGTCCATACAGTAGTTTTCTCCCACATATGGAGTGTCAGCGTACTCATGACAAATTGGACAACAACTTTTGGGGTCCAATTTCTCCTGTTACCCTTAGGAAAATAAAAAAATTGGGGACTAATTGATCATGTTTGTGGAAAAAATACGATTTTTTTATTTTCATGCCCGGGCATTATAAACTTCTGTGAAGCCCTTGGGGGTTCAAAGTGTTCACCTCACATCTAGATAAGTTCCTTAGGGGGTCTCGTTTCCAAAATGGGGTCATTTGTGGGGGGTTTCCACTGTTTAGGTTCATTAGGGGCTCTCCAAAGGCAACATGACACCTGCAGACCATTCCATCAAAGTCTGCATTCCAAAACGTCACTACTTCCCTTCCGAGCCCTGACGTGTGCCCATACAGTAGTTTTCTCCCACATATGGGGCGTCAGCGTACTCAGGACAAATTGGACAACAACTTTTGGGGTTCAATTTCTCCTGTTACCCTTGGGAAAATAAAAAAATTGGGGACTAATTGATCATGTTTGTGGAAAAAATACGATTTTTTTTATTTTCATGCCCTGGCATTATAAACTTCTGTGAAGCCTTTGTGGGTTCAAAGTGCTCACCTCACATATAGATAAGTTCCTTAGGGGGTCTAGTTTTCAATATGGGGTCATTTGTGGGGGGTTTCCACTGTTTAGGTACATTAGGGGCTCTCCAAAGGCAACATGACACCCGCAGACCATTCCATCAACGTCTGCATTCCAAAACGTCACTACTTCCCTTCCGAGCCCCGACGTGTGCCCATACAGTAGTTTTCTCCCACATATGGGGTATCAGCATACTCAGGACAAATTGGACAACAACTTTTGGGGTCCAATTTCTCCTTGTACCCTTGGGAAAATAAAAAAATGGTGACTAAAAGATCATGTTTGTGGAAAAAATACGAATTTTTTATTTTCACGCCCGGGCGTTATAAACTTCTGTGAAGCACTGGGGGGTTCAAAGTGCTCACCACACATCTAGATAAGTTCCTTGGGGGGTCTAGTTTACAAAATGGTGTCATTTGTGGGGGGTTTCCACTGTTTAGGTACATCAGGGGTTTTCCAATCGCGACATGGTGTCCGATCTCAATTCCAGCCAAAAACGTCAAATGGCGCTGCTTACCTTCCGAGCTCTGCCATGCGCCCAAATAGTGGTTTACCCCCACATGTGGGGTATCAGCGTACTCAGGACAAATTACACAATAACTTTTATGGTCCTGTTACCCTTGGAAAAATAATAATTGAGGGTGAAAAGATCATTTTCCTGGAAAAAAATATGATTTTTTAATTGTACGGCTTTATGTTATAAACTTCTGTGAAGCCCTGGGGGTTCAAAGTTCTCACCACACATCTAGATAAGTTCCTTAGGGGGTCTAGTTTCCAAAATGGTGTCATTTGTGGTGGGTTTCCACTGTTTTGGTATATCAGGGGTTTTCCAATCGCGACATGATGTTCGATCTCAATTCCAGCCAAAAACGTAAAATGGCGCTGCTTCCCTTCCGAGCTCTGCCATGCGCCCAAATAGTGGTTTACCCCCACATGTGGGGTATCAGCGTACTCAGGACAAATTGCACAATAACTTTTAGGGTCCTGTTACCCTTGGGAAAATAAAAATTGGGGTGAAAAGATCATTTTTGTGGAAAAAATATGATTTTTTAATTGTACCGCTGTACGTTATAAACTTCTGTAAAGCCCTTGTGGGTTCAAAGTTCTCACCACATATCTAGATAAGTTCCTTGGGGGGTCTAGTTTCCAAAATGAGGTCACTTGTAGGGGGTTTCCACTGTTTAGGTACATCAGGGACTCTCCAAACGTGACATGGCGTCCGATCTGAATTCCAGCCAATTTTGCATTGAAAAAGTCAAACGGCGCTTCTTCCATTCTGAGCTCTGCCATGCGCCAAAACAGTCATTCCCCCCACATATCAGGTATCAGCGTACTCAGGACAAATTTCACAATAACTTTTGCAGTCCAATTTCTCCTGTTACCCTTGGTAAAATAAAAAAAATTGAACCTGAAGTATTTTTTTTGTGAAAAAAAGTTAGATGTTCATTTTTTTTTAAATATTCAAAAAAATTCCTGTGACGCACCTAAAGGGTTAATAAACTTCTTGAATGTGGTTTTTAGCACCTTAAGGGGTGCAGTTTTTAGAATGGTGTCACTTTTGGATATTTTCTATCATATAGACCCCTCAAAGTGACCTCAAATGTGATGTGGTCCTAAAAATAAAATGGTGTTGTAAAAATGAGAAATCGCTGGTCAACTTTTAACCCTTATAACTTCCTAACAAAAAAAAAATTTGGTTCCAAAATTGTGCTGATGTAAAGTAAACATGTGGGAAATGTTAGTTATCAAGTTTTTTGTGAGCTGTATCTCTGTGATTTAAGGGCATAAAAATTCACATTTGGAAAATTGCGAAATTTTCAAAATTTTCGCCAAATTTCTGTTTTTCTCACAAATAAACGCAAGTTATTTGAATGAAATTTTACCACTAACATGAAGTACAATATATCACGAGAAAACAATGTCAGAATCACCGGGATCCATGGAAGCGTTCCAGAGTTATGACCTCATAAATGTACAGTGGTCAGAATTGTAAAAATTGGCCCGTCATGAACGTGCAAACCACCCTTGGGGGTGAAGGGGTTAATGTCCCCCATCATAAAGGAAGTGTCCCTGGTAATGTCCCCTATCTTGTAATGTCCACTATCCTGGCTCCTGTCCTTTAATAATGTCCTCCATGCTGTAATAAGATCCTCTATCCTGATTTCCATCTTGAAATAATTGCCCCATTCTGAAAAAATTTCTATCATCCCATCTCCATGCTGTAATAATGGCCCCATCCTGGAATAAATGCCCCCATCCTTTAATAGTGTCCTCTGGCCTATCACCTATCCCCTATTCTGTAATAAAGTCCCATCCTGACCATTATCCTGTAATAATGTCCCTCCTTGAACCCATCCTTTAATAATGGCTCCTCATTTTGTAATAATATCCCTCTTTCTGCCCTCTATCCTGTAATATTGTCACCCATCATGGTCCCCATACTTTAATAATATTCTACATACTATCCTGAAATAATGGCTACCATTATGTAATAATAACCCCCATCTTTTCCGCCATCTTGTAATAATGTCCCTCACCCTGTAACAATGCCCATCTTACTGAATAATGTATTGCATTCTGGAATAATGCCCTCCATCCTGTAAAAATGTCCCCTACTGTGTAATAATGTCCCCCATCTTGGGCACCATCTTTTAATAATGTTCCCCATCCTGGCTCCCACCCTGTAATAGTGCTTCTCATTCTGAGCCACATCTTGTAATACAGTCCCCTAACTTGGCCCACATCCTGTAATAATGACCCTCATCCTGGCCCCCAACTTGTAATAATGTCTTCTATTTTGGCCAACATCATGTAATATTCTTCATCATCCTTGAATAATGGCCCCCATTTGGTAATAATATCCCCCATCTAAATAAAGGAAAATAAAGACTCCACTTACCTGTCCTTGCTCCCGCGACAAGTAGTGTTCTCATCCATCTTCACAGCCAGGGCAGTGCGGTCCATCAGAGTGACAGTACACATCTCCAAATGCCAGCTGACAGCCTTTGATAGCCTGATGGCTTGTGCAGCTATTGTATAACTGTTTGAGGTTGAGTCACACATCCAGCTGAAAAAGCAGTTTACTACTTAGGTGCCATAGCGAATTAGTTTCCGCCTTTCAGCCGGAGTCTCCTAGAGAAGATGGAAATCTGACGAAAACTTGCTGTATTCCTATTTCATGTATTTTCAGATTAATGGAGCTATTTGTGGATTATTTGTTTCAAAGTTAAAAAAAACTTCTTCCTCAGGGGATGATATAAAGCTTGATATCATCCTCTGAGGATGAAGTGTTTTTAACTTCGAAACGCGTTGGAAAAATGAATAGATCTGCAATATTTTGATGAACAAATGAATCAGTGTCGTGTCTAGCAGTGCATTAAATCCACAAAAAGCTCCATTAATCTGAATATTCCTGTGGTCACTGGTTTGACCTGTGGATGTGGGGCAGCTGACTGACAATTTGATGTGCTTTGTCTCTCCTTCATCAGGTGAGTGGAATTATAATATTGTCTGTACCCTGTCTATCAGATAAGATGCTATTTGCGCTTTTTCAATTCCTACAGTGTGAATCAGTATTTCAAGTATTTAAAATAAATTAAGCTACTTTCATCTTTTGCATTTTTTTCATCTGTAGGGTTTGGATATTGACTTACAGGGTAGTCACTAGCAACCTTTAGATGTTACTTGAAGAAACAACCGAAAAAAATGGCTTAATCGCAAGTGTGGAAAAGATCATTTAAACAAAAAATCCCCATGGGCAAATTAACTTACAGTTTGTGAGTAGCACAAGACCACTCACATAGCAATAGAGCTTCTAGTGCGATGAGTCGGCCTACTGCTTCCACACCTGTTGCCCTATGTACAAACGCCGTAAACAGACTAAGGAAGAGACCAACAACCTAGTGAGAAACACTCACTCAATATTCAAATGGCATATATGGATATTCATAAAAGACAATAATAACCTTCTCAAACAAATATGAATAAACCAAAATAAAGTCCACGTTAATAAAGACTTAAATTTTTTTTTAAATTTAATTCCACAATAAAAGGAAAACCAAACAATTGGACATAATACAATACCATAATATATCATAGTATAAGGAGATAATTACATAGTGAACACATGCGCCATGAGTAAATTCTGCGATCATAAAAAATCCATAGGCAATGTAAAGTGCATATAGTGAACAGACCTAAAGTCTGAAGACTCAAATAAAGTGCAAAGGAGTCCTTGAGAGAGCCACGGTAGGTGAAACATACATTGGAGGGAGTTGGAGACACACTGAGCAACTGATCACGGGTATTTATGATCCTATTACAATTCCTTTGCACTTTATTTGAGTGTTCAGACTTTAGGTCTCTGTTCACTATATGCACTTTACATTGCCTATGGATTTTTTATGATCGCAGAATTTACTCATGGCCCATGTGTTCACTATGTAATTATCTCCTTATACTATGACATATTATGGTATTGTATTATGTCCAATTGTTTGGTTTTCCTTTTATTGTGGAATTAAATTAAAAAAAAATTTAAGTCTTTATTAACGTGGACTTTATTTTGGTTTATTCATATTTGTTTGAGAAGGTTAGACTAAGGAAGAGGAAAGATGAAACAAGAAGGTCTGTGTGTCAGGATTCGTACCGGGGTCTAGTCTGTGTTCCACAGCAAGTCTCGCTGCCTTACTTGCTGTGCCACACAACCATTCTTAATATACAGTTTCTGATCAACTAGGTCTTTTTCGTTCATTGTTCTTCCTCCGTTCTGGTGATTGGCTGCTTCACTGTTTCCTGTGCTTATGTCCCGCCTTTTTCCTATTTAGCACTCCACAGGGCTCTCACTCCCTGCCGGTGATTCTTCTGTGGTACGGATTCCTGTCTTCCCTACAGCGCTGTCCGGTACAACCTCTGACAGCCTCCCGGTCTCTCTTTCGTTGAGTACCTCTGGGACTCCAGCTTTCCGCTTTGGTCTTTGCTGAAATCTTAGTATTTTTTGTGTTAGCTTGGGGTTTCGTGGTTTTACCCTTCAGGTTCATTCACTCTTTAGTTTCACTCTAGGAGTCCTCCTTGCTGCTGCTTGTCTCCCTTAGGTTGTCCTGCACTCATTCCACCCTCGGTTTACCCTCACTGTAGCTCCCTGCACTTACGCCGAGGTAGGGACCGCCGCCCAGTTGTCGCCCACCGGCTAGGGTGGGACCGGCAAGTAGGTAGGGTCAGTGGTGGGTGGAGCTCAGTGGCACCCTCTTCCCCTGCCGTGTGGTGGAATCATAACAGAATCACCGGCCTTCCCTATGGACTCTATGACCTCTTTAGTCAATCAAATGCAGGGTCTTACTCAGCTGGTGCAAGATCTTGCTGCGCAGGTCCAGCATCAGGAGCAAATTCAAGCAGCTGCCGTTGCAGGGACAACTAATTCTGAGCCTAGAGTTAACTTACCCGAGCCATTTTTCGGAGATAGAAGCCAATTTGCTTCTTTTAGAGAAAATTGTAAATTATATTTTCAATTACGACCTATTTCTTCTGGCCCCCCAGCTCAAAGAGTCCGTATCATAATCTCTCGCTTACGGGAGGGACCCCAAGAGTGGGCCTTCTCTCTGCCGCCAGATTCAAATCTCCGTGATTCTGTAGACAACTTCTTTCAAGCCTTAGGGAATATTTATGATGAGCCTGACCAAGTCGCTTTGGCCGAGGCAAACCTTACCTCCCTGACCCAGGGTGATCAGGAGGTAGAGGTTTATTGCACCCAGTTTCGTAGATGGAGCTTAGCTACCCGTTGGAATGATCCCGCACTTCGGAATCAATTTCAGCGGGGCCTTTCACCAGCCCTAAAGGATGAATTGGTACACTACACTCTGCCCCAGTCTCTGGAGGAGCTGATGGCTTTAATGGTCAGAATAAATCGCAGGTTAAGGGCAAGGAGATCGGAGCAGGCAGCAGCACAAGTTTCCGTTTTCTCTAGGGTCACTCCGGCTGTTCCGAATCTGCCAGCTGCCGAACCTATGGAATTGGGAGCCATGCAAGCTACCACAGATCCAAGTCCTTGCCGTCCACGCCACGCACTTGGAACCTGTTTTTACTGCGGAGATCCTCGGCACTGGATAAAGGATTGCCCGCGGCGCCCTGGCACTCCACAGGAATCTTCTCGGAATACACCACCTAGGCCTGTGGGTGGACAGGTAATTCCTTTAAGTTCTAAGAGACTCTTATTGCCAATTTCTATTGCTTTCACCTCCTCTAAGGGAGAAGGAGTTGCCATGATTGATTCAGGGGCTACTGCTAATTTTATGTGTTATGAGTTTGCTGTCTCATTGGGTATTTCTTTAATTCCACTCGCTCACCCCACTAAATTAGTTGGTATTGATAACACCCCACTAGCAAATGGGGAGATTAGTCTCTGTACTCCATTGCTATCATTTCAGGTTGGTGTACTGCATGTGGAACAGCTGTCATTTTTGGTTATGCATGACCTCCCAACTAGTGTCATACTGCGGCTTCCATGGCTCCAGCTCCATAACCCCAACATTAACTGGGTTTCTGGTGAATTGGAGAAGTGGGGTGCAGATTGTTCACAGAGATGCTTGTTAACACACGTTTGTGGTATCGTCTCAGTACAAGCTTCTCTTCAGAATCTTTTGGGCCAATTCGCAGATGTCTTTTCTATGAAGGAGTCTGAGCGGTTGCCACCTCATCGCTCCTATGACTGTACTATCAATTTGGTTCCCAAGTGTAAATTCCCTAAGGGACGCCTATATAATTTATCACCTCCTGAAAGAGAAGCTTTACGTGAATATGTACAAGAGGCTCTAAGAAAGGGGCATATCCGTCCGTCCACCTCACCTCTGGCCGCAGGTTTCTTTTTTGTCAGTAAAAAGGATGGAGGACTTAGGCCGTGTGTAGACTACCGAGGTCTTAATGAAATAACTGTCCGTAACCAATATCCTCTACCGTTGATTCCGGACCTGTTCAACCAGGTTCAGGGGGCTCGATGGTTCTCGAAGTTGGACCTGAGAGGGGCGTATAATCTCATTCGTGTAAAGGCTGGCGACGAGTGGAAGACCGCCTTCAATACCCCCGAGGGCCACTTCGAGTGTCTAGTTATGCCCTTTGGGCTGTGCAATGCTCCGGCGATTTTTCAAAATTTCACCAATGATATTTTCCAACATGCTATTGGCCGCTATGTAATTGTCTAGCTGGATGATATTTTAGTGTTCTCTCCTGACTGGGACTCACATTTAAATCATGTAAGGGATGTTCTCCAGGTACTCCGCAATAACCAACTTTTCGCCAAGCAAGAAAAGTGTATTTTCGGGGTCCAAAGTCTATCTTTTTTGGGTCATATTTTGACACCCCAGGCCATCACAATGGAGCCAGAGAAGGTAAAAGCGGTTCTTAATTGGGCTCGTCCTGCATCTTTGAAAGCTCTTCAAAGATTTCTGGGGTTTGCCAATTTTTACCGCAAGTTTATAAGAAACTTCTCCATTGTGGTGAAACTTCTCACAGATCTTACTGTGAAAGGTTCCGACTTGGTAAACTGGAGTAAAGATACAGTGGATGCCTTCACGTTTCTTAAGGAGAGCTTTGCCACTGCTCCTGTTCTTACCCAGCCCGATCAGGAGAGACCCTTTATTGTTGAGGTTGACGCCTCGGAGGCAGGGGTAGGGGCAGTACTTTCACAGGGGACTTCGTCTTTGACTCGTTTGAAACCCTGTGCAATTCTTCTCAAAGAAGTTTTCCCCAGCTGAAAAAAATTATGATATTGGGAATAGGGAACTGCTCGCTATAAAATTGGCCTTTGAGGAATGGCGACATTTCCTGGAGGGGGCCAAACATCCTGTTACTGTCCTCACCGACCATAAAAATCTTGAATATCTCAAAACGGCCAAACGGCTTAATCCAAGACAGGCAAGGTGGGCGTTGTTCTTTTCACGTTTTAATTTTGTGATTTCTTTCAGACCCGGCTGCAAAAACGCCAGAGCAGACGCGCTATCTAGAAGCTTCTTGCCTGAACAACCGTCAAACATCCCACCTGTTCCCATTTTACCTGATAAAGTATTTTTGGCTGCTAATTCCTCTGATTTGTTTGCTGAAGTTAAGCAATTTCAACATTTGTCTCCGTCCGGCTCTCCTGATAATAAATGGTTCGTTCCCTGTCATTTGCGTTTGAGACTGCTGAATGAACGCCACAACTCTCCTCTTTCAGGTCACCCTGGTATCTCTGGTACTATGGAGTCAATCTCCAGAAATTTTTGGTGGCCGACTTTACGCCGGGATGCCACTGCCTATGTCAAGGCGTGTGACATTTGTGCCCGGTCTAAGGTTAACCGCTCACGGCCTTTGGGTGAACTATGTCCTCTACCTGTTCCCTCCAAGCCATGGACCCATCTTTCCATGGACTTTGTTACTGATTTACCTTCCTCCCTGGGAATGACTACCTTGTGGGTTGTGGTGGATCGCTTTAGTAAGATGGCGCACTTTATTCCTTTACCCAAATTGCCATCCGCCAAGCAATTGGTCCCCTTGTTTCTAAATCATGTGGTGCGGCTGCATGGAATTCCTTCTAATATTGTGTCAGATAGGGGTACCCAATTTGTCTCCAAATTCTGGAGAGCTTTCTGTAGTAAAATTGGCGTTTCCCTTGCTTTCTCATCAGCCTTTCACCCGGAGACCAATGGGCAGACAGAACGGGCCAATCAAGCCCTTGAACAATTCTTACGTTGCTATGTGGCTGATAAGCAAGAGACCTGGGCATCTTTTATTGCCCTGGCAGAGTTTGCCATAAATAATAGGGTAAACTCTTCCACAGGGATATCTCCCTTCTTCTGCAACATGGGATTTCACCCTAAATTCAGCTCTTTCTCTGAGGACCCCTCGGACAATCCTGAGGTAGAGATTGTTTCCTCTGATCTGCGGTCAGTTTGGGAGCAAGTCCAAAGCAACATCAAAAAGGCTCAGGAGTCACAATGCCACTTTGCTAATATGAAAAGGAGGAGAAGTCCTTCCTTTGAAGTTGGGCAGAAAGTGTGGCTTTCTACTAAAAATCTGAAACTAAGAGTCCCCTCTGGTAAACTGGCTCCCCGGTACATTGGTCCTTTTAAAATATCTCAGATAATCAACTCTGTTTCTGTCAAATTGGATCTCCCCCAGGCGATGAGAGTGCATAAGGTATTCCATGTCTCTCTCCTAAAACCTTATGTACCTCCAGTTTGTCCGGCTGACACACCTCCTGCTCCTGTTGTTGTACTTGGTCACCCCGAGTTTGAGGTAAAAAAGATCTTGGATTCCAGGAAAGTTCATGGGGTCCTGCAGTACCTGGTGGACTGGAAGGGGTATGGCCCTGAGGAGAGGTCGTGGGTGTCTCATTCTGAGGTTCATGCTCCCAGGTTATGTAAGAGGTTCCATATCAATTTTCCTGAGAAGCCTTCCCTGTGTGAGGGTCCAGGGGCCCCTCATAAAGGAGGGGGTAATGTCAGGATTCGTAACGGGGTCTAGTCTGTGTTCCACAGCAAGTCTCGCTGCCTTACTTGCTGTGCCACACAACCATTCTTAATATACAGTTTCTGATCAACTAGGTCTTTTTCGTTCATTGTTCTTCCTCCGTTCTGGTGATTGGCTGCTTCACTGTTTCCTTTGCTTATGTCCCGCCTTTTTCCTATTTAGCACTCCACAGGGCTCTCACTCCCTGCCGGTGATTCTTCTGTGGTATGGATTCCTGTCTTCCCTACAGCGCTGTCCGGTACAACCTCTGACAGCCTCCCGGTCTCTCTTTCGTTGAGTACCTCTGGGACTCCAGCTTTCCGCTTTGGTCTTTGCTGAAATCTTAGTATTTTTTGTGTTAGCTTGGGGTTTCGTGGTTTTACCCTTCAGGTTCATTCACTCTTTAGTTTCACTCTAGGAGTCCTCCTTGCTGCTGCTTGTCTCCCTTAGGTTGTCCTGCACTCATTCCACCCTCGGTTTACCCTCACTGTAGCTCCCTGCACTTACGCCGAGGTAGGGACCGCCGCCCAGTTGTCGCCCACCGGCTAGGGTGGGACCGGCAAGTAGGTAGGGTCAGTGGTGGGTGGAGCTCAGTGGCACCCTCTTCCCCTGCCGTGTGGTGGAATCATAACACTGTGCTCATCATAGCATATACAGAATGGGAGGAATAGGGCTAAGCAACAGCACATGTGAAAAAGACTTGGGTATACTAATAGATCACAGACTGAATATGAGTCAACAGTATGATGCAGCAGCAAAAATGGCAAATGCAATTCTAGGATGTATTAACAGAAGCATACAGTCTAGATCACGTGAAGTCATTATTTCCCTCTACTCCTCTTTGGTCAGACCTCATCTGGAATACTGTGTCCTGTTTTGGGCACCACATTTTAAAAAAGACATCAACAAACTGGAGCAAGTTCAGAGAAAAGTGACCAGAATGGTAACCGGTGTGCAAACCCTGTCTTATGAGGAAAGGTTGCAGGATTTGGGAATGTTTAGCTTGCAAAAGAGAAGACTGAGTGATAACTTAATAGCTGTGTACAAATATCTCAAGGGCTGTCACATTGTAGAAGGATCATCTTTATTCTCATTTGCACAGGGAAAGACTAGAAGCAATGGGATGAAACTGAATGGGAGGAGACACAGATTAGTTATTAGAAAAAACTTTTTGACAGTTAGAGTGATCAATGAGTGGAACAGGCTGCCATGAGAGGTGGTGAGTTCTCCTTCAATAGAAGTCTTCAAACAGAGGCTGGACAGACATCTGTCTGGGATGATTTAGCGAATCCTGCTTTGAGCAGGGGGTTGGAACAGATGGCCCAGGAGGTCCCTTCCAACTCTATGATTCTATGATCAAACAAGAGAGTGTGTCGCTGTGGGGGAAGAACTCAGAAGGACCATACATGTGTTACCAGGATTATGAGGGCAAAGGTGGATCCTTTCTACCCCTGTGAAGTAAGAGAAATAACATTCTACCTTTTGTGATACATATGCTCAGAAGTAGTGTCTTTTCTCTAGCTGGGCTTTAGGTGGCACTAGAAAGTTTAAAGTTTGCACTCATTTTGGAGGAGCACTAATTTGATTAATATCGAAATGAGCGGAAAAGGGGAACAAAAGATTAATAATGGCAGCAGACCATGAAAACTGAATAATAACACCACCATGGTGGGCCAGAAGTTGGAATCACATCACCATAGATAATGACATGAAGTTAGTGTTGTTATGGATATAGAAGTTAATAAAGACTGTGATAACTCTGAGGAAGCAATGTTAGACAGGATTTCCTTAGTTATTAAAATGTATCAGGAATATATAAAAAGAATGCCAAATAGGCTGTACCTGCCGTTCTAGACCTGCATCTCTGGTCCTCTGGCTAGTCTTCTCTTTTACAAAGTGCCAGAATGCCTAGGGATTGCATGTTGAGTACAGTAGTAATTTTTTCATTATTTCTGCTTTTTGGGGACATTTTTTATTAACTCTGAAAATCCCTAGAGCTTAAACATTGCCAGTTTTAGTAAGACTTCAATTGCTTGCTGCTGATGGCACAATCAAGCAATGTCAGTTACTTAGGTAATATGGCAGGGCTGCATGAATCGAGCCATGCATAACGCCTGCTGCTGGGACGCTGCTACAGTAACATTGTAATTAGCTTAAAGATTGAGTTCCTGTTTGAACTTATTGCAGTAAGGAGCCAATTTGCAAAGATTTGTTATGGTAGCATCTACTTCCCGTCTTTCACTAACCTTGGGAATGTTGATTTTCAAGGTTGGCATAAACTGCCTCATAAAGAATCAACTTACTGTCAACATTTTCAGCTATCAGCAAAATTATTTGATATTTTGCCATCTTGTCCCAAATGACTGCTGACAATTGCATGTTTATTTGGCTGCATATATTGGCAAGAACTGCTGCCCACTTTAATGTCATCTTCAACTACAATTTTATTATTCAGTATTGTCCATAAATTGGGGCATGGTTTGATAACTTTAAAGCAATTCAATTTGCGCTTTGTAGTCAAATTGTTTTAAGTGTTTTACAAACTACAGGGAAAACAATAAATAATTGACTTAATCTAAAGCAATTCATTTTCCCAAGGGACCACATGAGAGGCTGTGACTGTTGCAGAGGGCTGAGCCAATACGTTCAAATTCAGTCTTTTTAATATTAACATTAACTTTTTATTATTATTTTGAACTAAACTTAATTTTATTGCATATTATTGAGATCAAAACCATATAATTTACTGATTTTGTATCACGTCGGCGGCGGTGACCGCCGCCGCCTGTACTCACCTGCCTCCATCTCGCCGCGTTGTGCTGGTCTCCTCCCCGCACTCGTTCCCCCGGAGTGTGGTCCTCACGCGCAGGTGCCTTAAGCCGCGGGCGCGCGCCATGCAGGGTTCTTAACCCTGCAACGCCCACCCTAAGGTTCTGTCCTCCTATCAGGTCACAGCGTGGGGTATATCAGGCGTCTCCAACATGGTGGAGACGCCTGGTTATCGTGTGCCTTGCCTGCGGTGCTCTGGCCAGGTTGCAGGAGTTCTTCCTGTAACTTCCTCTTATCCCTTGCCTTGCCTCAGTCCGGTGCTCATTTGCTGTCCTGCACTCTGTGCTCTGCTCTGTAGTCCTTTCCTCCCTGTCTCCATCCTGTACTAAAGTGCCCAGTCCTGTACTCCAGTGCCCAGTCCGGTACTCCGTGTCTCCGTCCTGTACTCCAGTGCCCACTCCTGTACTCCAGTGCCCACTCCTGTACTCCAGTGCCCACTCCTGTACTCCAGTGCCCAGTCCTGTACTCCGTATCTCCGTCCTGTACTCCAGTGCCCAGTCCAGTACTCCATATCTCCGTCCTCTACTCCAGTGCCCAGTCCTGTACTCCAGTGCCCAGTCCTGTACTCCGTATCTCCGTCCTGTACTCCAGTGCCCAGTCCAGTACTCCATATCTCCGTCCTCTACTCCAGTGCCCAGTCCTGTACTCCAGTGCCCAGTCCTGTACTCCGTATCTCCGTCCTGTACTCCAGTGCCCAGTCCTGTACTCCGTATCTCTGTCCTGTACTCCAGTGCCCAGTCCTGTACTCCAATGCCCAGTCCTGTACTCTGTGTCTCCGTCCCATACTTTGACCTGCACTTCTTACTCCGTTCTGCATTCTATCCTCAGTCCTGTACCTCTCACTCAGTCCTTTGAGCCGCCCCTCTTGGTTCTAGCAGTCGCGGCATCTGTCTTCCGAGGGTCTGCCCCTAACGGCCCCTGTATAGGGGTCGGCACCACCTGGCGCGCTCGCCCCCGGGAGCTCCAGCGCCGCGACCCAGAGGGTCCACTCTCGGACGTATCTTCCTGGCCGTCACAGTATAATCAGGCCATGGACCCCGCTAGTGCCTCGGCGGCCACGCAGAAGGAGTTGCTCTTTGTGAGTGAGAACCAGACTAGAATAATGTCCTTTATGAAATCCATGGATACCAGTCTCTCCGCCTTACAAACTGCTGACCCAGGGAACGCCCCGTTGCTAGCCAGACTCCAGCAGGAGCTCGCGCAGCAGCGTGACGCCCAGTCCCACATTCTGAGCTATATGGCGTCCATTGACGACCGTCTTCTGTCACTGCAGTCCGCTGCAGCCGCTTCGGCTCAATCACGGGATCCCGTATCTCACCCGCCACCCCGCTTAGGGAAACCTCCCAGGTTTAGCGGTGACCCCAAGTTATGTCGAGGGTTCTTGAATCAGTGTCGGTTGCACTTTGAGCTCCTGCCCCAGCAATACCCCTTGATCGAGCCAAAGTAGCGTTTATTATGTCCAATCTTGAAGGGGAGTCCTTGGCTTGGGTCAATCCCTTGTGGGAGAGAGATGACCCAGTGGTGTCTAGCATTCAGAATTTTCTAGACACCTTCCGCAGGGTATTTGATGAGCCTGGACGTGTGGCCTCCACCACTGAGGCTCTTTTCAATCTTCGTCAGGGTTCTCTCACCATAGGACAGTATGCCATCCGCTTCCGGACACTGTCCTCTGAGCTAGGGTGGAATAATGAGGCCTTGGTTGGGGCCTTTTGGAGGGGACTCTTGGGCAAAATAAAAGATGAGCTTGCTGGTCGAGACACTCCTACTACCCTGGAGGATCTCATATCCCTAGCCACCCATATAGATTTACGGTTTCAAGAACGCTCTCGGGAGTCAGTTAGGGAGAGGAGACCCTCTAGGCTATACCAAGTGCCTATTCCCCGCTCCCCGGCATCTCTTAGTGGTCCCGTCCCGGAGCCCATGCAGGTGGACCGGGTAAAGCTGACCGAAGAGCAACGCAGGGAGAGAAGGACGCAATGGTTATGCCTTTACTGTGGCGGGGCAAATAATTTTGAGCGTACTTGCCCAGTGAAGCCGGGAAACGCTTCCACCTAGGCCAGGTAAGAGAGGCCTCCCTAGGTGATACTGATTCCTCTCTGCCCCTTACCATTTCAGTACTGATTGTTGCAGGTCGGGAGCGTAGATCTGTGGAGGCGTATGTGGACTCGGGTGCGGCTGGTAATTTCATCCGGCTTAGGGAGGTGGACCAGTTCCGAATTCCGGTGGTTACTCTGGAAAATCCATGCACTATCGCCTCTGTGGATGGCAAACCACTACCTGAACCCATCACCATGGTCACTGCCGAAGTGGAACTACAAGTTGGAGCTCTTCACCGGGAAAAGATCGCCTTTTAAGTTCTGCCTAATCTGTCCCACGCCGTGCTCCTCGGCCTACCATGGTTACGTTCACATGAGCCTGTTCTGGACTGGTGTTCTGGGGAGATCCTACGTTGGGGACACTCCTGCCATAAGCGTTGTCTGTTGTCGGTACCTCGTCCTGGACTACGGCATGCTCCTACCGATCTTCCGGGGCTTCCTACGGCTTACCACTCATACGCCGATGTCTTCTGTAAGAAAGAGGCCGAGACCCTGCCGCCGCACCGATCCTACGATTGCCCAATCGAGCTGATTTCGGGAGCCAATCCCCCCAGGGGGAGAACTTATCCACTGTCTCCGGCAGAGACCACGGCCATGTCTGACTACATCCGGGAAAGCTTGGCTCGAGGTTTCATTCGGAAGTCATCATCCCCTGCCGGAGCAGGATTCTTTTTCGTCCGGAAGAAAGACGGATCCCTTCGGCCGTATATTGATTACCGAGGTCTAAACAGCATTACAGTCAAAAATAGGTATCCTCTTCCACTGATCCCTGAACTCTTTGACCGTCTGAGAGGAGCCCGGGTCTTTACTAAGCTGGATCTGCGGGGAGCCTATAACTTGATCCGAATCCGTGCCGGGGACGAGTGGAAGACGGCATTCAATACTCGGGACGGCCATTACGAGTACTTGGTTATACCTTTTGGTCTCTGCAATGCCCCGGCGGTATTCCAGGAGTTCGTTAATTAAATCTTCCGAGACCTACTGTACTCTTGTGTCGCTGTGTATCTTGATGACATCCTCATTTTTTCACCTGACTTGTCCACCCACCGGAGGAGTGTTCGACTGGTCCTGCAACGTCTACGGGAGAACCGACTCTATGCTAAATTGGAGAAATGCCTCTTCGAGCAAACCTCATTACTAGAGTTAAGCGACTTTTGGTTTTTTAGGGTCGCGTTTCATTTCGTGAAACCCGACTTTTCCAAAAGTCGGGTCGAGCAAGATCGTCCGATTATAGGGAAAAGTCGGGGTCGTCCCGAAACACGAAACCCAATGTAATTCAATGGGGAATAAAAGTCAGCAGTGAGAGGAGGACAGGAAACACACCAACAGTGCCCATTTGAATGCCAAAAGCATCAATTCTTCTTACTTAAGCTTGTCAACCTTAATTAACTTCATAATACAAGTTACGCACTGAAAAATGGGGGTTATTTGGCTAAAGTTGTGGGGGGGGGCTGGATCCAGGTTTTCATGTGCCCTGGGCGAAAGAGCGCCCCTTTAACACATACCACAACTAATCATGCTCCGATACGGCAGAGAAATAGCGGTATAGTACAATGAAAAATACTTCCCTTTTTACATCTCATGACAAGGCCCATCTATTTCTCCATACAGAATCATTGGTCCCATATAATGTTTGAAACAGTATATGATGAGCTTCACATAATGCTACAGTATATGTTGGTCCCCATGGATGAAGCTCCACTGTCTTATGGGCCCAAATAATGCTCCAAACATAATAGGCCCCATTTCTAATGCTCTAGTGTATAATGGACCCTGTAAATGCTGCTCCAGTGTCTGATGTCCACCTTTGGAATGTTCCAGTGTATGGTGGGCCCCATCTATCATTCTCCAGAGTATAGTGCTCCCCAAAAATTGCTGTCCCAACATTGAAAACAATCAAATAAGTCTCCTCGCTAGGGAATCCCTGTACTAGTCTGGACTCCTCGTCGTTCCCATCTTCCATCTCACTGCACAGTATTTCAACCTTGCAAGTGCTGTGATCCTGAGCAAGCAGGGGGGGCCCACTCGTTGGCGACGGCACTGGCACAGGGCCCCTGATAGTACGGTGGTGTGTCTGATGGCGGGTGGGCTGAACCTGCACTTTCATCTGCAGCTTCCTCTTTGTCACCGTGTAAGATGGAACTGTATATGGGAAGGGTAACCTGAGTTTCATCAGGGTCAGGTTCAGGCCGTGTAGCGTGCGAGGGGAATGTAGTGGTCTGGGTCAATGTACCAGCAGATTCATCGAGCAGTGGCTGGGCATCAGTGCACTTGTGTCGCCCCCAGGAGTACGGTCGCCACAGTGGCATTACCTTCCTCCTAGGGAGTGTGATGTCATGCTTGGGAGCAACGAAGGATCTCTCTAGCAGGTTAACTGATTGGGCGGTGTTATTCCCATGAGTCATGACCCTCCAAACAGCGTTCATGAAGGCAAAGTGTTTGTTTTACGTGGGCAGTATGGTTGCAAAGCTGAACCTTAAAGGAATGTCCAGAAGGGCACCACCAGGAGTGGAGCCTACGGTTTAATTCGACTCCACCTGGGAAACCTCAACCATGCAAGCTACAGAACAGATGCACACATTGCAAGCTTAATTCCGTTAACGAACGAGACTCCGTCATGCCCCGCGGTCCGAGTCTGGCATACTAGAGGGACACGTGAGGCTCTGGCACATGAGATTGGCCAATAACTGGTGTGTCATGCCCTTACATGTCCGTGGCTGCATGTGCGCTACACTGAAAAGGCCAGCGTTTGTCGCTTACAGGTGCAGATAACCCGCTGAACAACGTTAGTGATGGGGATCTGTGATTACAATTATTACCCGCGAACGATGATTTCCCAGTAAGTGCAGGTCAACCGCAGTTCCGGAATTAGGCCTAACCGTCATTCCTGAAAAAATGAAAAACTTACGTGTGCAAACCACAGGTGCTGTAGCTTGCTTAACAGCTCGCCATCTGTTCTCAGGCCCAGTATGGATTACACGTGATTGCACAAAGGTGAGAAAGGGTACCGTATCCCCGGATAACATGTATGGATAGCATAGTGTACACATTCAAAATATATGTCTATACATCAAGAGGCAGGCTCAGACGGTGTCAGGCCCAGTATGGATTGCACGTGATTGCACAAAGGTGAGAAAGGGTACCGTATCCCCAGATAACATGTATGGATAGCGTACACATTCAAAATATATGTCTATACATCAGGAGGCAGGCTCAGACGGTGTCAGGCCCAGTATGGATTGCACGTGATTGCACAAAGGTGAAAAAGGGTTCCGTATCCCAAGATAACATGTATGGATAGCGTACACATTCAAAATATGTCTATACATCAGGAGGCAGACTCAGACGGTGTCAGGCCCAGTATGGATTGCACGTGATTGCACAAAGGTGAGAAAGGGTTCCGTATCCCCAGATAACATGTATGGATAGCGTACACATTCAAAATATATGTCTATACATCAGGAGGCAGGCTCAGACGGTGTCAGGCCCAGTATGGATTGCACGTGATTGCACAAAGGTGAGAAAGGGTTCCGTATCCCCAGATAACATGTATGGATAGCGTACACATTCAAAATATATGTCTATACTTCAGGAGGCAGGCTCAGACGGTGTCAGGCCCAGTATGGATTGCACGTGATTGCACAAAGGTGAGAAAGGGTTCCGTATCCCCAGATAACATGTATGGATAGCGTACACATTCAAAATATATGTCTATACATCAGGAGGCAGGCTCAGACGGTGTTAGGCCCAGTATGGATTGCACGTGATTGCACAAAGGTGAGAAAGGGTTCCGTATCCCCAGATAACATGTATGGATAGCGTACACATTCAAAATATATGTCTATACATCAGGAGGCAGGCTCAAACGGTGTCAGGCCCAGTATGGATTTGACGGCCCAGACTACACAGCGGAGGAGCAGGGAGAGGTAAAGATTGCAAATGCTGGGGCCCTGCCCAAGCAAGGGGGGCCCACTCGTGGGCGTCGGTACTGGCACTGGGCCCCTCATAGTACGGCGGTGTGTCTGACGGCGGGTGTGCACCACCACCGTCAGAGACACTTGATTGCACTATGAGGGACCCTGTGCCAGTGCCCGCGCCCAAGAGTTGGCCTACCCACCTGTCCAGGGCAACGGCACTCGCACGGTGTCGTGCGCTAGGTGGTGACCCCGGCCATGGGTGGGGAGGCAGCACAGTTAGGGAGTTTTAGAAAGTGGCATATGTTGATGTTGGACATTCAGCTGATGCAAAAGGTGAAATAGGTCAAGTCCCAGGAAGAGGTGGACGAAAGCAAGCCATTTTTCTGTCACCCTATGTGTCATCAGGGGAAGGTGGGACAAAATCCTTGGAAACCCATGCATGGTTCATTTTAATGAAGGTTAGATCATCCACATTTTGGGTTGACAGACGGGTCCTTTTTTCTGTCAGGATTGATCCAGCTGCACTGAAAACTCTTTCCGATAGCACACTTGCAGCTGGACAAGCGAGCTCCTGTAAGGCATATTGTGCCAATTCAGGCCAGGTGTCCAGTTTAGCGGCCCAATAGTCAAAGGGGAATGACCTGTGTGGGAGAACATCGATATGGGAGGAAAAGTAGTTTGTAACCATAGTTGACAACTGCTGTCTCCTGTCAATTTCCATCGATGCAGTATTACCAGTTGTGTGAGCGGTATTTGAAAAATCAGTCCACAACATTGTCATGAAACCCCTGTCTCCAACGCCACTTCTGCTGTGTGCACCACGAACACCTCTGCCAAGCTGACCCCGGCCCGTACGGCTCGTGTGAGAACCATCACCACTGCTGTGTGCTGGGAATGCCTCAAGCAACCGATTTACCAGGGTTGCTTGTTTATTAGCCAATATTAGGTCAAGGTTCTCCTGTGGCATGATGTTTTGTAATTTGCCTTTATAGCGTGGATCCAGGATGCTGGCCAACCAGTAGTCATCATCGTTCATCATTTTGGCAATGCGGGGGTCCCTTTTTAGGATCTGCAAGGCATAATCTGACATGTGGGCCAATGTTCCCGGTGTCAATGATGCACTGCGAGTGCTGGGTGGAGGAGCACTTTCTGGCAAATCCACATCCCTCCAGTCACGCACAAACCCTGTACCAGACCTTGCCACGCCAACATTTTCACTTGCCCCACGAGATGCATCCTCCTCCCCTAAGTAATCACCCCCATCATTCTCCTCCTCCTCCTCCTCCTCCTCTTCTTCCTCCACCTCGTCCAGGAGAGGTCCCTGAGCAGACAATGGCTGAATATCATCAAGGATTCCCTCCTCCTCTTCCTCCTCATCAACATTGGCTGCAGAAGACTGCTCCTTAAGGTGCATCAAAGTTTGCATGAGCAGACGCATAAGTGGGATGCTCATGCTTAGGATGGCGTCGTCTGCACTTACCAGCCGTGTGCATTCCTCAAAACACTGAAGGACTTTACAGAGGTCTTTCAGCTTCGACCACTGCACACCGGTCAACTCCATGTCTGCTCTCAAAGTGCCTGGCCGTGTATCCTCCCAGAAATGCATTATGGCCTGCCTCAGCTCTCACAGCCGCTCCACCATGTGCAGGGTGAAGTTCCACCTTGTTGCAATGTCGATAATGAGGCGGTGGTTGGGAAGGTGGAGCAATCGCTGCAGCTTCTGCATACGAACGGAGTGTACAGGCGACCGGCGGATGTGCGCGCACAGTCTTCGCACCTTCTGGAGCAGGGCTGTTAACTCCGGATAATTTTTGAGGAAGCACTGCACCACCAGGTTCAAGGTGTGAGCCATGCAAGGTATGTGGCTGAGTTTTGAAAGGGCTATGGCTGCCACAAAATTACGGCCGTTATCACTAACTACCTTGCCTGCCTCAAGATGTACACTGCCCAGCCATGACTCAGTTTGTCGCTGAAAGTACTCGGCCAGCACCTCGGCGGTGTGTCTGTCGCCCAAACACATCATCTGCAACACAGCCTGCTGACGCTTTCCACTAGCTGCTCGATAGGGGGACACCTCGTGTGCAACAGTGGCAGCTGCAGATGGAGTGCTCATACGACTGCGCTCTGTGGACGAGCTTTCGCTTCTGGAGGAGGAGGAGGAGGAGGGTCGAACGCCTACAGCCAACTGTTTACTATACCGTGGGCTAGGCAGCACTGTCCCACCACCGCTGTCCCCTGTGGACCCTGCATCCACCACATTAACCCAGTGCGCAGTGATGGACATGTAACGGCCCTGGCCATGCCGACTGGACCATGCATCAGTTGTGAGGTGCACCTTTCCGCTCACTGACTGCTTGAGTGCATGGACAATGCGGTCTTTCACATGATGGTGGAGGGCTGGGATGGCTTTGCGAGAGAAGAAGTGGCGACTGGGTAGGTCATAGCGTGGTACTGCATAGGCCATGAGTTCGCGGAAAGCTGCGCTTTCCACCAACCGAAAGGGCATCATCTCAAACGAGATTAGTTTGGCAATGTGGGCGTTCAAACCCAGTGTACGCGGATGAGAGACTAAGTACTTTCTTGACCTACTCATAGTGTCTGGGAGGGTGAGCTGGACTTGAGAGCTGCATATGGTGGAAGTAGCGGTGGACAGGGCGGACTGAGAGAGGGTTGATGATGGTAATGGAGTTGGTGTTCTTTTTGATGGCCTAGAATCAGTCTTTCGTTGATATAACAGTGGGATTCCCTGACTGCTGTGGCCTTGCAACGACACCTCAACATTTGCTTCTGTGCTAACCGGTGGGCTTACAGTGGGGGAAACAATGTAGCGTTGCTAACTACCTTCGTTTTGATCAGTTGCACATGTGGCACTTGAGGTTTGGTGTTGTGTCCACGCTTGCAAGTGCATGCTGGTTAAATGTCTAAGCATGCAACTGGTATTCAAATTTTTCAGATTTTTCCCTCAGCTAAAGGTCTTTGCGCACTTCTTACAGATAACCTTGGCCTGATCATGAGGATTTTGTTCAAAAAAGTGCCACACTGCACTCTTCCTACTTTGGCAGACATTTTGCGGCCTAGCACGCTGTGATGTTTTGACCCTCTGGACAAGCTGTCCAGCAACTCTTTTGATTTTTGGAACCTGTCTTTGGAGTGCTCCGGGCCTGCCGGATAAGAGCTGTAGCGATGTCGATGTCTGCTGTGGATGCTCCTCATCTGAGCTATTGGAAGCAGCACCCTCTTCCCCCAATGGATAACAATCTGGGTCAACAACTGGGTCATCCATCACCTCCTCTTCAATGTCATGTGCACCTTCCTCTGTGTCATCGTGTATGGTGGTATAGTGTGCGGGAAGGGGCACCAGAGTCTCATCAGGGTCAGAATCTGGCTCTGTACACTGCGAGGACAATGTAGTGCTCTGAGTGAATGTACCAACAGAATCATCCATCAGCGGCTGTGCATCAGTGCACTCCATGTCAGATTCATCTTGGCCTGGGTAATTCACCATTTCACTTGATAATCCAGGCATGGTATGTGAAAACAGCTCCATGGAGTAATCAGTAGTATGGCCTGCGTCATCCTTCAATCTTGGTTGGGGTGAAGGACACAAGGAAAGGTGTGGTTCATGAACATGAGCCTCCAATGACGACTCAGTGCTTTTACTTTTTACAACTGAAGAAGAGGAGGCGATAGAGCTGGAGGCTGAGTCAGCAATGTAAGACAAAACTTTTTCCTGATGCTTTGGCTTTAAAAGCGGTTTGCCAACTCCTAGAAAACTAAGTCTTCGAAGCCTTAGGGAGCCAGACGATGACGCAGGCTCAACACCTCCTGCATTCGGTCCTATTTTGCTCTTGCCACTACCATCAGATCCACCACCAACACCATCATTACCAGCTGGCAACCCCCGCCCTATTCCACGGCCTCTTCCACCAGCCTTCCTCATTTTTGTTAAAAATGTAGACAAAATCCAACAAACTATATAGTAATGTAAAACAAGGTACAAGCTGTCTATAGGACAGGGGAGATTTTGAATTTCTTCTCACACTAGTGGACACTGGACACTTTTGGATTGTGTGAGGCCCAATGAATATCTGAGCGCTATGTGACAGGCTCGATGGCACTGCTGTGACCAAAGTGACTAGAGGATAAGTGAGACTTTGAATTTCTTCTCACACTTGTGGACACTGGACGCTTTTGGATTGTGTGAGGCCCAATGAATATCTGAGCGCTATGTGACAGGCTCGATGGCACTGCTGTGACCAAAGTGACTAGAGGATAAGTGAGATTTTGAATTTCTTCTCACACTAGTGGACACTGGACACTTTTGGATTGTGTGAGGCCCAATGAATATCTGAGCGCTATGTGACAGGCTCGATGGCACAGCTGTGACCAAAGTGACTAGAGGATAAGTGAGATTTTGAATTTCAGCAGACACTTGTGGACACTGGACACTTTTGGATTGTGTGAGGCCCAATGAATATCTGAGCGCTATGTGACAGGCTCGATGGCACTGCTGTGACCAAAGTGACTAGAGGATAAGTGAGATTTTGAATTTCTTCTCACACTTGTGGACACTGGACACTTTTGGATTGTGTGAGGCCCAATGAATATCTGAGCGCTATGTGACAGGCTCGATGGCACAGCTGTGACCAAAGTGACTAGAGGATAAGTGAGATTTTGAATTTCTTCTCACACTAGTGGACACTGGACACTTTTGGATTGTGTGAGGCCCAATGAATATCTGAGCGCTATGTGACAGGCTCGATGGCACTGCTGTGACCAAAGTGACTAGAGGATAAGTGAGATTTTGAATTTCTTCTCACACTTGTGGACACTGGACACTTTTGGATTGTGTGAGGCCCAATGAATATCTGAGCGCTATGTGACAAGCTCGATGGCACTGCTGTGACCAAAGTGACTAGAGGATAAGTGAGATTTTGAATTTCTTCTCACACTAGTGGACACTGGACACTTTTGGATTGTGTGAGGCCCAATGAATATCTGAGCGCTATGTGACAGGCTCGATGGCACTGCTGTGACCAAAGTGACTAGAGGATAAGTGAGATTTTGAATTTCTTCTCACACTTGTGGACACTGGACACTTTTGGATTGTGTGAGGCCCAATGAATATCTGAGCGCTATGTGACAAGCTCGATGGCACTGCTGTGACCAAAGTGACTAGAGGATAAGTGAGATTTTGAATTTCTTCTCACACTAGTGGACACTGGACACTTTTGGATTGTGTGAGGCCCAATGAATATCTGAGCGCTATGTGACAGGCTCGATGGCACAGCTGTGACCAAAGTGACTAGAGGATAAGGGAGATTTTGAATTTCAGCAGACACTTGTGGACACTGGACACTTTTGGATTGTGTGAGGCCCAATGAATATCTGAGCGCTATGTGACAGGCTCGATGGCACTGCTGTGACCAAAGTGACTAGAGGATAAGTGAGATTTTGAATTTCTTCTCACACTTGTGGACACTGGACACTTTTGGATTGTGTGAGGCCCAATGAATATCTGAGCGCTATGTGACAGGCTCGATGGCACTGCTGTGACCAAAGTGACTAGAGGATAAGTGAGATTTTGAATTTCAGCAGACACTTGTGGACACTGGACACTTTTGGATTGTGTGAGGCCCAATGAATATCTGAGCGCTATGTGACAGGCTCGATGGCACTGCTGTGACCAAAGTGACTAGAGGATAAGTGAGATTTTGAATTTCTTCTCACACTTGTGGACACTGGACACTTTTGGATTGTGTGAGGCCCAATGAATATCTGAGCGCTATGTGACAGGCTCGATGGCACAGCTGTGACCAAAGTGACTAGAGGATAAGTGAGATTTTGAATTTCTTCTCACACTAGTGGACACTGGACACTTTTGGATTGTGTGAGGCCCAATGAATATCTGAGCGCTATGTGACAGGCTCGATGGCACTGCTGTGACCAAAGTGACTAGAGGATAAGTGAGATTTTGAATTTCTTCTCACACTTGTGGACACTGGACACTTTTGGATTGTGTGAGGCCCAATGAATATCTGAGCGCTATGTGACAGGCTCGATGGCACAGCTGTGACCAAAGTGACTAGAGGATAAGTGAGATTTTGAATTTCTTCTCACACTAGTGGACACTGGACACTTTTGGATTGTGTGAGGCCCAATGAATATCTGAGCGCTATGTGACAGGCTCGATGGCACTGCTGTGACCAAAGTGACTAGAGGATAAGTGAGATTTTGAATTTCTTCTCACACTTGTGGACACTGGACACTTTTGGATTGTGTGAGGCCCAATGAATATCTGAGCGCTATGTGACAAGCTCGATGGCACTGCTGTGACCAAAGTGACTAGAGGATAAGTGAGATTTTGAATTTCTTCTCACACTAGTGGACACTGGACACTTTTGGATTGTGTGAGGCCCAATGAATATCTGAGCGCTATGTGACAGGCTCGATGGCACTGCTGTGACCAAAGTGACTAGAGGATAAGTGAGATTTTGAATTTCTTCTCACACTTGTGGACACTGGACACTTTTGGATTGTGTGAGGCCCAATGAATATCTGAGCGCTATGTGACAAGCTCGATGGCACTGCTGTGACCAAAGTGACTAGAGGATAAGTGAGATTTTGAATTTCTTCTCACACTAGTGGACACTGGACACTTTTGGATTGTGTGAGGCCCAATGAATATCTGAGCGCTATGTGACAGGCTCGATGGCACAGCTGTGACCAAAGTGACTAGAGGATAAGGGAGATTTTGAATTTCTGCAGACACTTGTGGACACTGGACACTTTTGGATTGTGTGAGGCCCACTGATATCTGAGCGCTATGTCACAGGCTCGATGGCACAGCTGTGACAAAAGTGACTAGAGCATAAGGGAGATTGGATTGCTTTTAAAAAAGCAGTTTGCAGAGCAGTGGGTAAACAGCAATGCCAGCCTGTCAGGAAGCCTTAAAAGGCAGCCCAACAACCAACACCACTGATACACCACAATATAGCCTCCCCTTGCACTGCACACACAGTGACTGGTGTGTTGTGCAGGCCAAATCGCCAGCAGCAGAAGCAGTTTTTTTGTCTTCTTCCCTGCCTAACGCTCTCCCTACAGAATCGGCAGCAACCTCTCCCTATACTGAGATAGGCAGAAGTAAGATGGCGGTCGGCGTGCACGCCCTTTTATACCCCCTGTGACGCCCACCAAAGCAAGCCAATCACTTGCATGCCCTTCTGAAAGATGGTGGTGACCCGTGCCTATGTCATCACGTTGCCCACAGTGTCCGTGGATCCTGATTGGCTGAAAAAGAGCGCAAAACATACTTTTGAAACCCGACTTTGGCGCGTAAGTTGCCGACCTCGTGGACGACCTCATCCTAGGGTCGGGTTTCGTTTCATGAAACCCGACTTTGCCAAAAGTCGGCGACTTTTGAAATTTTTCGACCCGTTTCGCTCAACTCTACTCATTACCCTTTCTAGGGTACATTATCACGGACTCTGGGGTGAGGATGGATCCTGAGAAATTGTCTGCAGTACTCAAATGGCCACGTCCGGTTGGAGTAAAAGCTTTCCAACGGTTCTTGGGTTTTGGAAATTACTACAGGCAGTTCATTCCCCACTTTTCTTCTGTGACCAAGCCCATCTCCGCCCTTACCCGAAAAGGGACCAAAGCACATGTCTGGCCACCAGAGGCCGACGAGGCCTTCCTTGCCTTGAAACGATCCTTTGCTACCGCCCCCATTTTACATCGGCCAACAGCTAATAGGCCCTTCACCCTAGAGGTGGATGCGTCCTCCATTGGAGCCGGGGCGGTCCTCTCTCAGCGGACGTCTTCTGGTCACTTGGTGCCTTGCGGGTTTTTCTCTAAATCCTTCTCTCCCACAGAATGCAACTATTCAATTGGAGATCGGGAGTTACTGGCCATTAAGATGGCACTGGAGGAGTGGCGGTATCTTCTGGAGGGAGCGGTCCATCCATTCACAATCTTCACGGACCACAAGAATTTAGCATATCTTCAGGCTGCGCAAACGCTCAACTCCAGGCAAGCCAGGTGGTCGCTATATTTTCCCCGCTTTGACTTCAAACTCCATTTTCGGCCTGGCGATAGGAATACCAAGGCGGATGCCTTGTCCAGGTCATTGCAATCACCCGAGGCTGAGGAGGCTCCTTCATATATCATTGAGCCTGCCAAAGTTATCACCGTGGCACCCGTGACGCTCTCCCCCATTCCGCCAGGCAAGACTTTCGTTCCACCAAATAAGAGGTACTCCAAGATTGCGGGCCACGTTGGGGTCAAGAAAACCCTCTACCTTCTCTCTCGCTACTATTGGTGGCCTTCTCTTCATCAAGATGTGACAGATTTCGTAGCCTCCTGCACGACTTGTGCCCAGAACAAAGTACCTAGGGGCCTGCCGTCTGGCCTGCTTTATCCTCTGCCTCCTCCTGAGGCCCCTTGGTGACAGATTGGTATGGACTTCATTACCGACTTACCTCGCTCTTCTGGATGTACCACTATCTTGGTGGTGGTCGACCGCTTCTCCAAGATGGCCCATTTTATCCCGTTGCCTGGTCTACCCACGGCACCCGAGTTGGCCAAGGTCTTCATCCACCAGATCTTCAGGCTTCATGGACTCACTCAACGTATTGTCTCGGATCGAGGGGTCCAGTTTACCTCCCGATTCTGGAGGTCACTCAGCAAGCTCATGGGGATATCTCTGGACTTCTCCTCCGCCTATCACCCCCAGTCCAACGGGGAAGTGGAACGGATCAATCAGGTACTAGCAGCCTACCTGCGTCACTTTTCTAACACCCATCAAGACAACTGGGTTTCCCTTCTGCCATGGGCAGAATTCGCCCATAACAACCACCCCAACGAGTCCACCACTAAAACACCGTTCTTTGTGGTTTTTGGCCAGAACCCTGGTGTTCCGCTACCCCTCTTCTCGCCTTCGGGGGTTCCTGCTGCGGATGCCCTCTCTTCGGAGTTTTCTATAGTCTGGAGGGAGACCAGAGAGGCTCTTGAAAAGTCCAGTGTCCGGATTAAAAGACATTGCAGACAAAAGATGCAGGGACCTTCTGCCATACCAACCTGGTGACAAAGTCTGGCTGTCAACTAAGCATATCCGCTTAAAGATGCCTTCTTACAAACTGGGTCCCTGGTACATCGGTCCGTTTGAGATTCTTGGATGCATTAACAACGTGGCTTATAAATTGAGGTTGCCAGCTTCACTCTGGGTCCCTAACGCCTTCCATGTCTCGCTCCTTAAACCTGTTGCTCTTAATCGGTATCGCCGGCTTCCACCTCCTGTCCCTCAACCAGTAGGGGCCGATGATACCTTTGAAGTAAGAGATATTTTGGACATGAAAAGAGTTCGGGGGCAAACCTTCTTCCTTGTTGATTGGAAGGGTTTTGGTCTGGAGGAGAGGTCCTGGGAACCCAGAGAGAATATTAACGCTCCTCTTCTATTAAAGAAGTTTTTCTCCAACCTCTGGAGGGGGAGACGTAAAGGGGGGTACTGTCACGTCGGCGGCGGTGACCACCGCAGTGCCTGCAGCGGCGGGGCCCGCCGCCGCCTGTACTCACCTGCCCCCATCTCACCGCGCTGTGCTGGTCTCCTCCCAGCGCTTGTTCCCCCGGAGTGTGGTCCTCACGCGCAGGCGCCTTAGGCTGCGGGCGCGCACCATGCAGGGTTCTTAACCCTACAGCGCCGGCCCTAAGGTTCTGTCCTCCTATCAGGTCACAGCGTGGGGTTATCAGGCATCTCCAACATGGTGGAGATGCCTGATTATCGTGTGCCTTGCCTGCGGTGCTCTGGCCAGGTTGCAGGAGTTCTTCCTGTAACTTCCTCTTATCCCTTTCCTTGCCTCAGTCCGGTGCTCGTTTGCTGTCCTGCACTCTGTGCTCTGCTCTGTAGTCCTTTCCTCCCTGTCTCCATCCTGTACTCCAGTGCCCAGTCCTGTACTCCAGTGCCCAGTCTGTGCTCTGCTCTGTAGTCCTTTCCTCCCTGTCTCCGTCCTGTACTCCAGTGCCCAATCCTGTACTCCAGTGCCCAGTCCGGTACACTGTGTCTCCGTCCTGTACTCCATATCTCCGTCCTGTACTCCAGTGCCCAGTCCTGTACTCTAGTGCCCAGTCCTGTACTCTGTATCTCCGTCCTGTACTCCAGTGCCCAGTCCTGTACTCCGTATCTCCGTCCTGTACTCCAGTGCCCAGTCCTGTACTCCAGTGCCCAGTCCTGTACTCCATATCTCTGTCCTGTACTCCAGTGCCCAGTCCTGTACTCCAGTGCCCAGTCCTGTTATATATATATATAACACTTCAAAAATGCATTTAAAAATTTTGCTGGGTTAAATTTGTTACCCATACAATATTCTGTGGTCTATGGTAAATTTCTGTGATATCTAACACTCCAAAAAACATTAAACAAATTAGCTGCATTATATTTCTCACCCATACACAATTCCATGGTCTGGGGAAAAGTTCTGTGATATTATCTAACACTGCAAAAAAAAATTTAAAAAATGTCTGGATTACAGTTCTCATCTGTACACTATTCCATGCAGTCTTAAATTATTGAGCCATACAGTTTCACGTGTTCTGTCGTACATTTCTGTGATATCTGTCACTCAAAAAAAGAGTTAAAAAAATTAGCTGCATTATATTTCTCACCCACACTACTCGATGGACTGGGGTAAATTTATGTGATATTATCTTACACTCCAAAAAGTGTTAAAAAAAAAAATAGCTGGATTGCATTTCTCACCTATACACTAGTTTCCTAGTCTGGGGTACATTTCCTGTGATCCTTAAAACTGAAAAGTGTTTGAAAAATTTTGTAGGGTTCCATTTCTCAGCCAAACAGTATTACATGGTCTTGGGTACATTTCTGTGATTTATAACACTCCAAAAAGTATTAAAACTTTTATAGTATTCAGTTACCATATTTTTCGGACTATAAGATGCACCGGACCATAAGACGCACCTCAAAATTTTAGAAGGAAAATGGGGTAAAAAAATAATGCGTCAAAAGGGGGTCCGTCTTACAGTCCTGAATTCAGCTTACCCGTGGGGGGATCGGCAGCGCTGGTGGCAGTAAGAGTCGGGCGATTCTTTCGGTGGACCGACACCACAGAGCGATGATCTCACTCCCATCCCAGCCTGGTGCAGCAGGTTCGGCAGTGCTCGGTGGTGTGGGAGTTTCCAGGGTCATTTTCTGATGTCCAACGCTGCAGAGCGATGATGGTGCGGCTGGTGCGGCGATGTTCAGTGGTGCCGAGGGCTCCGGCCGTATTTTCTGAAAGCCCGGAGCCCCCACACTTCTAGTGCCTTGATGCTGTGACCTCCAGGAAAATTGCTGCCGGAGGCAGCACATGCGCAGATTGAGATCTCGGCAACGAGATCTCGTCCTGAGATCTCGAGAGACGAGATCTCAGAGCTAAGATTTCAATCTATGTATGTGCCACCTCCAGCGGCCATTTTCCTGGAGGTCACAGCATCGAGGTAATAGAAGTGCGGGGCTCTGGGCTTTCAGAAAATGTCGCCAGAGTTCCCGGCACCACCGAGCACCGCCGCACCATCATCGCCCTGCAGCGTCAAACCAGGACCACCGGAAGCATCGCCCGACTCCTGCTGCCACCACGCTAAGTGTAAGTACCGTACATTCTGACTATAAGATGCAGTCCCGTTTTCCCCAAAAAATTTTTGGGGAAAAAGTGCGCCTTTTAGCCCAAAAAATGCGATAGTTATCCATACATTGTAACATGCTTGGTGAGTGACAAAGGTGGTAGATATCCAAGAAGTATGGTAGAAAGGTGGTAGAAGCATGCAAGACTCCTAAGTGAGTGACCAAGAGGAATATCAAATCCAGAGGAAGCTGGCACAACAGCAGAGGTGGCAGGATCTTTTTTTTGCTGATCCGGCCAATATACCAGACACACCAAAGCCCGAACCCAGGCTGCTGGGGTTCCTGCGGACTGCAGACAGGAGAGCCAGGATTCAGGAACTGGTAAGCAGAGTGTGGGGCCAATTTTTGTTGAAAGAGACAAGGAGGTGAGCCAGGACCAGCTAGCCATAAGGTACTGAGAGTTCACATCTTGGGGGTGGTAGATACTTACAACCATAAGCAAAATGAGGGTCCATTGAACAGTTTTGTAACAGTTTGTAACCCGTCATCACATCTCGCTCAACCATTGGGCAGTAGAGACAGAACACTTGCCTCAAAGGCTGCAAAAGCTGACGGCTGGGAATAGGGTCACATACCTCAAATTGGAGGGGCAACATTGCTGGTATGCTGTGGGTTTGATCCCAGAAGGAATGGAGCATAATGAACCCTTCTTGAGGAATGAATAGACTTGGAAAGGCTCCTTGAGGCAGCTTAAGAGAGGGCAACTACCACCCCCGAGAGATCGTACTGTCCTTGGGGTTCCCACCTCCTATGCATGAGCAACTGATAATGCAGCTGACACACGGGGCTGTTGCCCATATCTATATGTCAGGGGTTCCAACATTACCTGAAGCTGAGTCACTTACATCAGAGGGAGCTGGGAATCAAGCTCCAGGAAGCAGGTGGAGGCAGTCACCCCAGCTTCAAGAGGAAGGAAAAGAATAACCGGGCACCTGAAGATTAATGTTTTCCCTGCTTATAATTTGTTCCTGGTTTTGTACTTAACGCAAAGTCTTAAAGTCTTTATGAGTGTGAAAGTACAGCGAGCACACTTATAAAACATTTAAATGAGGCCTGCAATTTGTTGCATTTCAGGGGTCTATGGATGATTGTCCATACTTATAATTTTTTTCTGGCTTTGTACTTTGTGCAAAACTTTTATGAGTGTAGGAGTACAGCAAGTACACTTTTAAAATATTTGAATAAGGCCCACCAATTGTTGCCTCAAGAGTCCATGGATGAACCTCCTTATAATTTTTGTCTGTCTTTGCACTTTTTGCAAAGCCTTTATAAGTTTAACACGGTTAATATTGCATTACGGTGCTATGTAAAACTAACAAAGTGTAGAAAAATATTTCAGGATTAGATTACTCATACATAGAGTATGAAGTGCTTTTTCTCACATTTGTGGAGGTATATAACACCACAAAAAAGTATTTACAAATTTGGCTTGTTTGTTTATGGGTCGCCCTCCCAGGGCTGTGGGGTACTCGGTATAGGGCCGGTCCTTCAGAGGGGATTGTCACAGCAGCGGTGACCCGGTCCGTGGCCCTGGGCACCCATGTAAAAGGGGAATTGAATGATGGAATAAAGTTGAATGGTTCGTGATGGTGTTCGGCAAGGGAGATGTTAAGCCAACACTGCATGCAGATCCTCTTGGACTGATGGTATGGCGCAGCAAAGATGTTATAGCTCCCCACAGATGAAGCTGCAGTCCCAGGGAAGTGTAGATAAGCATTGCAGGAATGTTGCAGTGTAGGCACAGGGATGTAGCGGACTGACTGACTGACTAAAGTCCTAAACTCTTCCCGCTCACTTTAATGTAAACTCAGCTCCACCCACCACCCAGCACATTTCATGTTTCAAGCAGGGAGCCACCAATGGGTGCTTTGCTACACTCCAAGCAGGGAGCTGCCGAAGGTGCTTTGCTACATTACTTTGTGGTGTGGGGTGCAGGTGTTGGAGTGTGGTCAGGAGTCTCCACCTTACCTGGATGGTGGGGTACCACACCTCAGGAGGAGGTGCAGTACCTCTGTGGCGACTGAGCCTCAGGGGCGCCACATTTACATTTCTTGCCCATACTCTATTCCGTGTTTTGGGGTACATTTTTGTGATATACATTAAAAAATAAGTTTCAAAATTTTTCATGGTTAAATTTCTCAGCCATACAGTATTATGTGTTCTTGGGCACATTTCCTTGGTATATAACCCTCAAAAGACCTATTTACAAATTTATCAATATTTTATTGCTCATCCATAGGGTATTAAGTCTCCTTGGGTGCGTTTTGTTGCTATCTAAGCCTCTAAAAAAAATTTCCAAAAGTTAATCGGTATTATATTGCCCATCCATACAGTATTTCGTGTTCTTGGGAACGTGTTTTTTATATATAGCCCTTAAAAAACTCTTGGGTAGATTTTGTTGATACATAAGCCTCGAAAAACTTGTTCAAAATTTTATTGATATTATAATGCTCACCCACAGACTCTTCCAAGATCTGGGGAACATTTCGTTGGTATACAACCCTCAAAATACATGCTTAAAAATGTATCGGTATTATATTTCTCATCCATATTGTATTACATCTTCTTGGGTACATTTTATTGGTATAAAACCCTCCAAAAACTTATTAAACAATGTTTCAGTATTATATTGCTCATCCATACAGTATTACGTGTTCTTGGGTACATTTTCTTTGTATACAGCCCTCAAAAAACTATTGGGTAGATTTTGTTGCTATATAAGCCTCAAAACACTTGTTCAAAACATTATTGGTATTATAATACTCACCCATAGATTCTTGCATGATCTGGAGTACATTTTGTTGGTATATAACTATCAAAATACTTGCTTAAAAATGTATGGGTATTATATTGCTCATCCATAGGATATTACATCTTCTTGGGTGCATTTCATTGGTATTAAACCGTCTACAAACTGATTTAAAAATGTATTGGTATTATATTGCTCATCCACACAGTATAATGTATTCTTGAGTAATTTTGTTGCTATAAAAGCCTCTAAAACCTTTTAAAAAAAATTTCGGTATTATATTGCTCAACCACACAGTATAACATGCTCTTTGGTGCATTTTATTGCTGTAGAAGCCTCAAAAAACTTGTAGAAAATCTTAAGCTATGTGTACACGTTGCAGTCTTTGTGTGTTTTTGTCACATTTTTTTCAGCTTGGAATTGTAACAAAACCATGCATGTCATGCACACATTAAGCAGTTTTGTCTTGCAGATTTGTCGCATTTTTCACCATTGACTTCACTCAAATCAATCAAAAATGCAGGGTAAAAACACACCAAAAACGTACATTTTTGCAGCTGCATTTTTCCTGCCAAGAGATGCAGAAATAGTGCACAAATTTTACTTAACATGTGCACATACCCTATGCCTCAACAAACTTGGTCAAAATTTGAGGCTGTGTGCACACCTTGCAGATTTGGTGCATATCATGCACACGTTGAGTATTTTTGACTTACAGATTTGGCGCAGAAAATATCTGCAGCATGTCAATTCTCGTGGGTTTTTGCCCTGCGTTTTTCATCATTGACAGCACTCCATCACTCAATAGTATTGAAGTATTAGGTATTGTTCAGCTCAAACATCAAGCGCCTGAGCATTTTAGTGCTCACTCATCTCTAATAGACACTGTAAACAATGTTTCTCTTTGTTTCCACTATCATCCCCATAGTCCTCAAGTTCCTACTAACCTCCTTAATCCCTTCACCTAGTAATGAACTGCTTATCTCCCCCTCCATCCTCCTCATCCATCTCACTTCCTTCTCATATCTGTTACTCAACATAAAATCTTTTGGCTCCAAACTCAGGCAGCAACCTCATGCCCTCTTCTGTTCCCACCTACAACACTCTCTCTGCTCCTCCTCACTCCAGGTGATATCTCTCCAAATCCTGGGCCTTCTCACCTCATCTCTACAATCATTTCTACCTCCCATCCATGATTCATCACAAATTTATGAAACCTTTATAATCTTATACATATTTATGCAGCCCCCACTCTCCCAGTTCCTCTAACAGAAGCTCCATGGAACACTCCCTCTGTCTGCAACAAACTCTCCTACATCCATGATCTTTTCATCACCAACAAACTTTCCTTCCTCGACATCAGCAAACTTGGTTCACCCCCTCTGACTCAGCCTTTCCAATTGCGCTTTCTTATGGCCCCAGCAGCAAGCATGGTATAGGAGTTGGTTTTCTCCCTGTTAGAGAATGGCTCTTTCACCCCAATTACACTGCCACTCTCCATTACTCTCCCTTCTTTTGAGATTCACTTTGTCAGCATCTACTACCACTCCAACCTCCAACTGGCTGTCATGTACCTCCCAACTGGACCAGACACCACCTTTTTTAACCACTCCACTTCCTGGTTACTTAATTTCCATTCCACTGGCATCCCCACTATCATCATGGGTGACTTTAACATCCCATTGACACTTCCCACTCAGCTGTCTCCTAGATTCTAGTACTCTCTTCCTCCTTTGGCCTCACTCAGGTCTCACACAGCCACTCACAAACATGGCCACACACTGAACCTCATCTTCACCCACAACTGTTCCCTATCTAACCTGTATAACTTCACCTCTGATTATGTCTGACTACAACCTACCATATTTTTGGAATATAAGATGCAATTTTTCCTCCCAAAATGTGGAGAAAAATGGGGGGTGCGTCTTATAGTCCAGATGTACCAGCTCTGGCTGTGGTGGAGAGGTGGGAGAGTGGTTTCGGTGGAGCAGCAGGTCACAGAGGCAGGAGTGGGGCTCCGGCTAAAGAGAAATGAATATTCACTGCATTCCTTACCCATGGGCATGGAGGGCAATGAATATTCATTTATTTTTGGCATCCTGGTATGATTGGTCCCATCCTTATTCTGGTATGATTGACCACATCCCGGTCCTGGTATGCATGATCCCATCAGAAAAGATTAAAAAAAACATTACACTTACCTTCCTCCACTCCCTCGCAGTGTCCTGCTCACATTGCCAGCAGCTGCTTAATGCTTGTAAGCAGTGCATAACAGGGATGTCACACGCTGCTCACAAGCAGAGCACAGCTGCTGGAATACTCACCGTGACTGTTCATCGCAGAGAGCAGTGAGTATTCATTCCTCTTCAGTAGCGCACAGTGTCAGCCGGAACTTTGCTGCTGTCATGTGTATCAGGATGGGGACGAGGGGACCATATTTACCAGGACAGGGGTATTAAGTACAAAATTGACCACATTTTTTGCTTAAATTTTTTTCCTAATTTCCTCCTCTAAAACCTAGGTGCGTCTTATGGTCCGATGCAACTTATAGTCTGAAAAATATGGTACTCACATTCTCACATCAGCCTGACTGAAGAACTGTTGGCGAGATTCCAGGGCTGCTTAGCAGGGATGGAAAACATCCTATTCCAAAGAGCACTTTATCGCACACAAACCGTCCCTACCAATTTCAAGTCCACACTGCTGCAAAACAAACATATTTCTCATCTCTCATATCCTCCCTGCTTCACAACCCTAAGCAGCTATTCAACATTTTCAATTCTGTCCTCTGGCTCCCAGCACCTCCTTCCTCTTCTCTCATCTCAGCTGAAGACTTTGCCTCATTCTTCAAGCAGCAGATTGACAACATTGTAGAAAGCTTTGGTCTATAGTTCCCACATCCCCTCCTTATTAATACTCTGCTGTTGTGAACACTCTTGACCTGACTTCTGAGTTTGGGCTCCCTCTGGTGGTTGCTGCAGGTAGTGGAGCTGGTCGAGTTGACAGAAGTCCATCACCTGAAGACAATGAGTGGGAAGTCAGGTGTTACAGACTAGGAAGATTTAAGTGAGCAAGCTTCCCTCAGTTGCTGCTGGTGATTTGTTTTCCTTCCTGTGCATCTTGAAGTCCGCTTGTCCCCTGCTTGGTCCTGCATCGTTCAGATAAGTTATTTGTTTGCTGGAATCTTTTTGCATTTGATCCAGTTTTGCCTTTCTCTGCTTTCTGCTTTGCTGTGTGAGTTCAGCATTGTTCCCTGCTGGGACTGGTGCTGAACCTCGTTCCATATGCCACAGCTTATGTCAGTCTGTTCAGTGTTGCTAATCCCCTGTTATAGCAGTGTCTTTGGTTTTGCTTTCAGTTAACACCAGAATGCTGATCTAGTGGGGGAGAGGTCGTGTGGCCTCAGTATTTTTGGATATCAGACGTGTTGGATTTTTTAGGGTTTTTGCATGATTGCAGACAGTATCTTTTGTGTCCTGTGCTATCAAGACAGTTTGGGCCCCATCATTTGCTTACTCTATTTTCTGCCTGTGTTTGTGCCTCATCTTGTCCCACTGGCAATATATGTTTGGGGGCTATCTATTCCTTTGGGGTTCTGCTCCGGGGCAGTTTAGCTTTCCCCTTTCTTGCTTTAGGCTTAGTTAACTCTTTGGCTGTGCCGAGGCGTCTAGGTACGTTCCACGGCTAATTCTAGTTGTGTTGTTAGGTTTAGGGGTCTGCAATCCGCTAAGTTACCAACCTTTCTGGTGTTCTGGTTGCCTAGCTTATTTCCTGGCTATCCTCCTCGGTGACCTAATCATAACACTCTGCCCTCTTCCTCCAAAACTAATTTCTCCACCATTAGGGAAGATAAACTTTCCTCTCTACTCTCCAGATCACATCTCACCACCTGTGCACTTGACCCAATCCCATCCCACCTCATCCCAAACCTCTCCACAGTCTTCATCCCCATCCTAACCCATCTCTTCAACCTATCACTAACAACTGGTGTCTTCCCTTCATGCTTTAAATATACCTCGATCACACCCATCTTCAAAAAGCCCTCCCTTGACCCATCCGATGTGTCTTGCTATTGCCCTATATCATTTCTCCCCTGTGACTCAAAATTACTGGAACAACATGTTCATCTCGAACTGTCCTCCCACATCTCCTCCCGCTCTCTCTCTGACCCGTTACAATCTGACTTACAACCATATCATTCAACTGAAGCTGCCCTAACTAAAGTCATCAATGACCTACTAACCTCTAAAGCCAAGAAACACTACCCTGTCCTCCTCCTCCTGGACCTGTCCTCTCCCTTTGACACATTCTCCCTTACTACAGATTCTCTAATTTCTTGGCATCACAGACTTGGACCTATCTTGGATCTCTTCATCCCTAACCAACCGGACATTCAGCATCTCCCACTCACACACCACCTCCTCATCTTTCCCCCTATCTGTCGGTGTCCCCCAAGGTTCAGTTCTAGGACCTCTGCTATTCTCCATTTACACCTTCATCCTGGCTCCCATATCTTTCAATATCATCTCTATGCTGACGACACAGAACCAGTCCATGAGAGAAAAGTGCAAATAGGGTCTTATCTGGTGATAGTTTCAAAATAAATATCAGTTTGCACTCACCTAGTCTTCCATATTATAAAAGTCCATAGGACTCATCAGAGCCAACAGCTGCCGCAGATCCACAGGTCAAACCATTTGACCAATTCACAATAGCAGATAGAAAGAAATGTGGATATTGACCGCGCTGCTGTGGAAATCACAATCCCAGTATATGGATAAAAAATTGATATTTTCTTCACTATTCTCTCAATGCGTTTCGAAGTTCACATAGCTTCTTCCTCAGGAGATGCACATCCATATACTGGGATTGTGATTTCTACAGCAGCACGGTTAATGTAGATGTTTCCTTCTATCTGCTTTATGCTGACTACACACAGATCTACCTCCCTGGACCCAATATCACCTCCTTACTAACCAGAATTTCACAATGTCTTTCGGCTATTTAATTTTCCTTTTCTGCAAGATTTCTAAAACTTAACAGGGATAAAACAAAATTTATCATCTTTCCCCATCTCACCCAACCCCCTCAATACCTCAATAGACCTATCCATCAAAGTCAATGGTTGCTCACTCTCCCCAGTACCGCAAGCTTGCTGCCTCGGGATAACCCTTGACTCTACTCTCTCATTCAAACCCCATATGCAAGCCCTTTCCATCTGCTACTGACTCCAGCTCAAAAGTATTTCCTGGATACGTACATTCCTTAACCAAGGATCTGCAAAAGCACTAGTGCATGGTTCCTGCCCTCAGTGTGTCTGGGATGCAGTTACTGACAGCTCAGAAGTCAATGCTGGTACAGGGGCATGCTGAAGCTGTCAGTATTCCAGTCTGGTGATGGAAAATGCTGAGCATCAGTGTGTCAATTTACAGGTCAGCTGTCCTGTCTGAGACTGGGAGGTGTCGGCTAACTCCAGATCTTCATTGTCCCAGGTGATTAGCATGCTACTAAACTGTTCTGCTTCTCCCAGATCTCTGTCAGACAGACATTCAGCTACTGTATGGTTTATTCATCTGTGCCTTGCATTTTGTTTGTAGATCTTTTGTTGCCTGACCTTGGACCTCATTCTCACCATTCATTAGTTAAATCACTTCTGCTCTAATCCGCTAACCTCCTGGTATTCTGACCTTGAAATGTTACCTGACTACTCCTTTGTCTTTTCCTTTTGTTTATGATGTACCCTCCTGGCCCCTGATCTTGGACTCCTTGACTATCCTAACTCATGGCTTGGCCATGAGAAGTGACTCAGAGTAACAACAGCAACCTTCTGCTCTATGGCCTCCCTTCCAACACTCTCACTTCCCTCCAATCTATCGAAAACTCGGCTGCCCAACTAATCCATCTGTCCTCCCACAATTCCCCAGCCTCTCATCTCTGCCAATTCCTTCACTGGCTCCCCATTGCCCAGAGACTACAGATCAAAATGTTAACCATGACATGCAAAGCCATCCACAACCTGTCTCCTCCATACATCTGAGACCTAGTCTCCTGGCAACCTCCAATCCTCCTTTTATACTCCCATCTTATACCCCCTTCCCACAATCACATAGAAGATTTCTCCCGTGCACCCTCCCAATTCTCTACCTCAACATATCAGATTCTTGCCTACCGTGGAAACCTTCAAAAAGAATTTGCAGGCGTACCTCTTCCAATGAGCCTACAATGTGCAGGAACCATGGTTCCACTATACCATAGCATGACCGATTCTACCCTCATGTAATGTATCCTCACCAATCCCTTATAGACTGTGAGCCCTAGTGGGCAGGGTGCTCTTTCCTCTGTACCAGTCAATGACTTGTATTCTTCATTAATATTTTATTTGTTTTTTTTATTATGTATACCCTTTTCACATGTAAAGTGTCATGGAATGAATGGTATTATAATAAAAATAGTAATAAATAATAATAATGTGATGAGGTTGCAAGGAATTCCTCTTAACGTTATGTCTGATAGGAGAGTGCAATTTGTTTCCAAGTTGTAGAGAGCTTTTTGTAAGCAACTATGGATTGACTTGCTGTTTTCCTCTGCATATCACTCTGAAAACAACAGTCAGAGATGAAAAATCGATCTTTGGAGAAAATTTTGAGGTGTTTTGTTGTGATTCAACAGGAGGACTGGTCCTCATTCCTACATCTGATAGAGTTCACTTTTAACAGTTGGCTCAATCAATCCACTGAAACCTTTCCGTTTTTCTGTAATTATGATTTTTCATCCCATTTTGGTGAGTTTTCCAGGATATGTTCTGAGTGTCGTTGGGTGGAAGTCACCATACCAAAGCTCAGGGATGTTCGGAAGGAGGTTTAGAAGAATATTGGGGTTGCCCAAGTTCTTCATAAACGGAAGGCTGATTGAAGACATTCGGCAGTTCGTGTTTTTAAAATAGGCGATAAGATTTGTCTGTCATTCAAAAACATTAAATTTAAGGTACCATCAGCGATGTTGGGTCCAAAGTTCATTGGTCACTATGAGGTTTTGGGAGTGGTCAATCAGGTGGTCTTTAGATTGATGCATCCTCTATCTCGCCACATCCCTAACATCTTCACTATTATTATTTATTTATTATTATTTATTTATATAGCGCCATTAATTCCATGGTGCTGTACATGAGAAAGGGGTTACATACAAAGTTAGAAATATCATTAACAGTAAACAAATTTACAATGACAGACTAGTACAGAGGGGAGAGGACCCTGTCCTTGCGGACTTACATTATATGGGATAGTGGGAAAGAGACAGGAGGTCGGGGGTGGAGCAGCTCTGGTGGTTTTGAGGCGGCGGCTCGGGCAGTGGTGAGGCGGCAGAATGGTTATTGCAGGCTGTAAGCTTTTCTGAAAAGATGGGTTTTCAGGTTCTGTTTGAAGGATCCGAGGGTGGTGGATAATCGGACATGTTGAGGCATGGAATTCCAGAGGATAGGGGATATTTGGGAGAAATCTTGGAGGCGGCTGTGTGAGGAACGAGTAAGTGTGGAGGAGAGTAGGAGGTCTTGGAAGGATCGAAGATTAGGTGAGGGAAGATATTGGGAGATTAGTTCAGAGATATAAGGAGGGGATAGGTAGTGGATGGCTTTGTAGGTCAGTGTAAGCAGTGTTAGATCCCTGTTGAAGAAGTTTGTCCCTTCAGTGGTGTCGCCTACATTTCCGCCTCCTCCGATTTCTGTCAATGACCGTTTAAAGTATTAGGTGCAGAGAATTGTGGATTCTGGGAGGATCCAAAATTCCTTCCAGTACATTATCCATTGGAAGAAATACGGACAATATGAGAGATCCTGGGCTCCTACCCAATCTGTGAAGGCTGATCGACTGGTCGGGGCCTTTCATTCTAGGTTTCCAGGGAAGTTTGGGGGTTCGGTGATCCCCCTAGAAGACTCGGTACTGTCACGGCTTCATCAGCTTGTGTGGCCTATAGATGCTGTGAATGATGACTTAGTTGCCTTATAGGATATGGAGTGTGCTGGACTGTCAGTATTGTGACAGCCCAGTCATGCAATCTGATGCTCGGACATGCAGGAGTCAGCATTTTGACTGACAGCCCTGCTGCTCAATCTTGCATAGCCTGCAGGCATTCACCCAGTGCCTCCCATCCTTGATTATTTGCTAGCTATTTATCAGGCTTGCAATGAGCAGACCTTTGTCACTGGTAGATTTGATCTGTGATGTGTTTGCTTTTCTCTGTCTGATTGCCTGATCTTGTTGCCAGACCTAAGATTTGTTGTGACTTTTTGTGTTATCCCTTGAGCTCTTGATGCTCTCTGACCACAGGTACCTGACTCTGGACTTGGCCACTGACTATCCACTTATCTTGACGTACCTGCCTGGCATTGGACCCCGAGCTGTTTCTTAACCACAGCTTTGTATTGCAATATGAGCCCTTCTGGTATCTGATCTCAAACATCTTGTCTACTCTGTTTCACGGCTAGTCTGTGAGTAGTGAGTTGTAGCGTCACAGATTCAAATAAATAATCAAACATGGGCAAAGGAGATGGGATGAAGGTGGCAGGATGATGGGATTGCACCACATGCCTTGTTCTCCAATAGTGAGGCTTGCTTGCCCAAATCAGGCTAGATTTGTGTAGCAGCACAGGAACTGGTGAGCTTTGTCAAGCAGTACAATAACAATATGGGACAATGTGGGATTCATGGCAGCTATGGTTCTGCTGTAATTTAAATGTTTTTCCTTTTAGTACAGCAAGAGTTGCTGGCAGCTGCTTTTAGGCTGGTCAGCTGATGTTGGTGGGTATCCACTCCCACCATGCTTTAAATAGTCACATGACCCATCAGCTGGTCATCGGTAATAGAGTTATTCTATGCAGACCAGCCTGGAGTGAGGAGCTCTCCTGTGTCAGTGCTTTTGCTGCAGCTGTGGAAGTTCAGAATACCAGATGCAGTTTTCTTCGCTGCTGTGGAGCTTGGCAGCAGAGCCTGAAGCTGAGTATATTGTCCCTTTTTCTTTGTCAGTCTCCTGTGTTTTACCATCTGCAGTGGTGACGCTTTTGCAATAACCAAGGTACATTGAGGAGACATTCAGTGACTAGACACGTGATGGCGGCAGGGTAAAGGACCCGCATAAGGCGGACACAGATTGGTGTCAGGACATGTCCCATCCCTCGCTCCCTACCTTTAGGGCCTTCCTATCCCTTTTTCCATCCCGTTGTAGTTGTATGGTCCTGTCATCCGCCGAACTTACCCATGTCCGAGCGTGACACAATATGTATTTCAGGTAGCACAGCTAAAATGTCAGTTACTTTTTACTACAGGGTTTACTTGCCATTAATAATTACTGTGGTGGGCACGGTGGCAATATTATTTATTTCCAGAGATACAATTACTTATTTTTTAATTCAGGAAGCAAGTTATTGCTCTTACTACATTTATTATTTTATTATCATTTATGTATGGGGACAGTGTATTTTTTAAGAGCTCAAAGGGCTTTTTTTTCATTTTGGGGACAATGTTATTATTTATTTCAGGGGGTGTCATTACTTTTCATTTCAGGGCCTGGAGAGGAAATTGTATTCATTTTAAAGGGCCCATTAGATATGAATAATAAGGGGCCATATTGCATTTTTATTTATTTCACTGACACAGTGGACTATAGTGTTTGAGAGACTATAGCGGGTAGGACCACTATTAGCAGCTATAGTAATTAACATTATTTCAGGTCTTACAATGTGTGGCACTATTACTTTCAGATTTTCTTTGCATTAGTTATAACTCATTTGAAGCAGGAAATTGATGTCGACAAATGATTTTTATGCTTTCATAAAAGATGCAATCAGCCAACAAATTAGAGTTTTCTTGTTTGTCGGCTCATTGTTCGTATGTTTACACTTGGCACTAATCGGGAGCAAGTGTTTCTATGAAGGTTCATTTAACCGATCATCAGCCTGTGTAACTGAGCCTTTAGGTATACAGACTCCAAGCTCTAAACATGATGACCAAGACAGACTTTTTCAACAAGCAAGCTGATTTTGGTCTCAGAATAATGGACCAGTCTCTCAGATACTTGACCTCAACACCATTAATTGTTTGTTTAGACTGTCGGAATTATAAAAAACAACATTATCCAGTAAGACTGAACATTGGAGGAGTTCACAAGAAGTGACAAAGGCATATCCTTAGAGTTGTCTGAAAAGCTCAAAGAATGTAAGCTGTAATAAAGAGGAAGAGTGGATAAATGACATACTGAACAGTGGGATACTATATTTACCGTAGTTGTTGAGGCTTCTGTGTAATAATTTTTGTTAAGCATTTTTTTCTGCTTTTTTATGACACTGAAGAATGAATACGGTAACTTGGACCTAATGATCATTTTGACTGGAAGTTAAATAAAAAGTTTTTTTTAATTTCCAGAGTATATGATAGACAAAAATTTGTCTCACAAAATTTCAGTAAACTAAGCAGTTTGATGAAGGCTCTGAATTTTCAATCACATGTGATGTGCTATTATACAAAGAATGCTTCCATTTAGATGTTTTCTGGTAGGAAGCCACAGATGATATTCTTGCTCACAGTACTGTCTTTATATTGTATATTCCATTAGACTAAGTATAGGCAATTTATTTTTGTAAAGGACCATGTGAGACCAAGCAACTGTTGCAGAGGGCTAAACCAATAGGATTAATAATTATTATTATATTTATATTATACTAGCTGAAGAGCCCGGGCATAGTAACTAACTACGGTTAGTTATAACAAATTATAATGATTATATCTATATATATAAAGCTGAGTGTATAGCCCCGCCCACACCGCATAGCCACATTCACTATCAAATCCCACATCATCCCGTCAGCCAGAGCTACCGGACTACTACACATAATATCCCACATCATCCCATCAGCCATAGCCACCGGAGAACTACCCCTAATATCCCATATCATCCCGTCACAGCCACCAGACTACTACCCCTAATATCCCACATCGTCCCGTCAGTCAGAGCCACCGGACTACTAATATCCCACATCATCCCATCAAAGCCGCCGGACTACTACCCCTAATATCCCACATCATCCCGTCAGCCAGAGCCATTGGACTACTCCCCCTAATATCCCACATCATCCCATCAGCATTGGGTGCAGAACCAGAGTGCTGAGTGGAATAGCCCTAACTTCCATACCAGGGATCCCTTTAATAGAAGCCTGGGGTGAGAATCAGAGTGCTGAGGGATTTACCCTAACTTCCATACCAGAGATCCCTTTAAGAGAGGCCTGGGGTCTGTACCAAAGCGCAGTGTGTATTTGCCCTCACTTCCATACCAGGGATCCCTTTAAGAGAGCCTGGGATCATAACCAGAGCGCTGAGTGGATTTGCCCTGACTTCTATACCAATGATCCTTTTAATAGAATCCTGGGGTCAGATTCAGAGCGCTGAAGGATTTACCCTAACTTCCATACAGGAGATCCCTTTAAGAGAGGCCTGATGTCAGAACCAGAATGCTGAGTGGAATTGCCCTAACTTCCATACCAATGATCCCTTTAAGAGGGAAGATATGCCTATTGGATAGAGGATGTGTGATATGTATATGGGCAAGGGAGGGGGGGATTCATTTCTGTCGTGCTGTCTGCTCCTTTCTGGGGGCAGACAATGGCTGGAGCTTATATTCCCTGGGATGCTAGATTTCTCTCACCATGTCAGTGTCTGCTGAGGTGTTTTCTGGAGTGGGAAAACTGTTGCTCATAGCAACCAATCACAGCTCAGCATCTTTTAAACAGCTGTGGTGAAATCAAAGATGCTTAGTGATTGGCTGGTGCTATGTGGAGTGAGCTTGGCTGACACACACACATGCTGTTGCTCAAAGCAACCAATCACAGCTCAGCTTTTTTTAACAGCTCTGGTGAAATGAAAGATGCTTCGTGATTGGTTGGTGATACACACACACACATTCAGTTTTATATATAGAGATTAATTTTATTTCCAGTAATGAGTAGTGTTGAGCATTCCGATACCGCAAGTATCGGGTATCGGCCGATACTTGCTGTATCGGAATTCCGATACCGACATCCGATATTTTTTCAATATCGGGCATCGGCATCGGAATCGGAAGTTCAAAGTTGATTGACAGCCGAAATGACGTCTTTATGATGCGCGGTGTGTGCGCATCATGATGCGCTGTCATTTCGGGCCTTCCGGGGGTCTCTGCCGGCCTGCCGGGGGGCTGTGCCAGCCTGCCGGGGGGCTGTGTGGACTGCCCGGGGTCTGTACCGGCCTGCCGGGGGGCTGTGCCGGCCTGCCGGTGGTCTGTGCACCCTGTGGGGGTCTGTACCGGCCTGCCGGGGGGCTGTGCCGGCCTGCCGGGGGGCTGTGCTGATGTCCGTGGGTCTGTGCAAGCATCGTCCGATGGGACCACAAGTCCCATCTGGCGATGCCTGCTACCATGACAGTGATTGACACATTAGCCAATGATGGGACAGTAGTAGTCCCATCATCCGGCTAATGTGTTAAATGTTTAAAAAAAAAAAATACTACATACATACTACATGCTACATACATACCACATATATACTACATGCATGCTACATACATACTACATGCATGCTACATACATACTACATGCATGCTACATACATACTACATGCATGCTACATACATACTACATGCATGCTACATACATACTATATACATACTACATACATACTACATGCATGCTACATACATACTACATGCTACATACATATTACATGCTACATACATACTACATACATACTACATGCATGCTACATACATACTACATGCTACATACATACCAGATATATACTACATGCATGCTACATACTACATGCTACATACATACCACATATATACTACATACATACTACATGTATGCTACATACATACTACATGCTACATATATACTACATACATACTACATATATACTACATGCATGCTACATACATACTACATGCTACATACATACTACATACATACTACATGCATGCTACATACATACTACACATATACTACATGCATGCTACATACATACTACATACTACATGCATGCTACATACATACTACATGCATGCTACATACATACTACATGCTACATACATACTACATACATACTACATATATACTACATGCATGCTACATACATACTACATGCTACATACATACCACATATATACTACATGCATGCTACATACATACTACATACATACTACATGCATGCTACATACATACTACATGCTACATACATGCTACATACATACTACATACATACTACATGCATGCTACATACATACTACATGCTACATACATACTACATGCTACATACATACTACATACATACTACATGCATGCTACATATATACTACATGCTACATACATACCACATATATACTACATGCATGCAACATACTACATGCTACATACATACCACATATATACTACATACATACTACATGTATGCTACATACATACTACATGCTACATATATACTACATACATACTACATATATACTACATGCATGCTACATACATACTACATGCTACATACATACTACATACATACTACATGCATGCTACATACATACTACATACATACTACATGCATGCTACATACATACTACATATATACTACATGCATGCTACATACATACTACATGCTACATACATACTACATACATACTACATGCATGCTACATGCATGCTACATGCATGCTACATACATACTACATGCTACATATATACTACATATATACTACATGCATGCTACATACATACTACATGCTACATGCATGCTACATACATACTACATGCATGCTACATACATACTACATGCATGCTACATACATACTACATGCTACATGCATGCTACATACATACTACATGCATGCTACATACATACTACATACTACATACATACTACATGCATGCTACATACAATACATTCATACAATACATACATAGACATACAGTACATATAACATAGAGTAACATACTTACCAATATTTGTCACATTGTTCCCCGAAGCCATTGTCTTTTACGGAATAAATATTAACATAACAAACCACAAAAATACTCACCCATGATCCGAAGCAGTCCACGAGTGTGTCCCACGACGATCTTGGGTAGAGAACTGCAGCATCAGCTGATGCTGCCGCTCTCTACGGGCTGCAGGAATCCAATGACGGAAGGTAGGTATCCTTCTGCACTGTATTCCTCCGCCACTTAAAAAAAAAAAAAGTCCCTAGTCTCACTTTATGGTAAAAGCTGTGTGGGAATTTCCGTAAAAGACAATGGCTTCGGGGAACAATGTGACAAGTATTGGTAAGTATGTTACTCTATGTTATATGTACTGTATGTCTATGTATGTATTGTATGAATGTATTGTATGTAGCATGCATGTAGTATGTATGTAGTATGTATGTAGCATGTAGTATGTATGTAGCATGTATGTAGTATGTATGTAGCATGTAGTATGTATGTAGCATGCATGTAGTATATATGTAGTATGTATGTAGTATGTATGCAGTATATATGTAGCATGTAGTATGTATGTAGCATGCATGTAGTATATATGTAGTATGTATGTAGCATGTAGCATGCATGTAGTATATATGTAGTATGTATGCAGCATGTAGTATGTATGTAGCATGCATATAGTATATATGTAGTATGTATGTAGCATGTAGTATGTATGTAGTATGTATGTAGCATGCATGTAGTATATATGTGGTATGTATGTAGCATGTAGTATGTATGTAGTATGTATGTAGTATATATGTAGCATGTAGCATGCATGTAGTATGCATGTAGTATGTATGTAGCATGCATGTAGTATGTATGTAGCATGCATGTAGTATGTAGCATGTATGTAGCATGCATGTAGTATATATGTAGCATGTAGTATGTATGTAGCATGCATGTAGTATATATGTAGTATGTACGGTATGTAGTATGTATGTAGCATGCATGTAGTATATATGTACTATGTATGTAGCATGCAGTATGTATGTAGCATGCATGTAGTATGTATGTAGTATTTTTTTTTTTTTTTTTTTTTTTACATTTAACACATTAGCCAGATGATGGGACTACTACTGTCCCATCATTGGCTAATGTGTCAATCACTGTCATGGTAGCAGGCATCGCCCGATGGGACTTGTAGTCCCATCGGACGATGCCTGCACGGACCCCCGGACATCAGCGCAGCCCCCCGGCAGGCCGGCACAGCCCCCCGGCAGGCCGGTACAGACCCCCACAGGGTGCACAGCCCCCCGGCAGGCCGGTACAGACCCCGGGCAGTCCGCACAGCCCACCGGCAGGCCGGCACAGCCCCCCGGCAGGCCGGCAGAGACCCCCGGAAGGCCCGTACAGACCCCCGAGAGGCTGTACAAGGGCAGGAAAGGGTTTTTCCAATTCCGATACCGGAAGTCTCATAGACTTGAATGGGACTTCCAGTATCGGCATCGGCGATACCGATACTTTTTTTAAAGATCGGCCGATCCATTCCGATCCGATATTTTGAAGTATCGGACGGTATCGCTCAACTCTAGTAATGAGTATAATTAAATATGATGAGCAGCTGCTACTAATACATGTTGCGTTAGCGCTTATCATAACTCCTACTTTTACCTGTAGTAGCTAATTATAACCATATATGGTAGTTTATGATTTTAATAAAGTTTATTAAAAGCAGTAAAGTTTTCTCCTAGTCTACTATTATTCATAATTAAGTATAATAAACATTGAGATACCATCATTGTCTGTAATACTTACTATGATCTCTCCCATGGTCTTCATCATGATCCCAGTCTCTGTCTCTGTCACAAACCATGAATTCCTAGATATATGATGGCAGCTGTTGGATAATTGTTCAGCTAATAGCTATTTAATGTGTATGTGAGCTTTAAGACTGATTACTTATGAGATAAAAGATAATTGAAAATCCTGGCTGCATCAGCCAATAATCTCATGTGTATGGTGGCTCGACCCTCTAATGCACCACTCCAGCGCTGGGCCTCTCTGACCTTTCCCGGTACCTGCGCACTGCAGGACTTTGCTCTGCCCTCAACAGGGCAGATAAGTTCACCTGCGCAGGAGCGCAACACCTAGCAGACCGTGTGGATGATGCAGGGACGCGTCATCCACATTAAGCAAGCAGGAGGATGACATTGCAAGATGATGGGAGGCGCCGGACCAAGAAGAGTGACACCCCTCAGACGAAACCGGCGCCGGACCAAGAAGAGTGACACCCCTCAGACCAAACCGACAAACAGGTGAGTATAATAAAAGCTCTTTTTCTTATCTTGCAGGTTGGGGGCAGCTATATCACATTCTAGAATGCTGTATATCAGCCCTGAAGGGCCGTGACCCATCTCATATCGGCCAAAACTGGTGACAGGCTCCCTTTGAGGCTGAACACACAGTCTCTCACTTTTTCTAGATCTGATAGGCAACCCGTCAAAATATTTGTGCAGGGCCATTTCTAAGAGAAGGATATATGTAACAAGTATATTTGTGAGCAGAAAATGTAAAAATTCTGTTTTCTGGAAATATGTATTCTTTTTCCACATATTTCAGTTTGTAAATGATCATGGAAACCATATATTCAAACAATAAAAGTTAGAATAAACCTAGTTATTGGCATGTGAAGCAGGGTTTTATCTTGACTTTTACATTTTATACCAATATAGAGAAATGAATGTATTAATTAGAAAAACAAAACATCCCATTATCTTTTTATATAATTAAAGCAAGACAGAAGTTCTAAAAGATTTTATGTTTTTATTTGGAATAAATAAAGAACTACGAAAATGTCAGTGTGATGGTTTCTGATGAAATGAAACAGACATATTTTTGCAATAAATGTACATTTTCTAGATATTACTACTCCAGGCAAGTAATTTACACATATACCACAGCTATTTATGTATTTAATAGGAAAGCACAGTAAGCTTCTTAGTAAATTTTTTAAATAGTTTTTATTTAAAAAAAAACATCTTTTCTTTATACTGGAGAAAAAGAATTGTTAGATTGACATAGTTCACTTTTATTTTTTAGCATCTTCATCTACAGCAGGGGTGGGGAACGTCTGGCCCGCGGGCCATATACGGCCTGCCATATCTTGTTCGGACCGCAGCCACTCCAGAGCCGCGATCCAGTACTTTGTTGCAGGAGGAGCAGAGGAGGACTCTTGCTCTGCTTCCTAGCCCCGCCCTCCGGATACAGTGCACTGATACGTGCACGCACTGACTGGGACTGAGCACACCCTGCTAGACCCCGGCGTCCCCCGCACACTGATACCTGCGGCAGTGCGGCTATTGGGTATCTGATATATAGAGCTGGAGGAGTCACCGCGCGCCGCTACCCAGTGTGAGCTGCGCTGGACTCTGCCTGCGGCCTGCCTGTGCCAGATCATCTTCATCACCCGGTCACCGGTGCGGTGGTGACCATGTGCTGCCAGTGTGTGTGTGTGTGCACGGTGGAGCAGGACAGACGGTACGTGTGGTGCAGGGCCTGGGGGCCATCCAGGAGGCCTGGTCAACCACGGGACTTACTTCAGACGCAGCCTGTCACTGTGTACTGGACCAAGCCAACGCCAGGTTAGTATGTGCTGCCTATTGGGGACCTGTGCTGCCTATTGGGGACCTGTGCTGCCTATTGGGGACCTGTGCTGCCTAATGGGGACCTGCGCTGCCTAATGCGGACATTTACCTGCCTATTGGGGACATTTTCTTGCCTATTGGGGACCTGTGCTGCCTATTGGGGACTTGTGCTGCCTATAGGAATCAATGCTGCCTATTGGGGACCTGTGCTGCCTATTGGGGACAGTTACCTGCCTATTGGGGACCTGTGCTGCCTATTGGGGACCTGTGCTGCCTATAGTGAACAATGCTGCCCATAGGGGACCTGTGCTGCCTATAGGGAACAATGCTGCCTATTGAGGACCTGTGCTGCCTATTGGGGACATTTTCCTGCCTATTGGGGACCTGTGCTGCCTAATGGGGACCTGTGCTGCCTAATGGGGACATTTACCTGCCTATTGGGAACCAATGCTGCCTATTGGGGACCTGTGCTGCCTATTGGAGACCTATGCTGCCTAATGGGCACCTATGCTGCCTATTGGGGACATTTACCTGCCTATTGGGGACCAATGCTGCCTATTAGGGACCTGTGCTGTCTATTAGGGACCTATAACACACAAGAAAAAATGGAGCAAAAAAATCCATAAATATAACAAGAACTAGGTATAAATCTTGCTTTATTGATACAAAAAAGTGTTAAAAAGACATCATCACACAATATTACAAACTGAGACAGAGACATAAGACACAGGTCAGATTGCACCAGTTGGAATACAACGTGCTGCCAAAATCTGGGCACCCAGCGTCGGAATAAGACTAAAATTGCCCTAAGGGCCCCACATATGAATACAAAAATATTTTCATGTCTCCAAAATGACAGTCACTTAGTAACCCCAACACATGGGAGGAGTCTCATGGGATCCAAACCTTCTCACTTAATCAATGTCCACATACTTACAATTAGGAATAGCCCTGAATGTATCCTGCAGAAGTGTTGCCATATCTAGTACTGAAAAGGTAAAGGGGAGTGGAGAGGGAGAGGGATTTTAGCCATTATCTGTGCTAGTGTCCATTGGCAAGCGCGTACCCCTACGTGCGTTTTGCGATAGCTTCCTCGGGAGGTCCTGATCTATTGGGGACCTATGCTGCCTAATGGGGACCTGTGCTGCCTATTGGGGACATTTACCTGCCTATTGGGACATTTGCCTGCCTATTGGGGACCTGTGCTGCCTATTGGGGACCTGTGCTGCCTATTGAGGACCTATGCTGCCTAATGGGGACCTGTGCTGCCTATTGGGGACATTTACCTGCCTATTGGGGACATTTACCTGCCTATTGGGGACCAATGCTGCCTATTGGGGACCTGTGCTGCCTATTGGGGACATTTACCTGCCTATTGGGGACCAATGCTGCCTATTGGGGACCTGTGCTGCCTATTGCGGACAGTTACCTGCCTATTGGAGACCTGTGCTGCCTATTGGGGACCTTTTATTCAACTGTTTGACTGTGCCCCTACTTGTATATGTTTGTATACCTCAGGCCCCAGAAATGGGGTTAATCTGCAGGTTAGTAGCGGGTGTCCTCCGAGTATTTTGGCGTGCTCGGAAATTTAGTTTTCGTTGCCTCAGCTGCATGATTTATGGCTGCTGGACTGCCTGAATACATGTGAGGAATGCCTGTTTGTTAAGGAATCCCCACATGTATTCAGGCTGTCCTGCAGCCGCAAATCATGCAAATGCGTCGACATAAACTAAATCTCCGAGCACGCCAAAATACTCGGAGGACACCCGAGCATGCTCGGGAAAACCCGAGCAATGAGTATACTCGCTCATCATTATTAATAATTTTATACGGCCCCCGAACGCTATTATAAAATTCCAAATGGCCCTCGGCAGAAAAAAGTTTCCCCACCCCTGATCTACAGTATGTACTCTAATAGCAACAGAATATAAAATTAGGCTCATTTGTTGCTTACTTGGTGCGGATTTTATGTACAGATTTCTAAACTGAAATTGCTGTGTTTCTGCAAAAGAAATGCATATTTTCCTCACTTATATTTGTGCCATATATGTAATAAGTATGTAATCTACACAGAAAAGCAAGGAAGCTGCCGAACAGTGGGGGATGTGATTATTTCAATATGTTTTCTATATAGGTAGTAAACTAAAAATCAGCCCCCAAAATATGTGCTTATAACGGTTTTTACTATTTTTTGATAAAAAAGCCAATCAAGGACCATATAGTTTTTACATGTGTTTCTATTTACTTGCAACAATGTTTTTACTCATTCTTTTTATTATAGGTTCTATTAATGGCCACAATGTACTGTATATGTGTACCTAACTATTAGGGTCTGTAAACACATTGCGTTTTTGCTACTTTTTTTCTGTACTAAACCTGAAGTATTAAGGAAACTGAATTCAAAGTGAATGAGATTTCTCAAGTCTCATGCACACGTTGCATTTTTTCCTTGCAGGTTTGGTGCAGATTTAAATCTGCAGCATGTCAATTCTTTCAGCATTTTTGGTGCAGATTTCTAAATAGTAGGATAAAATTTGCACCAATAACACTTTTATAAAATGCAACAAAAATGCATGTATTTTATTTTGCGCTTTTCCTTCCAAGAGCTACATAAATGGTACCGAAATTTCTGCAGCAAATACTTAATGTTTACACAAACTCTTACACTACTTATACTAAGGCCGGTATCACACGTCCAGACACTTCCGGTACTGGAAAAAACGGTACCGGAGCTATCTGTGTTCGTGTGTCCGTGTGGATATGTTTTACCACCGTGTGGCAACTGTGTGCCGCACGTGTGCCGCATTAGCACCACACGGACGGCCGCCAGAGAAGAAGTGCTACTATAAGCACTGTTTCCCTGCGGCTGGTGCTGAATGCGGCTGTCATTCTTCTCTCCTGCTCTGCCGGCAACAGCGAGAAGGAGAGAAGAATGAATGAAAACCTGACGTTGGGTCCCCCTCTGTTTGTGAACCAACCAGATGAAACTTACAGCTTGGGGCTGCAGCCCTCAGCTGCCAGATTCAGCAAGGTTGGTTCTCAAGAATAGAGGGGTCCCTACGCTGTTTTTTTAAATTATTTAAGTAAATACTTTGAAAGAAAAAAAAAGGCGTGTGGTCCCCCTATTTTTGACAACCAACCTAACTAAAGCTTGACAGCTGAGGGATGATATTCTCAGGATGGTAAGGGGCCATTGATTTCATCTCCCCAGCCTAAATAGAGCAGCCTCCAGCTGACCAGAAAATGTGCATCTATTAGATGCACCTAATCTGGAGCCTTGCCCGGTTCTTCCAACTTGCACTGTAGAGGTGGCAGGTGGGGTCATAAGGGGTTAATGTCACCTTTCTATTAAGACACGTATCCATTACTAATCCTAGAGTTATACAAGGGTTAAATAAACACACACAATAAGAACAAAGTCTTTTAATGAAAGAATATACGACACACATTGCTTAAAACTTTATTCTACTCCTAAATCCAAAACCACGCCATTGTTCTCCTGTAAAAAGGTATAAAATAATAAACCAACAATATACATTACCTGTCCGGCACTCAGTCACGCCCCACGGCATAATCCATCTCAGTGGTTAATCAGTTTACAGGCTAATACAGCCGCTCTGACTGTAAACTACTGGGGAATGAATGGAAGCAGAAGGCACAGACTCAGTGATGAGTGGTGATGACACGGTTCAGTGAGTGAGGGCAGATATTAATAGCCTAGAAAGGGACCATTGTTTTTGGCCCCTGGCTAAAAAAATCTGCCCCCAGTCACCCCAGAAAAGGCGCATCTATAAGATGTGCCTTTTCTGGCACTTAGCCTCTCCATTCCCATTGCCTTTAGCGGTGGCTCATGGGTTAATAATAATGGGTTAATGTCACCTTGCTATTGAAAGGTGACATTAAGCCGGGGACTCCGCGCAGCATCAGTGACATCAGTGGTAGTCATTGGGGTTGCACGGAGTCCCCGGCTGACCAGAGGTGAACTCAGGAGCGTGGGAAAAAGTTCAGAAACTTTCCCACGCTTATTAGTTCATCCCCGGTCAGCAGGGGTGCCTGCACAGACATGATTTCATTCAGTCTGCAGTGGTTTATAGCGGCGCCTCCTGACAAAACCGAGGACGGTGAAATGCGCGTCGGGGCTGTAGCGCGTCTCACTGGCATCCCTGCACGTTACCAGGATTATGACGCAAGGTGTCTACCTCTTTATTCATGTTTCCTATTAATTATTTTGTGCCTTGCATATATTAGCAAAGGGTATTTAAATGGTCTTGCTATTACAATACAGTGATTATTCATACCCAGGCTGGACAATTTCTTGTCTTTAGATTTAACAATATTAGTACTGGGTTTCTTATCATCTGTTTGATTTACTATGAAGACCATTCATAGTATGATTTATTTTGGATACCTTTATGACATTTGTCATTTCTTGTCATCAGTATTTTTACCACTATGCTCATAGTCTCTAACATTACTTCCCTGGCATAGTGCAGTTCTGGCCCATGAGATGCTTTTTTCTGTCTGGCATTTCATTTACCAACTTTGATTGTGCCGTTACCTTTTAGTTGCTATTTCTATCATCTACCTCACTTTAATACTTGTGTACTGTCTAATTAATTATTATATGTGCAATAAAATTGTCATGATCTCAGTGCGGGTTTGACTCGCACACATGGGGTTAATGTCTGGAACCAGTGCTGATGACTGGCATTTCTGGGTTAAAGGTTGTGATCCCAGTGCAGGCTTACCTGCACACCTGGGGCTATGATTGTGGCCTCTCCCTGGTTCTGGGAGAAGCTTCTTATAGCCTCAGGACGCTCCCATTCCATCAATTATACTTTCGCCCTTGGCATTGTGTGATGACCCCTGAGTGTGTTTGTGCTGTGTTCTGGTTGCTTGATTCTCTGTGTACGACTCGATCTGTTCTCTGGATATTGCTTTGGATTCTGCTTGGTACCTTCTATGTCTGTTTGGTTTTGACTTCTGCTTGGCCCTGACTATCCCTGGTACTTTACTGATATCTCTGTGTATGACCTCCGTTTTGCCTGACTCTGAGTATTTCTGTATAGTGTCCTGCCATCTCTGAAAGCAGGACGCTAAGCCCCACCCCCTTGCAGTCACAGGACCGTAGGTCCTGTGACTGCTTGCTAAACTTCAGCGTCCACAGGTCCTGCGTATCTGTACTTTCCGGCTGTACCTGACCCCGGGCCCCCCTACAGTGCGGGTGAGTCCCTGCTCAGCGTAGGCTGCACGCCGGCGCTGACAGGATCCTGACAAAAATCATTATTACTGATATGCACCTATTTTGTGGCTTATTTTTTAGCACAACATCTTATATATGCGCTTTTTCTGGAGTGGCTGCGGGGAGACTTTTTTAGCCAGAGGGGGCCAAAAGCAATGGTCCCTCTCTAGGCTTTTAATATCTGCCCTTACTCACTGGCTTTCCCTCTCTGGGAGAGAAATTACCACGGGAGCCCACACAATTTTTTTCAACGTATTTTGCTATTAATTTAACACCTACATGTCCAAAATTTTGCACACAAACCCTAATCTATTAGTCAAAAACATATAAAAAACTGTATATAAACCATGTGTCATATCATGTCGAGTTTTGTAATAATTTTTCAGAAGCCAGCAATTGATTTAGTGGCTATTATGCTATGTAGAACTCTATGAAATATAAATATATATATATACAGTAAAGACCAAAAGTTTGGACACACCTTCTCATTCAAATAGTTTTCTTTATTTTCATGACTATGAAAATTGTAGATTCAATCTGAAGGCATCAAAACTATGAATTAACACATGTGGAATTATATAATTAACAAAAAAGTGTGAAACAACTGAAAATATGTCTTATATTCTAGGTTCTTCAAAGTAGCCACCTTTTGCTTTGCTTACTGCTTTGCACACTCTTGACATTCTCTTTATAAGCTTCATTTCTGATGGATATTTCAGGACAGCTACCCGCTTTGCTGTGCCTTCCTGGGTTGATATTACCACCAACTGCCAAGTCTCAGGTGCCCAGTGCACCTTACACGCTTTGACCGCCTTTTTAAAAGCCTCATGGACACCTTCATCGGTACAGACTTCTTGGATGTCTTCCGGTACGTCAATCACAGACTTGAAGGTCATAGTCTTGCTCTGTTCCTGGACAGAAGGCTCTGGGTTTACTAGGGACACTTCCCTCACTACAGTTGTCCTGTCCGGGGGAATATCTTGGTCAGCTTTTCGCTCCAAATCTTCAGGAGATTTTATCTCTTCGAGACCCCTTGCCAAGATGGGTACTGGCGGTCCCATCTTGCCATCACTCGGGCCCGGCCGATGTAAGTCTTCGTCCAACTTCTACTCCTGCAGAAGACCTCTTACAGTTTTTTTGAGCACTTTCACATCTTCCATTAGGGTGTTGTTCAGACTTTGCCACATTGATAGGTGACCTTTGGGCTCAGAGACCTCTTTCTCCAGGTCATCTATTCTGTGCTCCCTTTCTCTCTTAGAGCCACAGTCACCCCCAGAGTCTGAGTCACCCCCATCAGCTGAGTGAACCCTCCAGTTACCGTCTAACCGTGTTTCTACTCCAGTTGTCTTATCAATCAGGTCAACATCAGTCCTGTCCCGAGACATCAGGTCCGTCAGTTGGGCAGACGCACCCCTTCTTCCGGTCACTTCTACATCTGACCTGTCCACTTTAGGAGGCGTCACCGCATCAATGTCTGCTAGTCCAACAGTAGAAAGGTCTCCATCCCCTTGCTTTAAAGGAACTCCCCTCTCGCACAAGCCAGAGAACAGTCTAGAGTCACGGCCTTTAACCACTGGACAGGACAGATCCGGGACTATCGCAACATCCTGTCCCGCAATGTCCCAGCCTGTCTCAAAGACTACCCTGGCGACTGGACAATTTTTAATGCCCCCGTGGTTGCAAGTGACCCCCAGCTTTCTGCCTGGTATCTCAGGAGCAACCCTCACTAGAGTATCCGGGCTCCCAGGGTTCACCAGACCAACTATATCACCATTATTTATCTGGAGGCCACACCCCCATAGCATCGTGCCAGCTGGGTAGTTCACCAGGCAGATTGGACAGACATAGGACATTTGCTCCTGGCAACAGTTTATCTGTACCACCCCTTTTACATTGGGATGCTCCACCCCCAATCCCCCTCTACAGGCCTTCTTAGGCCAGAGTTCACACAGTACAGTTTCTGTCTTTCGAGCTGGTAGAGGCCCTTTAAGAGGTTGAACACTCTGATAACCTCTTACTACACCACACCAGTTCCTGCTGGCACCAATCACCGGCACCTCCGACTGCCACTCACAAACAGCTGCTGGCGTCACCTTCGTAACCCCGCCGAGTTACAGCAAGCTGCTTGTCACCTTCGTAACCCCACTGATTTACAGCAAGCCGCTTGTCACCTTCATAACCCCGCCGAGTTACTGCAAACCGCTTGTCACCTTCTTGACCCCACTGAGCCACCGCAAGCTGACTTGAGAGGAAGAAGAAGAAAAAAAAAACACAAAGCACACGTGGCCTCACCGGATGCTATCAGGGATCCAACTCTCCTCCCAGGGTTTCCCAACACACCAATCTCTCTAGGTCCACAGTCTTTCTGACTGACCCCAGTCAGTGCAACACAGACTCCTGTCTGTTCCCAATTGGTGACGGCCACACAGGTTCCCGGACGCCTCTTCTCCTCAGAGGTATCCCACAATTTATCCACAGTCTCTTTTCTCTGACCCCGGTCAGCATACCACACGGTTTTCACGACAGTCACCTGTCGGCCACGCAGGTTCTCGGGCCCCTCTACCACAGAGGTGTCCTATAAATCTCTTCCACTGACCCCGGTCAGCATACCACACGGTTTTCAAGACCATTCACCCTCCTGACTCAGAGTCACTAGCACTTGCAACAGGTGCTTCTTGGAACTGTTGCCCTTAGCAATCGAGTTTTGCAGACCTCATCTGTTGCCCCTAGCAACAAGGCTACAACAGTGCCCTTCACATTCTCCACCAATTGTAAGGTAGCGCTTGTGATTCGTGTTGGGGTCACTTGCTAGGCAGCCGATTAACCAGGTCTGGCATGGGTTTCTCAACATAAATCCGTCCATGTGGTTTATTAGGCAGTATAAACCATAAACAGCAACAGGCTTTTCATATCAAAACAGCATAACGTTCATGACAGAGCTCCGCTATATTAACCCTGTGGTCACACAGGCTGTGTTATATCCGGTGCGCAGGCTCTTGCCTAAACACAGTTAGCTCACCCTGTCCGGGTTACCTTCTTAGCTGCTTCACACTGCAGACGTCCGTTCCCTCCTGGAACTGTCAGACACACGCAGCCATTATACACATGCCTCCCCAGGTCCACAGCCTCAGCATGTGCTGTTTGGGAGGGCAGCAGTCCCTCTAGCATGTCGGCCTCCGGGACCTTTCATACGTGCTCCAATCAGATCCAGGCACTCACTCTCATGTGACCTACCTTGGTCACCTTATATGGTACGTAGCCACGCCCACCGGATCACATGGCTATGACCTCATCGCAGGTCCTACAACCGTTCACACATATACAGTTTACTGTTATGAATGGGAAACCGAGAAGGAAAAAAAGACAACAAGCTAAGTCTCAGAAAACCAGAGAAGTTGGTAACTATGCAGATTGCAGATCCCTGATCTTACCCGCACAACTAGCAGCAGTCGTGGAGAGTTCCTACGTTGGTCCTAGATGCCTCGTCACAACCAGAGAACTACATAAGCCTAAAGCAGGAAAAGAGGAAAACTAACTGCGCCAGAGCAGACCCCAAAGGAAAGACAGCCCCCACATGTATTGACGGTGAAACAAGATGAAAATACAAAGAAAGGCAGGAAAATAGGCTGAGCAAACGATGTGGCCCGGCTAACTAAAAAGGACAGAAAAGGAAAGACGCTGCCTGCAATCTGCCAAAAAAACCTACAAAAATATTGTCCAACACTTCTGATAGCAAAATTAACCCTGAAGTCACTAGACTTCTAAACCTATATCAGCACTCTGAAATATTCTGAGACAGAGCAAAAACAAGGCCAATCTAATAAGGGACAAAAAGCAGATTGGCAATCACTGATCAATAGGAGTGGAATTTCAGCATAGCCCCAGCAGGGGCAGGCTGATTACACAAAAAACTGAATTGACCAACAAGTGCAAGTGTGAACATTAGCAAAAAACAAACTTAACTTGAGAAGACTGGAAGAGAGCTGACGTCCAGGAACTGAGAAGCAGACTGAATCACCAGCACCCGGATAGGGTGTCGGCTGTCTTATATCCAGTCTGATACTCCAGAGATCCAATCGTTATCTTCCTCATCAAGTGGCAGATCACTACCACTTAAACCAACCACACTATCTCCTGTCACCACCAGAGGGAGAACGGAAGGGGAACTCTCAACTGGTGGAGCAGAAAATGAGTTCATGACAGTTTACTATGGGCGTTTTTAGACACACGCCCCTGGGTGGGTTTGTAGGTGGCTGGACCACCCGTCTCACCAGCCACCTGAAGGCTTCCCTGAGATGCTCTAACAGAACATCAGCAGTACCTCTGCTGATCAACACATAATCAAGCCTTCATCCCAAGGCCACCCACCTTGGGATGCATAACGGTCATTTAGCATCCTACTCCTATTACCACACTGGATATGCCTGTACGCCCGTCCTAGGACACCCACACAGTGCCCCGCAGTGGACACAGTGGTCACTACACCACTATATATATATATATATATATGTGTCTCAATGACATGTACATATATATATGTGTATTCTATGTGTTGTGGTGTAGTGACCACTGTGTCTGCTAGGGGGCGCCGTGTGTGTCCCAGGAGAGTGGATGAGTGGCAGGATGCTGAATGATCATTCGTTACGTATCCCAAGGTAGGTGGCCATTGGTTGGAAGCTTGAATATGTGTGTTGATAAGCAGAGGTACTGCTGAGCTTTTGTTACACTACCTACAAACCCACCAGCTACCCACAAACCCACCTAGGGGCAGTGTCTAGAATGCCATAGTAAAGTATATGTGTGTGAATGATTGAAGGACTTGTGATGAGGTCATAGCCATGTAATCTGGTGGGCGTGGCTACGGACCATATAATGTGGCCAGGGTAGGTCACATGAGTGAATGCTTGGACCCAGTTGGTTCGTATGGAAGGTCTCGTCTTGTCTGACGTGAGACCGAATGAGGAAGATGTGGCTGCCTTCCTAACAGCACGTGTGGATGCTGTGTTTAATGACTGCAAGTGCCTGAGAGTTCCCAGGGGAGGGAATGGACATCTGCAGTGTGGTGAAGCAACAATGAGGTAACCCAGCCACTGGGTGAGATAACTGTGAGGCTAGAGAGCATGCGTATTGGACATTGCATAACCTGTGTGACTACAGGGTTACCAGAGTGGAGCTCTGTCATGGACGCTATGCTGTTGATATGAACTTTCTGTTGCTGTTCATGGCTTATGATGCTTAATAAACCGAATGGACTGAGCTATGTTAAGAAACCCATGCCGGATCTGGTTATTTGGCTGCCTAATGAGTATCCCCTACCTGAATGACAAGCGCTACCTTACAGTGTATATATCTCTTCTTTCAATTCTTTATTAAATATGTCAGTGTGATTTTTCTGTATCACAAAATGAATTGCCAGCTTTTGTTAAAAGACACTGGTGCGTATTTCTCACAAGTCACCCATCTGGTCCGTGTGTAATCCATAATTTTCTCGCCTCCATAGACTTGCATTGGCGTATGACGGGCGTAATATGCTGACAATCGCGGCATGCTGCGATTTTCTCAGCCCGTATTGTACGGCCGAGAAAAAAATCGGCTGATGGGAGCTGCCCCATAGATTAACATTGGTTCGAGTGCTATGCGTTGTTTTTGTGCATAGCAATCGTCCGTATTTCTCTCTAGTGTGACTCCGGCCTTCAACACTTTTGCGGACCGTGTGCTCCCACAAACACTGACAGGTCTCAGTGTTTTTCACATGGACCGTGTGTCCATGAAAACACACTGAGTTGTGCAGAGACACATTCATTTTAATGTGTCTACATATGTCAGTGTCTCCAGTACGTGAGGAAACTGTCACTACACGTGCCAGAGCCACTGACGTGTGAAACTGGCCTAACATGTGCTGGTCCGTATTTTTGGTTTTGCTTTGGTGTCTTGATCTCAGTATCTTTGGGGGTGTTGCTGCCCCTTGGACTGTGCAACATTATACGAGTATTCAACTTTCCGCAAGCCAGTGTAAAATACTATCAGACTCAGGTCTAGCTCTGCTCCTTTCTATTTTGAAGCCTGCTGTGATAACGAGATGAGTTATTAGAGTATGGACAATTCTGACTGGGTATATCTTATTACTTTGGGATAGATTTTACTATTGTTTTCACAAAATATGTTTAACTAAGTAGCCTCTGTTTTTTTTTCATGCATTACTTTTTGCTTACTGTAAGGTTTTTATGCAATGTTTTTCTAGGTTAGATTTATGTGAATTGTGTAGTCAGGGAAATAGCTTCAGTTACCAGGAAGTCCATCAAAGCAGAGTCAATCTAGCCGAGGTCAAGATCAAAGACATTTGCCCAAGAAAGAATATTTGGGGGTCATAAGCAGAGTCAGAATCAGAAGCAGAACACTACAAAAGCATACCAGCAGTACAGGGAAACCAAAAACGGTAAGGCTATGTGCCCACGTTAGCATTTTAAAATGCTCAAAAAACCGGACTCTTTCCCAGATACCACGCGTTTTATTTCGACGCGTTTTTTGCACGATTTTTGCACAAAAAACGCTCGTTTTTGATGCGTTTTTTCCGTGCAGTTTCTGGAAAGCTTGGAAACATCTAAAAGCGCGGACTTATGCGGAAAATAATGAGCATGCTGCGTTTTTAGCCGCTAAGCGTTTTCTTAGCGGAAAAAAACGCATGCATCGGCACAAAAAGCCAAAAATGCATTAAATTGAATGGGAAGCTTATTTTAAGCATTTCTGAAGCATCTGATCTGGCACAAACGCTTCAAAAACGCTTAAAAAAATGCAGCGTGGGCACACAGTCTATCATATGAATCCCAGAAGACTGCCTAAAGTTTAAATAAGGTGTGGCTCACAGACCAGAGCAGGGAGCTGATTACCCTAGCTGAGCAGCTAGACAGAAAAAGTGCACATCCTCCATAACTAACGATCAAAAAAGTCACATCCACAGGAGTACTCTTAGCTGAACAGTGCATGCGCTGCCTATAATATCAGCAATGTTGCCAGTGTAGGGAAGGTGACCTGAGGGACGGACAGACTTGTCAGAATAGAGAAAGGAAGGTTTGCACAGTTTAGACAGGTGTCAGTTACTACAGTGGGGAAACAGCTGAGAAAGTGTAGTGGACATGCAGTACCTTAGGTTGACCATTAGAGGGCAGGGAGGAGTGTGAGCAAAGGACTTGACATCAGCTTAGGGCTTAGGAAACCGTTGGTCATGGGGGCAGAGTTACAGGGAACCGGGAATGATATAAATTTGACAGGAGGGTTCCAGAAAGTTCCAGTCCACAGGGGGAGCTCCAGTGACAGGAGGACTATGACAGTTTGTGCACTGTGAGGAAAACTAAACAAGGGGGACTGAGGAGAGAGAAAGTCAGGGGGGTGGTCCTGACACAAAAGTACCGGAGTATAGACGAGTGTTATGAATGAGTCACCGTAGGAGGCAAGAACAGAAATGCAAGCTAAGTCCAGAAAACCAGAGAAGTTGGCAGCTATCGGATTGCAGACCCCTGAACCTATCAACACAACTAGCAGTAGCCGTGGGGGGTTCCTACGATGCCCTAGACCCCTCGATCACAGCCGGAGTACTATATAGCCTAAAGACAGAAAGGGAAATCTAAACTGCCCCAGAGCAGACCCCAAAGCAAAAGGCAGCCCCCAACATATAATGATGGTAAAGCAAGAAGAAAGAACACTAACACAGACAGAAAGATAGACTGAGCAAAGACGGGGCCCAAGCTAACTAGATAGGAAAGGACAGGAAGGCTGCTGTCTACAATCCGTGAAAAACCCTATGAAAATAAGAGCCAACAGACTGACAGTGAAAAAGGCCCTGAAGATGCTAGGCTTCAAAAAGGCTATGTGTTATGATTGAGTCACCGTAGGAGGCAAAAACAGAAATACAAGCTAAGTCCAGAAAACCAGAGAAGTTGGCAACTATCAGATTGCAGACCCCTGAACCTATCAACACAACTAGCAGTAGCCGTGGGGGGTTCCTACGATGCCCTAGACCCCTCGATCACAGCCGGAGAATTTAAATAGGCCTAAAGAAAGAAAGGGGAAATCTAAACTGCCCCAGAGCAGACCCCAAAGCAATAGGCAGCCCCCAACATATAATGACGGTGAAGCAAGATGAAAACACTAACACAGACAGAAAGATAGACTGAGCAAAGCCGGGGCCCAAAACTACCTAGGTAGGAAAGGACAGGAAGGCTGCTGTCTGCAATCTGCAAAAACCCTATCAAAGACATAAGCCAACAAGCTGATATGAAAAAGACCCTGAAGCAGCTAGGCTTCAAAAACTAAATCAGCACTCAGGTATTTTCAGAAGACAGAGCTAAAGGAATTCAGCACACCCAGCATGGGAATAGCAAAAATCCAGAAAAACAAAGCAAAACAAAGTCAAAGCACAAATGCAAAAAGCCGAGCAGCAAACTTAGCTTTAGAGGAGCAGGAATTCAGACTGGTCTCCAAGGATCCCACAGAGAAATCACCCGCAGGGCAGAAGGGCGTCGGCAGCCTTATATCCAGTCAGTAACTCCACTCAGCCAGTCATCATCATCAGCCTCAGGTGTTTGATAATCAGGCTCACTACCTTTCTTTACCAGAAGAGGGCGCTCCTTGGGCCTCAGTAGTGAAGGGGAAAATGAACTCACAACAGTACCTACCCCTTGAGGAGGGGTCACCGAACCCTCAACCACGCCACCAGGGCGATCAGGGTGAGCCCGATGAAAGGCACGCACCAATCTTTAGGCATGAATATCAGAGGCAGAGACCCAGGAATTATCCTCCTGACCATAACCCTTCCACTTAACCAAATACTGGAGTCTCCGTCTAGCCAGACGGGAATCCAGTACTTTCTCTACCTCATATTCCATGTTACCTTCAACCAATGCAGGGTCTGGAGGTGCCACCCCGGGAACAACAGGTTCAACAAACCTCTTCAACAAAGATTTATGGAACACATTATGGATTTTAAATGTGACAGGAAGAGCCAAACGAAAAGAGACCGGATTAATAATCTCCACAATCTTGTAAGGTCCAATAAATCTAGGCTTAAACTTAATAGAAGCCACCTTCATAGCAATATTTTTTGATGATAACCACACCCTATCACCAACCTTAAACTGGGGACCAATGGTCCTATGTCGGTTGGAAAACCGCTGGGCCTTTTCCTGGGAGAGAGATAACTTATCCACCACTTGGTCCCAGATCTGATGCATTCTCTCCACCACAGTGTCAACACCTGGGCAGGCAGAGGGCTCCACCTGCCCTGAAGAAAATCAAGGATGAAACCCAAAGTTACAAAAAAAAGGTGACATCAAAGTGGCAGAACTAGCTCTATTATTTAAAGCAAATTCGGCCAAGGGCAAAAATGAAACCCAATCATCCTGATCAGCAGAAATAAAACATCTCAAATATGACTCCAAGGTCTGGTTTGCTCTCTCTGTCTGCCCATTGGTCTGAGGGTGAAAAGCAGAGGAGAAGGACAACTGAATTCCCAGCCTGGAACAGAAAGTTCTCCAAAATCTAGACACAAACTGGACTCCTCTGTCAGATACAGTGTTCTCAGGAATCCCGTGCAAACGAACCACCTGTTGTAAAAACAGGGGCACCAACTCAGAGGAAGACGGCAACTTAGGGAGTGGTACAAGATGAACCATCTTTGAGAACCTATCACAAATCACCCAAATAACAGTCATCTTTGAGAGACAGGCATATCAGAGATGAAATCCATTGAAATATGGGTCCATGGCCTCTTGGGGACAGGCAAAGGCATCAACAACCCACTAGAGCGAGAACACGATTTAGACCAGGAGCACGTCCCACAGGACTGCACAAAATTCCTGACAACACGAGACAAGGCGGGCCACCAAAAAAACCGACTCACCAGATCTCTAGTACCAAAAATACCTGGATGACCAGCCAAAGCAGAGCAATGAACTTCAGACATCACTCTCTTCTTCCACTGGTCAGGAACATACAACTTTCCACTGGGACAGCGCTCAGGTTTGTCCTCCAGGAACTCTTCCAGAGCACGTCTCAAATCGGGCGAGATGGCAGAAAGAACTACCCCTTCGCCTAAGATGGTAGCAGGCTTGGTCACCACAGGAGAATCAGCAAAGAAGCTCCTAGAGAGGGCGTCTGCCTTGACATTCTTCATTCCAGGAAGAAAAGAAACCACAAAATCAAAACGTGTAAAAAAACAAGGCCCACCTAGCCTGTCTAGGGTTCAAGCGCTTAGCCGACTCTAGGTAAATCAAATTCTTGTGGTCAGTGAGGACCACGACTTGATGCTTGGCTCCCTCCAACCAATGTCTCCACTCCTCAAATGCCCATTTCATGGCTAACAGTTTCCTATTCCCCACATCATAGCTACGTTCAGATGGAGAGAACTTTCGGGAAAAGAAAGCACAGGGATTCATTTTAGATGTTACAGGATCCTTTTGGGACAAAACAGCTCCTGCACCAATCTCAGAAGCATCCACCTCTACCTGGAATGGAAGTGAGACATCAGGTTGGCGCAAAACCGGGGCGGAGGTGAATCTTCGCTTCAGCTCCTGAAAGGAAGAAACAGCCTCCGGAGACCAATTTAACACATCAGCACCCTTCTTAGTCAAATCAGTCAATGGCTTGGCAATACTAGAAAATTTTGCTATAAATTTCCGATAAAAATTAGCAAAACCCAAAAACTTCTGGAGGGCCTTCAAAGAAGTGGGCTGAACCCAATCGTAAATGGCCTGTACCTTGGCCGGGTCCATTTCAATAGTTGACGGGGACAAAATAAATCCCAAAAAAGAAATCCTCTGTACTCCAAAAAGGCATTTAGATCCTTTGACATACAGGGAATTTTCCCTCAAGATCCGGAACACAGTCCGAATATGTTCCACATGAGAATCCCAATCCTTGGAGAAGATCAAAATATCATCCAAATAGATAATCAAAAATTTATCGACAAAATCTCAGAAAATATCGTTCATAAAGCACTGGAAGACAGAAGGGGCATTAGTGAGCCGAAAAGGCATCACCAGGTACTCAAAATGTCCCTCAGGAGTATTAAACGCCGTCTTCCATTCATCCCCATGCTTAATGCGAATAAGATTATACGCCCCCTGAGGTCAAGCTTGGTAAACCAGCAAGCACCTTTAACTCTGGAGAATAGATCAGAAATCAGGGGTAACGGATACTGATATTTAACAGTAATTTTGTTGAGGGCACAATAATCAATACAAGGTCTTAATGATCCATCCTTTTTGGCTACAAAAAAAAAAATGGCACCTAAGGGTGACGAGGATGGTCTAATATGACCCTTCTCCAACGCCTCCTTAATATAGGATCGCATAGCCTCGTGCTCGGGTACAGATAAATTGAAGAGCCGACCCTTGGGAAATTTACACCCCGGGCTCAGTTCAATTGCACAGTCATAAATCCTATGAGGAGGCAGAGACGCAGACTCATTCTCACTAAATACATCAACAATCAGGAACATCATGCGACTGAGGAGAGGTGGAAAACACCGGAGCCTCACTAAAGGCACACCGACAACCCCAACTCACCACAGACACAGATTTCCAATCCAAAACTGGATTATGAATTTGTAACCAGGGAAACCCCAGAACAATAGTATCATGCAGATTATGCAACACCAAAAATCTGCAATTTTCTTGATGGTCTGGGGCAACCCGCATTACCACCTGGGTCCAAAACTGAGGTTTATTTTTAGCTAAAGGAGTAGCATCAATCCCCCTCAAAGGGATAGGCGTCTGCAGAGGTGTCATCGGAAATCCACAACGTTTAGCAAAATCCAAGTCCATTAGGTTTAGGGCTGCTCCCGAATCCACAAAAGCCTTGGCGGAAAATGTGGACAGGGAGCAGATCAGAGTAATAGCCAGAAGAAACTTAGGTTGAACATCCCCAACAGAAAACGTGTGTGCAAAGCGTTTCTCTCGTTTAGGACAGACAGAAATAATATGAGAGGCATCTCCACAGAAAAAACACAACTTATTACGCCTTCTGAACTGCTGACGCTGCTCTCTGGAAAAAACTCTATCACATTGCATAGGTTCAGACATTTGTTCAACAGGTGGCAACACCTCTTGTGCAGCTTTGCGTTCGCACAAACGCCGATCAACCTAAATGGCTAATAACATAGAATCGTCAAGACCAGAGGGAACAGGAAATCCCACCATAGTATCTTTTACGGCTTCTGACAACCCCTTCCAAAAGAGAGCAGCCAAGGCATTATCATTCCAGGTAGTAAGTACTGCCCACTTTCGGAATTTTTGACAGTACAATTCTGCAGAATCACGACCCTGGTTCAATGCCAGCAGGGTCTTTTCAGCCTGATCAATGGCATTAGGTTCATCATACAACAACCCCAAGGCCTGAAAAAATGCATTAACATTAGTCAGAATAGGATCATCTGGTTTCAAAGAAAACGCCCAATCCTGGGGATCGCCACGCAGCAAAGAGATGACAATTTTAACCTGCTGCGCGGAGCTCCCTGACGAGTTAGGCTTCAAGGCAAAAAATAATTTACAATTATTTTTGAAATTCAAAAATTTAGACTGATCCCCAAAAAATACATCAGGTGTAGAAATCTTTGGTTCAGCAGCATGTGAATGAGCAAGGTAGGCGGAAATTCCCCGCACTTCCGCAGTGAGCTGCTCCACACGATCAGACAATTGCTTTATCTCCATTGAGAGAAAAAAAAAATTCCCCCTACGGCCTCAGAGATATAGAGGAAAAAATATACACTTTTTTTTTTTTTTTACAATTCTTTCCTGCGATCGAGTACCCTAGCATCTGCGGTATGGCGGGTGATTCTGTTATGATTGAGTCACCATAGGAGGCAAAAACAGAAATACAAGCTAAGTCCAGAAAACCAGAGAAGTTGGCAACTATCAGATTGCAGACCCCTGAACCTATCAACACAACTAGCAGTAGCCGTGGGGGGTGCCTACGATGCCCTAGACCCCTCGATCACAGCCGGAGAATTTAAATAGGCCTAAAGAAAGAAAGGGGAAATCTAAACTGCAATAGGCAGCCCCCAACATATAATGACGGTGAAGCAAGATGAAAACACTAACACAGACAGAAAGATAGACTGAGCAAAGCCGGGGCCCAAAACTACCTAGATAGGAAAGGACAGGAAGGCTGCTGTCTGCAATCTGCAAAAACCCTATCAAAGACATAAGCCAACAAGCTGATATGAAAAAGACCCTGAAGCAGCTAGGCTTCAAAAACTAAATCAGCACTCAGGTATTTTCAGAAGACAGAGCTAAAGGAATTCAGCACACCCAACAGGGAATGGCAGAAATCCAGAAAAACAAAGCAAAACACAGTTAAAGCACAAATGCAAAAAGCCGAGCAGCAAACTTAGCTTTAGAGGAGCAGGAATTCAGACTGGTCTCCAAGGATCCCACAGAGAAATCAACCGCAGGGCAGAAGGGCGTCGGCAGCCTTATATCCAGTCAGTAACTCCACTCAGCCAGTCATCATCATCAGCCTCAGGTGTTTGATAATCAGGCTCACTACCTTTCTTTACCAGAAGAGGGAGTTCCTCGGGCCTCAGTAGTGAAGGGGAAAATGAACTCACAACAGCTATGTCAGTACTCAGGAATATTCTGAAGACAGAGCAACCGGCAAAAGGAGATTCAGCTCACCCCAGCAGGGAATGGCAGAATCCAGAAAAGCAAGGAAAACAAAAACAAAACACAAATGCTAACAGGCAAAGCAGAAAACTTAGCTTTAGAGGAGCAGGAATCAGACTGGTCTCCTAGAAGTCCACAGAGAAATCACCCGCAGGGCAGAAGGGCGTCGGCAGCCTTATATCCAGTCCGTGACTCCACTCCTCTCAGCCAGTCATCACCATTAGGCTCAGGTGCCTGATAATCAGGCTCATTACCTTCCTTTACCAGAATAGGGAGTTCACCAGACCTCAGTGACGAAAGGGAAAATGAACTCACAACAGTACCTCCCCTTGAGGAGGGGTCACCGAACCCTCAACCACGCCACCAGGGCGATCAGGGTGAGCCCGATGAAAGGCACGCACCAATCTTTCGGCATGAATATCAGAGGCAGAGACCCAGGAATTATCCTCCTAACCATAACCCTTCCACTTAACCAAATACTGGAGTCTCCGTCTAGCCAGACGGGAATCCAGTATTTTCTCTACCTCATATTCCATGTTACCTTCAACCAATACAGGGTCCGGAGGTGCCACCCCAGGAACAACTGGTTCAACAAACCTCTTCAACAAGGACTTATGGAACACATTATGGATTTTAAATGTGACAGGAAGAGCCAAACGAAAAGAGACCGGATTAATAATCTCCAAAATCTTGTAAGGTCCAATAAATCTAGGCTTAAACTTAGGAGAAGCCACCTTCACAGCAATATTTTTTGATGATAACCACACCATATCACCAATCTTAAACTGGGGACCAATGGTCCTATGTCGATTGGAAAACCGCTGGGCCTTTTCCTGGGAGAGAGATAACTTATCCACCACTTGGTCCCAGATCTGGTGCATTCTCTCCACCACAGTGTCAACACCTGGGCAGGCTGAAGGCTCCACCTGCCCTGAAGAAAATCGAGGATGAAACCCAAAGTTACAACAAAAAGGTGACATCAAAGTGGCAGAACTAGCTCTATTATTTAAAGCAAATTCGGCCAAGGGCAAAAATGAAACCCAATCATCCTGATCATCGGAAATAAAACATCTCAAATACGACTCCAAGGTCTGGTTTGTTCTCTCTGTCTGCCCATTGGTCTGAGGGTGAAAAGCAGAGGAGAAGGACAACTGAATTCCCAGCTTGGAACAGAAAGTCCTCCAAAATCTAGACACAAACTCAACTCCTCTGTCAGATACAATGTTCTCAGGAATCCCGTGCAAGCGAACCACCTGTTGCAAAAACATGGGCACCAACTCAGAGGAAGACGGCAACTTAGGGATTGGTACAAGATGAACCATCTTAGAGAACCTATCACAAATCACCCAAATAACAGTCATTCTTTGAGAGACCGGCATATCAGATGAAATCCATTGAAATATGGGTCCATGGCCTCCTGGGGACCGTCAAAGGCATCAACAACCCACTAGAGCGAGAACAAGATTTAGACCGGGAGCAAGTCCCACAGGACTGCACAAAATTCCTGACATCATGAGACAAGGTGGGCCACCAAAAAGAGCGACTCACCAGATCTCTAGTACCAAAAATACCTGGATGACCAGCCAATGCAGAGCAATGAACTTCAGACATCACTCTCTTCTTCCACTGGTCAGGAACATACAACTTTCCACTGGGACAATGCTCAGGTTTGTCCTCTTGGAACTCTTGCAGAGCAAGTCTCAAATCGGGCGAGATGGTAGAAAAAACTATCCCTTCGCCTAAGATGGTAGCAGGCTTGGTCACCACAGGAGAATCAGCAAAGAAGCTCCTAGAGAGGGCATCTGCCTTGACATTCTTAGTTCCAGGAAGAAAAGAGACCACAAAATCAAAACGTGTAAAAAACAAGGCCCACCTAGCCTGTCTAGGGTTCAAGCGTTTAGCCGACTCTAGGTAAATCAAATTCTTGTGGTCAGCGAGGACCACAACTTGATGTTTAGCTCCCTCCAACCAATGTCTCCACTCCTCAAATGCCCATTTCATGGCCAACAGTTCCGATTCCCCACATCACAGTTACGTTCAGATGGAGAGAACTTTCGGGAAAAGAAAGCACAGGGATTAATTTTAGATGTTACAGGATCCTTTTGGGACAAAACAGCTCCTGCACCAATCTCAGAAGCATCCACCTCTACCTGGAACGGGAGTGAGACATCAGGTTGCCGCAAAACCGGGGCGGAGGTAAATCTTCGCTTCAGCTCCTGAAAGGAAGCAACAGCCTCCGGAGACCAATTCAACACATCAGCACCCTTCTTAGTCAGATCAGTCAATGGCTTGGCAATACTAGAAAATTTTGCTATAAATTTCCGATAAAAATTAGCAAAACCCAAAAACTTCTGGAGGGCCTTCAAAGAAGTGGGCTGAACCCAATCATAAATGGCCTGTACCTTGTCCGGGTCCATTTCAATAGTTGATGGAGACAAAATAAATCCCAAAAATGAAATCCTCTGTACTCCAAAAAGGTATTTTGATCCTTTGACATACAGGGAATTCTCTCTCAAGATCCGGAACACAGTCCGAATATGTTCCACATGAGAATCCCAATCCTTGGAGAAGATCAAAATATCATCCAGATAGATAATCAAAAATTTATCGACAAAGTCTCGGAAAATATCGTTCATGAAGCACTGGAAGACAGAAGGGGCATTAGTGAGCCCAAAAGGCATCACCAGGTACTCAAAATGTCCCTCCGGAGTATTAAACGCCGTCTTCCATTCATCCCCCTGCTTAATGCGGATAAGATTATACGCCCGCCTGAGGTCAAGCTTGGTAAACCAGCAAGCACCTCTAACTCTAGAGAATAGATCCGAAATCAGGGGTAACGGATACTGATATTTAATAGTAATTTTGTTGAGGGCACGATAATCAATACAAGGCCTTAAAGAACCATCCTTTTTGGCCACAAAAAAACCCCGGCACCTAAGGGTGAAGAGGATGGTCTAATATGACCCTTCTCCAACGCCTCCTTAATATAGGATCGCATAGCCTCGTGCTCGGGTACAGATAAATTGAAGAGCCGACCCTTGGGTAATTTACACCATTAGGTTTAGCGCTGCTCCTGAATCCACAAAAGCCTTGGCGGAAAATGTGGACAGGGAGCAGATCAAAGTAATTGCCAGAAGAAACTTAGGTTGAACACCACCAACAGAAAACGTGTGTGCAAAGAGTTTCTCTCGTTTAGGACAAACAGAAATAATATACAAGGCATCTCCACAGAAAAAAACACAGCTTATTACGCTTTCTGAACTCCTGACGTTGCGCCCTAGACAAAACTCTATCACATTGCATAGGTTCAGACGTCTGTTCAACCGGTGGCAACACCTCTCGTGTAATCCTGCGTTCACGTAAACGCCGATCAACCTGAATGGCTAATGACATAGAATCGTCCAGACCAGAGGGAACAGGAAATCCCACCATAGTATCTTTTACGGCTTCTGACAAACCCTTCCGAAAGAGAGCAGCCAAGGCATTATCATTCCAGGTAGTAAGGACCGCCCACTTTCGGAACTTTTGACAGTAAAACTCTGCAGAATCTCGACCCTGGTTCAATGCCAACAGGGTCTTTTCAGCCTGAGCAATAGCATTAGGTTCGTCATACAACAACCCCAAGGCTTGAAAGAATGCGTTCACATTAGTCAGAATAGGATCATCTGGTTTCAAAGAAAACGCCCAATCCTGGGGATCGCCACGCAGCAAAGAGATGACAATTTTAACCTGCTGCGCGGAGCTCCCTGACGAGTTAGGCTTCAAGGCAAAAAATAATTTACAATTATTTTTGAAACTCAAAAATTTAGATCGATCCCCAAAAAATACATCAGGTGTAGGGATCTTTGGTTCAACAGCATGCGAACAAGCAAGGTAGGCGGAAATTCCCCACACTTCCGCAGCGAGCTGCTCCACATGATCAGACAATTGCTTTATCTCCATTGAGAGAAAAAAAAATTCCCCCTACGGCCTCAGAGATATAGAGGAAAGAATATACACACTTTTTTTTTTTTTTTTTTAAACACAATTCTATCCTGCTATTGCGTATCCTAGGATCTGCGGTATGGCGGGTGATTCTGTTATGAATGAGTCACCATAGGAGGCAAAAACAGAAATGCAAGCTAAGTCCAGAAAACCAGAGAAGTTGGCAGCTATCGGATTGCAGACCCCTGAACCTATCAACACAACTAGCAGTAGCCGTGGGGGGTTCCTACGATGCCTTAGACCCCTCGATCACAGCCGGAGGACTATATAGCCTAAAGACAGAAAGGGAAATCTAAACTGCCCCAGAGCAGACCCCAAAGCAAAAGGCAGCCCCCAACATATAATGACGGTGAAGCAAGAAGAAAGAACACTAACACAGACAGAAAGATAGACTGAGCAAAGACGGGGCCCAAGCTAACTAGATAGGAAAGGACAGGAAGGCTGCTGTCTGCAATCCATGAAAAACCCTATGAAAATAAGAGCCAACAGACTGACAGTGAAAAAGGCCCTGAAGACGCTAGGCTTCAAAAAGGCTATGTCAGTACTCAGGAATATTCTGAAGACAGAGCAACCGGCAAAAGGAGATTCAGCTCACCCCAGCAGGGAATGGCAGAATCCAGAAAAGCAAGGAAAACAAAAACAAAATACAAATGCTAACAGGCAAAGCAGAAAACTTAGCTTTAGAGGAGCAGGAATCAGACTGGTCTCCTAGAAGTCCACAGAGAAATCACCCGCAGGGCAGAAGGGCGTCGGCAGCCTTATATCCAGTCCGTGATTCCACTCAGCCAGTCATCACCATTAGGCTCAGGTGCCTGATAATCAGGCTCATTACCTTCCTTTACCAGAATAGGGAGTTCACCAGACTTCAGTGACGAAGGGGAAAATGAACTCACAACAGACGAGGCACTGAGGTAAAGCATACCGTATTGAGAGAGACGACTGATCAGGAAAAGTACTGTTGGTTTTCGGGCCTAAGGCGGCCACAGTGACGGATCTGACAGGAGCGTCGAAGAGTGAAGAGGGGACGGTGCGTATATTTACGTCCCCGGTGTAAAGCACGGTGTATGTGAAGCGGCCCTGGAAACAGAGGGCCGATAAGTGAAGTGAATTGAAGTGTGTGTACTTCGGAGGCCATCAGGCGGACGGCAAGAGAATAAACTTGGACCTGTTGTACCCGACACTTGCCTCCATCTTGTCTCTGTTACGTCTCTGCGCGGTAAGAGAGGGACCACCCCCCCAGCCTGGCCCACCGACCCTACACCTCCTCCATCACCAGAGCTATTTTAGTGATAAACTTGTAGGATAGGTACGATGTTTTCATTGCCTCTTATTCTCTTTTTTGCCCAGAATAAAATGCAATTCTGGTGTTTCGATTTTTTTTTTTTCTCATCACATTTACCAATTGGTTTAATTCATTTTATATTTTGATAGATCAGAGTTTTTCATTGTGGAGATACCACATGTGTATTTTGTATTTTTTTCTCTATTTCTTCATTTTTAATGGAAGAAATGAATTGTGAGTTTACACTTTTATTTTTTATCTTTTAAAACTTTTTCTTGTATTTATTAGCCCCCTAAGGGGATTTTAACCTCAGATCATCCGATCACTTATGCTATATACAGCAATACAACAGCATTGCTGTATATAGAAAAAAATCATATCAGTAATGTTTCCCGCCTTTACCTTGGCCACATACCCCGACGTGAGTTTCTCATTCCAAAATTGTTGCTATCACAGTTGCATTTAACAGGTTAACATCCTGTCGGCGCTCAGCTCCGGCTGTTACAGGCAGATGATAGCTGAATAAATACAGGTATCCTGTGTCGGCAAACATGTGGGCTCGGTTCCTGAGCCTGCATCAAAGTCAGGGAGACAGCATATGATGTAATTGTACTTTATGTGTCTTTATGGGGTTAAGTTTTAAAACCCATAAGATGGGGTCTCCAAAAAAAGCGCATCTTTGCCATTTTCACATATTGAACAACTCCCATGTTTAGCGAAGGCAGAAAAAAAAACTAAAAAGAAAATAGAATTTGTAATCTAAGTAAAATGCTAAAACTCAGTTCATGATGCGGTGGTAAGTCTAAGTGGTCATGGTTCAGATTCATTTAATTGCCATGAAAAATCAAATAATTAATTGATTCAGTCCTCGGTGACCTGTGGGACTCTATGAAACACTATTAGTCTTGTGGAATTTAGCAATATACTCATAATAAATAGCACCAATCTGAAAGAGTATTCTAGTTATCTGCATTAGTTATCTGCATTAAGTAATGTAATCTCTGTTGTGCCTCATTCACGAGCAGGAAATCCAGTAATCGCATGGAGAAATGACTCAGAATATGGATCTACTTCTGTAGGTACACGTTTTGTGACGTTTACATATTGATTTTTTTAAGCTTTGCGCTACGTCAGTATCCTGTCCGTGGTTCTGTATGTTCTCTCTAATTGCCTAGTCTTACTGGAGATCAAATATACATATGCAACAAGAGATTTGCAAACATTAACATTATTTTCTTCTGCAAAATATCTCAAAAATATAATTCATGTGAACTACTGCTCTTGAACAATAATTGTCCAGAGGATAGATTGTAGTGTTTAATCAGTGACCTGAACTTGCTGCGCAAATGATCTCCATCAGCATTTTCTATCATCATTACTGTGAGTATGGCTGCAAGCAACATAGAGACTGTAGAGGGAAGAATTCATCAAAAAAGAACCAATTATTTAGGTTTTTCAAGTTGTGTGATGATTTTAAGCATACAGTGCGTATGGAAAGTATTCAGACCCCATTAAATTTTTCACTCTTTGTTTCATTGCAGCCATTTGGTAAATTCAAAAAAGTTCATTTTTTTCTCTAATGTACACTGCGCCCCATCTTGACTGAAAAAACAGAAAAGTAGAATTTTTTTGCAAATTTATTAAAAAAAAGAAAAACTGAAATATCACATGGTCATAAGTATTCAGACCCTTTGCTCAGTATTGAGTAGAACCACCCTTTTTGAGCTAGTTCAGCCATGAGTCTTCTTTGGAATAATGCAACAAGTTTTTCACACCTGGATTTGGGGATCCAATGCCATTTTTCCTTGCAGATCCTCTCCAGTTCTGTCCGGTTGGATGGTGAACGTTGGTGGACAGCCATTTTCAGGTCTCTCCCTGTCAACAGGGCAGATCAGTATGCCTGTTGAAGAGCCATGACATGGAGCAAGGAAGATGACGGCATCGCATGAAGATGGGAGGCGCCGGACCCAGTCCTGCAACGCCTATCAAACCGGACCACCCCCCCTTGTTTTTCTTATCTTTCAGGTTAGATCGGGGCCTTATCTACAGCATTATAGAATGATGTAAATAAGCCCCAAAAGGCAGTGGCAGCAGCTTATAGCTGAAAAATGAGGTGACAGATTCCCTTTAAGCAATTTGTGTTTATTGATGATTAATTTTGTTATTGAACAACTCCAGTTCTGTAAGTCAATACAAAAGGTTAATTAACCTGAAATCTGATTATTTATGAAAGTAAATAGGTTGTTTTGTCCTTCTTACGACAATATCTATGTGTGTAGAATTATTGGGGACTATTATTGTGCAGTGTTATGCAACTAAAGGAAAAACAAATTTTCCTATCTCAATTGTTTATTTTCATCTGTTAAAGCAGTCCTGCACAAAAGACAGCCCGCCGAACGATGTTGTGTGGTCTGCGACGCTGTCGGGAGACGCCGTTCCTTCTTCCCAGAATCAAATGTATTTGTGTCCTTCAAAGGCGAATACATTTGAATATTGCGGGGCTGGGTCAGGGTCAGTGCAGTGCTCGTCAGCCCCCACCCCGACGTGTAGAAGCGTGATAAGGTCAGCACGATGTTGACTTCATCACACTGCTGCTGGGGGCCGCACAGGCAGAGGAAAAATTGGGCACTAGTAGGCACTCCATGGAGGAGCTGAAGATTAAGTGACATGTTATTTTAGATGAGGTACCAGGGTGTAAAGGGTAGTGTTACCACTAGGGCACAAAATGTGGCAATTTGGGACATTACGGGCAATTTGGTAGATTATGGGGGACATTATGGGGCAATTTGGAACATTTTGGGCAATTGTGAACACTAAGGGGAACGTTATAGGCAATTGTGAAAGAGCGCATAGTATAGCAAGGGGAAGTGAGGTGGGAGGCTTGGAAAGTGGCAGTTTGGGGAAAATATGGAAACAGGCAGTATGTGGGAGGACATTATGGAGAGGTGTCATGGGGAGATATTATGTGGGGGGGAATTATACACAGGGGCAGTATGGGGGGATATTATATAGTTATATAGATGGGTAGAGTTGGGGGATATTTTGGAAAAGGGCAGTATGTGGGGGTTATTTTGTAGAGTGGCAGTCTGGGGGAGTATTTTGGAGAGTGGCAGTGTGTATGGGGTATTTTGGAGAGGGGCAGTGTGGATGGAATATTTTGAAAAGTACCAGTGTGGAGGGATATTTTGGAAAAGGGTAGTGTTTTGGGGGAGTATTTTGCGCAGGAAGCACAGTGAGGGGAAATCATTTATTCATGGGCAGATAATGGGATATATTTTTATTTATAGGGGAGTATAATGATGCTTTTATTTTTAAGGGCAGTATTTGGGATTTGTTGCTGAAGTCGAAGAGGCAAGTCTGGAGACTGACGCCCTGGGCATGAAATCTCATCATAGCGTGTGTGCGGAATGGAGACAAAAGGGATGGGAATGACTCCAATCAGACTAGATGTCTATTATAAGGTACCTGGAAGTAAATGTTTTTTGTGATACTGAGTGTGACTCATTGGTGCTGTGGTTCCTGTATGGTCCACAGTTTGTTGATAGTGGGTAACAACTCCCAGCATTTCCTTACCATTGCTAAGGACATACTGGGAATTGTACATTCATACAATACAAATGTATGTGGATCTAACCTGACATTACAATTGATCACTGTACTAACTTGGCACTGGTTTCATGTGCTGATGGAGATTCTTTCACTGCCTTCATGTACTGACAGTAGTTTGGGTGCTGTGTTCATGTTCTGATGGTGTTTTCTAGCACTGCATTTATGTACTGACTGTTTAATTTGCTGCATTGATTGATTGATGGTGGCTCTGGTGCTGTATTCATGCAGTGATGGTGCTTCTGGTGCTGCATTCATGTACTGACAATGGTTCTGACATTAACTGAGAGGTGAGCTACCAATCAGAGTGAACATACAACCAATAATTACATCAGGGAAATTGTAGATCCTACATGGTTGAGTTTTCCTTTATAAAACCTTTAAAGTCATGTAAGTTTACATTTAGTCCATCTGTTTACTGGGTCAGGCCAAGCTTCTTCTTCAGAGACTCTGGCATCTCAGGGGGAGGAGGACGAGGAAGTCTGAAGTAGACCTTCACGGAGTCATAGATGAACCATTGCAGAGCGGTTAAGGTACCAATCATGATAATACGAGCTGTCAGTCCCTTCCAGACGCCTTTTGGTCCAAGCCTCTTGAGGACTTCAACAGCAGTGCTTCCCTTTTCTTTGTTCAGCACAGAGACCACAGAATCAGCAGGATGGGACACAATGGTTCTGACATTGCAGTCATGTACTGATAGCAGTTCTGGTGCTGTGTACACGTACTGCTGGTGGTTCTAGTGCTGCACTCATGTGCTAACAGTGGTTCTGATCTTGCACACATGTAGAAATCCATAATGTGTTTCAGGGCTATGTTAAAACTTCAAAAGTGTCAAAACTGATTTGAGTTTATGATGAGGATTTGGCAAATTTCTGCTCCAAAAACTGAGTTTATGTTAAATCCTTCTCAAATATTAAAAACGTGGTTTATGGTGATTTATTATTGCACTGACTTTGGCCGACAAGTTTCTAATAGGTCAGGTGAGAAAGTGGCCATGCCATTTTTTTCTATCTTCATGGCCTTTACTGGCAGACATGCAGTGGAGACTTCAATTCATGTAATGGATTATTGTCCTGCCTAAAAATCAAGGTTTTCTTGAATGATGCAGACTTTTTCTTATTCCACTGTTTAAAGAATGTGTCTTCTAAAAACTGGCATTAGGTTTGGGAGATGATTTTGAGTCCATGTTCAACCCCAAAAGCACCAACTAACTCAATATTATTAATACCAGCCAATAACAGTACCCTACCTCCACTTCACTGGTGTCTGAATCAAAGTGGAGTTATGCGCTTGTTACTGATCCAGTCATGGACCCATCCATTTGGTCTGTCAGAAGTCACTCTCATTTCATTAGTTCATAAAACAAAACCTTTGAAAACTCTGTCTTCAGATATTTCTTCACCCAGTCTTGATGTGTCAACTTATATGTCTTGTTCAGAGGTGGATAATGGATTTCTGGTCGCTTCATATTCCAGTCTTCTCAAACCTTTGGCACTTAATGTACGGCTTTTGATGGTTCTGTGTTCAAGACCCCAATATCTTGGTAGTTTCGAGAGGGCTGCATCCCTCTGTCAGCCTTTTAACTACTTTTGATTTTTCAGAGTCAGTTAAATCTCTTTTTGGTCCATTTTGTCTGAAAAAAAACCAAGCTCCCTAATACTGTACATCTTGATAACGGGTGTTGATATCCTTGGGTCACACCCCCTCATCTCACAAATTCACGTCACCTAATCTTCTTCATCCAATGAGCATTCAAGTTTATACATCTTAAAGTTGGAAAATATTCATAAAAATTATGATATGGTCAAAATACACACATGCCGAATAATTGTGCACACAGTGCACACTTCTCAACATTCAAATTGCAACAGCAAGAAGGAAAAATCATGGAATTTACTGGATTGAGAGACATGTTAATGATGTGGTAATGATGAATAAATGCAAACAACATTTTTGAAACATCTCGATTTATTCAGTGTCAATTATGAGCACCATGTGCAGAAATATACACAACTTTTTAGGCAGCACCAACCACATTCTCCCTGACACTGTTGAGAGAGGTGACTGTTTTCCTTCCCTTTAAAAATTTCTGCAATTAAAGTCAATACAATAGAGCCAAATTTCTGCAGTGAATATATTAAAGAGTGCCAATACAAGTCATTATATTTATAGGATATTGACTAGAGTTGAGCAAATCGCTTCGTGGACCTCAAGCTGTGGACAGAACCTGTGCAAATGTCTTAAGCCCCTGGGTTCTCCAGTGTGGTTCTTGCTTCGCCGACCTGGTATGACATCATCTGTGCGGTGTACGGCACATATATAAAGAAGTATCAACCTGGCAAATCATAAGCAGAGCCTTGTATCGTGCAGGATAAAGAAATTCCCAATAGCTACTGTCCATCGCCAAAGATCACTGACCTGTTGTCACGGTCCACTTTGGAGCCATGGCAGAATGTGGATTCTTATAGAAACCTTTTTCCTTTTTCCCCCGGTGGCCTCTGGGGTTTACTACAACTGTAGTTGTTTTTGGTGCTGGTTTTGCCCCCGGTGGCCATTGGGATTACTACACGTGTGAATTAACCAACAGGTGATGACTACTCCCCCTCCTTCCTATAAAAGTTCGTCATGTGCAGTAATCAGTTTTGGTAATATTGTTCATTTGTTATCCAACCTTGGTGAAGACTGGACCTGCCTGGTGGAGAGGGGGTTCAGCTTATCTGGAGCAGTGGAGTTGCTGCTGGATGCTGATCGGATCCTTACTCTGTTGCTTGGAGCTTTTGCAGTAGAGCAAAGCTAAGTTTTGGGTTTTAGTTGCTTTAACCCCATGGTGTCTGTTTTATTTTTCCTTAGTGAGTTATTGGGTGCAGTTCACTTTGTTCCCTGTCTCACCTCCTGGGGAGGGGGTTGGTGGTTTAGCTCAGGGCTAAACAGGAGATAGGGACAGGTCACGGACTTGGGCCTCACTACCTTCAAGTGTACCCCCAAGTTAAGGAGAGTCAGGGCACCCCCTTAGCCTGAGGGGCAGTTCAGAGGCCCAGGTTCCACGTCTCCTTTTTTCCCTACTGCCCCGTGACATTATTACCAACCCACCCATTTTTTTCTGGTGAGCCATGGCCCTAATGCAGACCTGTCTCCAATTGCTGCAGACCCTCACTGAGGAGCGTGGGGTGCTGCGTGGTGTGGTGGAGCAGCAGCTGCAGCAGTGGGAGGGGTATGGGGCCTCAGCTCAGATGCAGGCTCAACCAGAGCCCAAGTTATCTCTCCCAGACAGGTTTTCTGGAGGGAGAGAGAATTTTTTGTTTTTCAGGAGGCCTGCAAGCTACACTTCAGGCTCCACCCTTGTTCATTAGGGAGTAAGGTACAATGGGTGGGATTCATTATAGCCCTCCTTGAAGGTGATCTCCTATCCTGGGCCTTTTCCCTGCCGGCTGATTCACCATCTCTACGGTCGGTGGATGAGTTTTTTGCAGCTTTGGCGAATATGCCCCCTGGGGTCCTTGCTGAGGAGGAGGACTCACAGGTGCAGGTGGATGAGCCCAGGCAGGTGGGAGGAGTTGGTTCCCCAGCGGTGTTGCCTGCGGATCGTCGTTATGTGGGGGCATGTTTTAGCTGTGGGCAGACTGGTCATTTTTTCAGGGTCTGCCCCGTGCGTGCCAAATCATCTGTACCATCTAAGGAGCCGCGCCCCCTGGTCGTGTGGAGGGAGGCGACCAGGGAGTGTATATTTACTCCATTTTGCCCTCTCAGTGTACTATGTCAGCAGAGGTGGTGGTTAGCGGGGTACCTGAGGGCATACCGGTGTTTGTGGACAGTGGAGCGGAAGTCAATCTGGTGGACGCTCACTTTGTCCAGACACATGGCCTGAAGTGTAGGATGCTGGCCAAAACTCTAAGCGTCTAGGCCATTGACTCTGTACCACTGAGCCAGGGGAGGTTGACCGAAATCGTAGAACATATATATCTGCGCATAGGGACTCAGCATGAAGAGTCCCTGTCATGCTACGTCTTGGGGGAATGCCATCGCCTATCGTTTTAGGCCTCCCTTGGTTAGTAAAAACAACACAACCCGGTCATAGATTGGCGGTCTAGGGAAGTAGTCAGCTGGGATCAGTTGTGTGAGGGCTGCTGCCCAGGGGCTACTGTCTCTGCCATCTTTCTACAACCATCCCCTTCTTCTCCAGTGGGGGCAGCAGAGGTGTTGCCAGGGAGTAGGAGCAAGTCTCTACCCTCACCACTTGCTAACCTTGGGTGTCGGAGTCCTCTTAGGAGGAGGGGTCGGAGGAGAGTGGGGACTCCTTCTGAGCATTGTGGGGGTGTAAGTGTGATGACACAGCGGGAAGCCTCTGTTGTTAGTCCTTTGAAGAGTTCGCCATTTTGTGGCAAATGCATGAATGGTAATAAACGTTCAGGTCCGGACCTGTGTGTGAATGAGTATGTATGGGTGGCCACCAAAAGCATCCGGTGGAAGTGTGCTGCAGGGGTCTGGAGTTCTCGAGTGATCGAGCCGTATCGGGTGTCGGCCATCCTCAGCCCGGGGACTTACCAGCTGGAGCTAACCCCAATAATGCCAATACACAACTCATTCCCCAGGTCGGCGCTCTGGAGAGTTGTGGTGCCTCCAGAGCATACATTGCCATTTCCATTTGCCCACATTTTCCATAAACCTGTGAGTCAGGTGGTCGCTGAGGTGAACTCTGGTGGACCTAGGCGTCCGCACCATAGGTGTTTTTCGGGTGAGGTGCAGTGTTGAGAGTCCAGAGGCCCCTCATTGAAGGAGGGGTACTGTCACGGTCCATTTTGGAGCCGTGGCCGAATGTGGATTCTTACAGAAACCTTTTCCCTTTTTCCCCCGGTGGCTGCTAGGGTTTACTACAACTGTAGTTGTTTTTGGTGCTGGTTTTGCCCCCGGTGGCCATTGGGATTACTACATGTGTGAATTAACCAACAGGTGATGACTACTCCCCCCTCCTTCCTATAAAAGTTCGTCATGTGCAGTAATCGGTGTTGGTAATTTTGTTCATTTGTTATCCAACCTTGGTGAAGACTGGACCTGCCTGGTGGAGAGGGGGTTCAGCTTATCTGGAGCAGTGGAGTTGCTGCTGGATGCTGATCGGATCCTTACTCTGTTGCTTGGAGCTTTTGCAGCAGAGCAAAGCTAAGTTTTGGGTTTTAGTTGCTTTAACCCCGCGGTGTCTGTTTTATTTTTCCTTAGTGAGTTATTGGGTGCAGTTCACTTTATTCCCTGTCTCACCTCCTGGGGAGGGGGTTGGTGGTTTAGCTCAGGGCTAAACAGGAGATAGGGAAAGGTCGGGGACTTGGGCCTCACTACCTTCAAATGTACCCCCAAGTTAAGGAGAGTCAGGGCACCCCCTTAGTCTGAGGGGCAGTTCAGGGGCCCAGGTTCCACGTCTCCTTTTTTCCCTACTGCCCCGTGACACCTGTTCCATTGTTCCTCTTGTCTCTAATATGGAAACATTCAGGGGTTTCATTGTTGTTTTTTTTTAATTAAAGGGAAGCGATCATTAGAAAATGAACTATTGTTTAAATTGGGTTTTTCTTTTACATGTAGTTAGAAAAAACATTGGTAATTTTTTTCCATATCACCATCTTTATTAATTTGTGATTTTACCATTTTCACAGTGGCCACTGGAGTTTTCCAGATTCATTCGTCCTGTCTTTTCAGGTACTTTACTGCAAAACTCTTAATGATCAGAGGCAGGATTACAATGACAGGCATAGACAGCTGATATCAGCTTCTGCTCCTTTCACTTTGAGCTTTCAGAAGCTCATTTGCTTCTTTAATACAAAATATAGGGTCTGAGTCAGTGTATTGCTAATAATTAGGGATGAGCGAGTAGTAAAATACTCAGACTCGCTGTACTCGTTACGAGTACCTCCTAATACTCGGGTACTTGTAACGAGTAGCGAGTCCAATGTAAGTCTTTGCGAAATGCGAGTAATGGGCTATGCGGGACTGTGCTGGGCTGTGCTTGCCTGTGCTAGGCTGTGTGGGACTGTGCTGGGCTGTGCTTGCCTGTGCTAGGCTGTGCTGGACTGTGCTGGGCTGTGTGGGGACTGTGCCAGGCTGTGCGGGGACTGTGGGGGACTGTGCTGGGCTGTGCAGGAACAGTGCGGGGACTGTGCTGGGGTGTGCGGGCTGTGCCGAATATTGCGAGGCGAGCAGTGAAATACTCGCCAGGATTCGAGCACCACGAGTACCGCATTAATCGCCGAGTACCGAATCCTAGCGAGTATACTCGCTCATCCCTACTAATAATGTATATGTGAAATTGAAACTGTTTATTGTGTCTATTGTAGATCTGTTGTTTCGTTTATCAAAGAAAAATTAAAGTCTAAAAAAACCATAGTTGCCAGAGTGAAAAATGCAAGAACTCTATTTTGATCTAAACAGTAGTCATTTTCTGATTACATTTTCCCTTTAAATTCATGTGTTTGGTGCACAAATTATTTTTTTTATTTTGGTTTCATTAGAAATGTTGAACTAGTTAGCATTTTTCTTTGCTTCCCAACACATTACCTGCCTACAGAGAATTCATCAATTAGTTATGTTCTGAATTCCTTTAAGTTGATGTCTGACCACATGAAAGTTTGATTCAACTTTAGTTGGATGTAGGCGACCAACACGGAAGATACTGGATGAAGTGCATATCTCTCCTAGAAAGTTAAAGTAGATATCTAAGACTTTAAAAAAATTCATGTAGTTGCTAACAGAGGCAGCTACCAGACTGTTGTACTCGGCGCCGGTCATTGACTGCTCCTGTCAGAGATTCAGCTACTTCCTGTCAACAAAGCAGCAGTTTCTCTTCCTGTTGACAGGACGGACTACTGGCATCACGGTGATTGATAGCTGGCTTCCCCCAATTTTGCAGCGGAAAGCAGGCTGTCAGTCAGCATGAAACGAGTAGTCCCATCCTGTCAACAGGAAGAGAAAACCGCTGCTTTGTTGACAGGAAGTAGCTGAATCTCTGGCAGGCAGGAGTAGTCAGTGACCGGCGCCAGGTATCATAGCCAGGTAGTTGCCTCTGTCTATTTTTTTAAAGTCCTGGATATCCTCTTTAAGCTGGACAAGATATTAAAAGGCAGGTGGTACAGGTTGGCGTAGCATCTTTGATTCAGAGCTGTCTCATTTATGATAGTTCCAGGGTGGGTTTAATGGGTGTGATGAGGAGGATTTAGTGGTGGGACTCATCACTCCCACTCCCGCTCCAGTATGGGCTTTGATGGACGCTTAACCAGCTCAGCTGAGATATGTCATCTTATTGCAGGCACAGAAAAGGCTGAAGGAAAAGCTTCAGAGAGTCCCAGCCTCCAGACTGACATGATGCCTTCCTTAGGAGGAAATACAAAATAATTAAATGTAATAAATGCTGAGCTGCTGTAAAGTCAAGCCTGCATACATCCCTGGTAGCGTGAGTCAGCGGTATGCAGGCTCGGAATGGCCCATAGAGCAACAGGGGAATACCCCGGTGGGCCCCTGTGCAGATCTGGGCCCCCAATCCCACTGTATGGGCAGTACTTGGCATAATTCACTTGATTCACTCAGTACAGAATAAAGCAGCATCTCATCATTCATTAACCAAACTACCCAGATTATTATTATATAGAGATATAGGTAAATTTGTGAACGAGGGTAGTGTAATATTTGTGTGCAGGTCTAAAGTGGGCCCCAAAGACAATGCTAATGGTGGGCCCTGGGCAGCCCAGTCCGACACTGGCAGTATGCAATGTTAGCGCCTAACCAGGCAGGTCTTTGTTGTGTTTGTTTTCTTTACTGTTTGTTACCTTTTTGGCTGAAAATAAAGCCCCACTTTTTTATATGGACTGTCACTGCCAGCATGTTACTACGGTCTTTGGTTATAAATCAATATAAAGTAGTTAAAAAAGTTATAAAGTTGTTACAATCTCACTGTCAAAATGAGCTCACTAAAGCCAAATAGTGGACTTTTTTATATAAACTCTTTATTTAAGAATGTTGGCATAAGCAACATTCTTCAGTCATCTTCTTTGGTGTGGCGTGCTGGGGTAGTGGCATATCAACCAGGGACAGGAATAGGCTGGACAAACTGATTAGAAGGGCCAGCTCTGTCCTGGGATGCCCCCTTGACCCAGTTCAGGAAGTAGGCAACAGGAGGATACTGGCCAAGGTGAGCTACATGGTGCAGAATGATTCCCATCCCATGCATGAGACTGTGACAAAGATGTGTAGTACTGTCAGTGACCGGCTACTTCATCCTAAATGTGAGAGGGAGCGCTATCGAAAGTCCTTCCTTCCTGCTGCAGTTAGGCTGTATAACCAGCACTGTCCAAAACGGTGAATGACCCAAACAGAGAACTGATAGATCCAAAGTTGTGACAGTCCGGTTACAATTTTTTTTTTTTTTTTTCGTATATGTACCTACCTACTGTCAATGTAATGCCTTTATGCATCTGTATCTGTACTTGTTCCTGCCTTGCTGCTGTAATGCTCTGAATTTCCCCATGGTGGGACGATTAAAGGATTATCTTATCTTATCTTAAAATAACAGCAAACTATTTACAAAAATTATTTTTAGCCCAAATTACATGCGTTTAAGAAAAAAAAAATATCCTCTGATGGTGCCAATATCTTTAAAAGCTAATTGTATATTCCTGGGCAATGTTGTCACCCAAGCAGTTACTAAAGAGTTGTCGAAAAACTACAGTTCCTATCAAGAAATGTCAGGGCATGCTGGTAAATGTAGTTTTCTAACAGCCATGGGTTGGAGAATGCTGCTGTGCAGTAATAACAGTAACATTTCCATTCTGGATAATGAAAATTGGGTGTTTTGTGTTTGGTTGCATCTGATTTGGGGATACAGGAAAATCAACTGATTTGGTTTAGAATGAATTTGCACTTTAGAATATTTCGCTGATAATGTCATGTGCAGAGTAAAGCTTAGCTTTTCCTCAGATGACATCTTCAGCTGTCTGCATTGATCCTTCGTCACGTCAAAGAAACTGATTACTGCAAAATTCACAATATGCTACTGTTCAGTTTTTGAACTAGATAAGGTCATTCTATTTCAGGATAGTGCCAGAAGCATTTTTAACAGTAAATTTATTCATTGTTTTCTTTCAGCATATCGCCATATCTGTAGTTAGTTGTATAAGTTATTTTTCTTTAAAACTAATTGTGATATTTTTCAAAATGAAATAAAAATAAAAATGTTTCTGTATATATCTATTAACTTCCTAATATGTCTTATTTTCAGTGAATTACAATTACATTTTTTTAGCTTTCAGAAATATGCATGTAGTGTAAAAATGTTAAATCTCAAACATTTGTGTGGATTTCATGCAAACTAATTGCAACTTTTTTGCCTAGTTTTTGATGTTTTTCTTCCAATTTTCATTTGTACCATATTCTTGTTATACATTGCACCTTTTTTAAATATCTATTTTATGTGTTATTTTTTATGTTCATCATTGTGGACATGTTTGGGAGGTTTCAAATGTTTGTGGCTGGTTCATCAAATGCAACTTTTTAAAAAGTTGCTACATTTTTGTACTTCAGTCTCCCCTTGGAGTGATTTTATGTATGTCTAAGTAATAGGTAATATTTCTCCTTGTGTAGAGTATGCAAATAAAGTCCATGGAGCCTCATTTAAGAGTCTCAAACACGGGACTAGCCAGATCTTCCTCCAGGGAAGGACCCAGCCAAGGAGTGTCTCCTTTCGGAAACCACCATTACCATCATATTAAATGGCTCTTTAAGTCAATATCCAGCTCTTTACGAGTTTACAGATATGACAAGGGAAATACCAAGGCCAGGTATCCATCCACTGACAGCTGTTTCGGGGTGTTGCCCCTTATCAGTGTGGAGTAGGATTCTGGCTAGGTGGGAACAATGCCTAGTAGACCAACATCACGAAACAATCACTGACCTCAGGGAGACCAGTCAAAGAAAACACTGTGGCAGCCGGCAAAGGCGCTCAATCAGTGAAATCCTAGGTGCATTGCTCCCTGGGAAATACGTATATGCAAATAAAGTCCATGAAGCCTCATTTAAGAGTCTCAAACACGGGACTAGCCAGATCTTCCTCCAGGGAAGGACCCAGCCAAGCAGTGTCTCCTTTCGGAAACCACCATTACCACCATATTAAATGGCCCTTTAAGTCAATATCCAGCTCTTTACGAGTTTACAGATATGACAAGGGAAATACCAAGGCCAGGTATCCATCCACAGACAGCTGTTTCGGGGTGTTGCCCCTCATCAGTGTGGAGTAGGATTCTGGCTAGGTGGGAGCAATGCTTAGTAGACCAACATCACGAAACAATCACTGACCTCAGGGAGACCAGTCAAAGAAAACACTGCGGCAGCCGGCAAAGGCGCTCAATCAGTGAAATCCTAGGTGCATTGCTCCCTGGGAAATACGAATATGCAAATAAAGTCTGTGGAGCCTCATTTAAGAGTCTCAAACACGGGACTAGCCAGATCATCCTCCAGGGAAGGACCCGGCCAAGCAATGGCTCCTTTCGGAAACCACATTACCACCATATTAAATTGCCCTTTAAGTCAATATCCAGCACTTTACGAGTTTACAGATATGACAAGGGAAATACCAAGGCCAGGTATCCATCCACAGACAGCTGTTTACCTTGGATACCAGCTCCCAGCGCGAGCACGCTGGTATACAGGGTACACAGTGGGTAACTTAGCGACGCACACGCTTAGTTACCCGTGTCCTCGCTGGTCCTGATCTCTGGTGAATCTGCCTATTTGACAGCTCACCAGCGATCATGTAGCGACACACCAGCAATTCTGACCAGGTCATATAGTTGTCAGGAACGCTGGTGCGTCGCTTAGTGTAACGGGACCCTTAGAATAGGTCATCCATGTCAGATCGGTTGTGGTTGAATGTTGGCAGTTGTGGAGCAGAACAGCACAACTTGATCAATTGTGCAGTGTCCGATGATGGATACTACAGGTCCTCGCCTAGTCATTCAAGTAGGGATTGATTTGCGGTATGATTCATTTTGCTGAATTTGTGCAACTCGAACTCCCAAATATTTGGAAATCCTAGAATCTGAAAATTTGGGTAAATTTAAAATTAATCCAAATTCTTTAGAATTGATTCTCTTATTTCTTATATACATTTGGATAACAGGTTGTCTGCATAAGTGTCTGCTTATCAGAATATGCAAATTGCCTCTTCAGAAAGAAAGAGGACTTTTACTCTACAGCGCCACCTATTGGAAGTAGCGATCCTACAAGTCACAATCAACCCTTTAACGAGTCTTGTAATATGACTTAGGATACAAGCTTATCAGAATAAGGCCGGTTTCACATTAGCGCATTTTCAGCGCGCGCACGGCCGGGGGTAGCTCCGCCCCCGAGCCGGCTCTCTGCCCGGCGTGCCCGCCCCTTCCTTGTAGCGCCGCCTCCTAGCGGACAGCGGCGCCTGCGATCGGCGCACCCTATCTTTAGCATAGGGTGCGCCGATCGTGCGCAGGCCGTGCGCTAGTTGCGCTTTGACCTGCGCTGCGCACTTTTGACGGTGCGCCGTGCGCGCCAAAATCCGAAAAGTTTGATTTTGGCGCGCACGGCGCACCGTCAAAAGTGCGCAGCGCAGGTCAAAGCGCAACTAGCGCACGGCCTGCGCACGATCGGCGCACCCTATGCTAAAGATAGGGTGCGCCGATCGCAGGTGCCGCTGTCCGCTAGGAGGCGGCGCTACAAGGAAGGGGCGGGCACGCCGGGCAGAGAGCCGGCTCGGGGGCGGAGCTACCCCCGGCCGTGCGCGCGCTGAAAATGCGCTAATGTGAAACCGGCCTAAGTTAATAAATTCATCAGGTCCCATGTACAAAAAGTAACAGTGCTCAAACACTGACATAAAGAAATAAGCTGTCAACATAAAGAAACCTTGTAGGAAAGATCATTTATTGTATATGTATCTCTGTAATAATTCTTAATAACATGTTTTGACAAAGATCTATCAATGTGCTTACTCCACAGCACAACTGTAGTAGCACATGAGGGGACTCTCCTTGTTTATTCTTTTCACATGTCTACAACAGCCACAAAAGTAAGGATGCAACTGTAGTTCCCTATGGTGCCTAGAGTCACATTTTGATTTGTCGATCAGAATGCTAAAAAATACCCAATGCCCCTATACACATATAATGGTTGGCTGGACTTTAACCCTTAAGGATCTTATATATATGACCTTATATGATGGACCTTCCTATTGGAAGGTGTACAGTGATAATACTAGATTTGTGGATCTAGACAGAGTCGCTTGTTTCCTTATATCTGTATTATAGGAATTGTGTTATTGGCAATAGATCACTCCATGGTTTTGGCAATTTAGTATGAAACGTTAATCAGGGATATATTTGTAAACAAGAAAAGATCTTTGACGATGCGAAAAAATGTCAACAGAAACAGAGATAATAACACTTTGATTGTCGAAAGTTACCTCTGCTACACTATAATTATCTCTGAACACAATGCTTTGGATTTCTAACATCAACTTGTCTTTTCAGGCACATTTTGTTCATCCATTTTCGGTTTATACAGTAGCATGTAAATATAAGCCTGATAGACAGGATCCTGAAAGACAAGTGAAACACAATCGTCCAAAATTGTTGTGTTCAGCAGTCGGCATGAGAAATCAAGCCATTATAAGCAAATTTGTAGGTAAACTTTCCTAGAAAATCTCTTGCTTTTTACTGCCAGTTATCAGCCAATTTATGTCATCTCACACCCACTAAAATCCCTCCTATTGCTATCCAATTATTTAACTAAAAATAATATTGAAAGATTTCAGTAAGTAAGCAACTTAAGAAAAATAAATTAAAGCCAAACTTTATTCTCAAGACAGAAAAGTAGGTTTATCAATCTTTTTCCTGTAATGCTCCAGGAATAATTGTGAAAAGCTCACATAGACCAGACTGTGATCATCATATTTTTTTTAGACTAATTTGGTTTACCTGTCACCCTTTGGGGATTATATTTTCTGGGTTTGCAAGGAAAAGCAGTGTTTACACAAGGTCTGAATTTTTCAAGATCAGAAATAAAGAGCCAAAAAGCAACCAAGCAAAACTTTTAGAAAAAGCATGAATTTGACATAAGAAGAACTAGACATTTTCAGACTAGTAGACTAGTGATGGGAGAACCCCTGGATGTTCAGGTCCTGCAGGTTCAGCCGAAGAGTTAAAAAAACCTGAGCCCCATTCAGATGAATGGGGGCCCAAACATCCATTGTTTGCCACACTATCATCTGCATGATAGAGTAGCTTATAAATAGCAGCCCGCAGCTGCCCCAGAAAAGGCGCATCAATTTGCTCCATCAATTCTGGCACTTTGTCTGGCTATTCCTGCTTGCCCTGTGGTGGTGGCAAGTGGGGTTAATATTTGTGGGCCTCATGTCACCTTTGCATTGTCCTGTGACATCAAGCCCACGGATTAGTAATGGAGAGGCATCTATCCATTACAAATCCTTTAGTGAGATTGTAAATAAACACACAGCCAGAATAAAGTCTTTTATTTTAAATAAAAATACACACCATTTTACTTTTTTGTTTAAAAATAAAAGAACAAAGTTATACTCACCTTACACTTATTCCATTGAAGCCCTCTTCCCCTGTAAAAAAAACAAAACAGAAAATAATAAACAACAATAATACTCATCTAATACCCATTCCAGAAGCCCTGGTCTCCCGTAAAAAAAAACATATCCCTTACCTGTCCGACATACTGTCCCACACCATAATACATATGTGCAATTAGTGGTTTTCAACCTGGACATTTCCAATATGTGACCATCCAGGCCAAAAACCATGGGAGAATGAGCTCACAGCATCAGTTACTAGCGGTGACATCATCGAGGTTACCACAGGTCAACAAGGCTGTATTCTCACCTCGCTGTGAGCTGTACCGATGAACGGCCGTGACCTCAGTGAGATCACCGCTAGCAGCGTGAGAAAAAGTCTCTGGTGCAGCAATGAGCTCAGTGAGTTAAGCACAGTTCACTGAGTGAAACTGAGAAGTTCACCATAAGAAATTGACTATTATTGTAAAGCTGACCATGTCAACTTAAAGATGGAGTGCACCTCATCTGTAGAAGGTTAGATTGTTTGTCCAGCTTTAATTAAGAATAGTAAAAGGTAAGTAATGAACCACATTTACAAAATCACTGATTTTTACTTGCATTTTTTTTATATTAACCATAAAATGATATTTAAATAAGGTCACAATCACAAGCTTTAGATCTTCATTTCATGATGTTGAAACATATGTACGTCAAGCTGTGCAAGATTATCATTATCTGTCAGTCCTAGTAAAAATGTTAATAAAACATTAAAAGGACATCTGTGAAATGGTAGGATGAGCCCAATACCACTTTGTCAGTGAAAAGAAATGAAACTATTTAGTAAATTATAAAACAATACTTAAAATAGAATACTGGCGAGCCAAAGGTACAATGGTATTTTCAGTAGATAAAGACGCTATTATATTTGCCAGTGTTAGTCATAATTGCACTCTTTGTTTAATACGGATAGAAATCTTTGCAAATAGCCGGTTAATGGAAGTAATCCAAATTGCTCTTCAGCTGTAAATGATGTGTTCATTAATTCGGAGTGTTAAATTGAAAACATTTTGCTTAAAAATGTTTGGTTGGAATTATACTGTAGATTGGACATGTAGCTTAAATCTAAAATAGAGAACATGACACAACGGTGGTAATTTAGTAATACCAGAATTTTTTTACGCTGGTCTTAATAATACGTTTTTTAGATTAAGATGGGCCCAGTTTATTAAAGGGAATCTGTCAGCAGGTTTTTGCTATTAAATCTGAGACCAGCATAATATAGGACACGGAACCCTGAATCCAGTGATGTGTCACTTATTGGACTGTTTGCTGCAGTTTTAATGCAATTAGCATTTTACCAGCAGGATACTAACATTTTACTGACTACAGCTCATGAGCAGAGCAGTCAGACTAATCTTTGTAACCCCCAAACCACCACTGAATAGCAGCTTGCTCACAATGGAAAGAGTACCCTGGAAGCTGCTAGTCAGGAGTGTGGGCCGGGTTATATAGAGTTACAGAAGTTACAACTCTATTCTATGACAACTACACCAAGCAGTCCAGTAAGTGATAAACCCAAGGAATCAGACTTTCTTGCATTATGTTATGCTACTATCAGATTATATAGCATGCTCTCACATGCATTATGCATTTAATAGCCCTCTGTGTCTGTACTGTTACATACTTAGGCCGATAACCAGTTCATGCAGCATCACAGGAACACCCTGTTGTTACACAATGGCTGGTCCAAACAACGAAAGTAATTGTTACCACCCACCTTTCGTGTCTCCCCTTTTTCCTCATAGATTGTAAGCTTGCGAGCAGGGTCCTCATTCCTCTTGGTATCTGTTTTGATCTGTGTTTGTTACGCTGTAATGTCTATTGCCTGTACAAGTCCTCTCTGTAATGTAAAGTGCTGGGGAATATGTTGGCACTAGAAATAAAATTATTTTTATTATATAGCAAAATCCTGCTGATAGATTTCCTTTAAAAGACACACACCTTGCTGCCTCTGTGTTCAAAATTTACTTAATTTTCTGGCATACATGATAACAAATATGGGCTATGCGGGCCCTAAATCCCTTTCATCATGCTTCATTCACTTTTTAGAAAAATGCAAGAAGCAAATTATGGAGTGGGCTGTAATTTTTAAAATTTTTGAAAAACATAAACCTACATTAGTAATGTGAACTGAAGGTAAAAAGCCAATAAGCAAAATAAATTTAGGAAAACTTATGTAAGGTTCAGCCAGGACTGTAGTCATGGCCGAGGACACCTGGGCATTAGTGTCCTGGTCTCCCCTCACCGGAAAATAACGTTCACTAGTCAGCATACCTGTGTCTTCAGGTCCGTCTCCTTCAGGATCTCCCCTATGCCGCAGGGGACCCTCTCCAGGCGGATTTGCATTAACTGAGACACAGTCCGTTTCAACTTTAACAAGAACATCTTTTCTGGGTTCTCTACCCAGCACATCCATAGTCTTCACAGCATTAATCACAGGTTTCACACTGCATTGTTACTTCTCTTTCCCTGCACTTCCCTCACGGTTGTACAACACGTACCCGGATCGGACCATCCCAGTTGAGCCCTCAGCATCCTCCCTGTTCAGCTCTGCTGCGGGAAGACGTTCATCTGTCTGTTTCGCCCCAAACGTAAGATCATCAACTCCCGAAGTCAGTTGCCACATGGCGAGTGACCTGCCCTTCTGTACTGTCCCTTGCGATAACACAGCATCCTCCTGGTTCAAACTCACTGTATCTGGAAGCTCCCTCCGCTGTTTCACCCCAGCTCTGAGAGCATCAGCCCAAGTGATAAGCTGCCACATTCTGGAGCCACCTGTGTCCCTGCGTTGTCCTAGTCCACTGTGAATTCCTGCTGTACTGGCCTGCTGCTGTTCTAGCCTGGTACTGTGGATGTCTGGGCTCCTAGCTTGAACATTACGGAGTTGCCACTCTATTCCTGTGCACATAAGCCCACACAAGAGAAATTGGGTATTAACCCTGGGCACTTAGGCACATGCTCACAGAAGGGCACCCTGGTCCAAACTGACTACAATTCAGGAAAAGCTCCTGCTTACCCTGCAGCATGCCCCTCCTATTGTTAACTATTAACTAAATGGTTTTCCTACTCCTATTATACTGTACACTAAAATGCCCCATCTAGTGGCCAATCATAAACACTGCACTTATCCTATACTCTATACATAGCAGCATTAGAAAAACATAACATTATACATACATACATTCAGTAGAACACGATAATACAAATAGCAGTGTAGCAGTACCATCGTACAAGGGCGGTAATACACTAAGTCGTGTAGCAATACCTTCATATATTACAAATATACATACACTAATAACATACGGCATTGGGACAAAAGAGAAGAGCAGAGGCATAAACAAAACGTAATATATCATATCCCTTACACTTATGCAAAAATTTGCAGGATTCGACATATTAAGAGAGCATATATAGATCTTATTTTTATTAGACAGTATTTTAAAGGTAATATAAAAAACATTGAAGAAATATTCACTATCATATGTACAGTCTCAGCTTTGAGAATTTTCAGAATTGAGAGTCCTCAGTGGTTGATACCTTTTAATGGCTAACTGAAAAGATGGTAACACATTGCAAGCTTTCGAGACTACTCAGGTCTCTTCATCAGGCATAGACTAATACAAAATCTGAAGAGTCACATATTTATGCACAATACAGCACAGAAAAAATGCAATAGATGAGACAAGTGACGTGAAGCAGAATTATGATTATGGGAGAGGGAGAAACATAAATATTGGACCAGTTCATAAATAAGGAGTACGAATGTTTTATTGTCCTCTGATTGGGGTCTCCTAATGTGTTGTGATGCCCCACAAGGTCTTAGGAGCAAATTCCTTAATTCATGTAAAAAGACATAAATCCATGCGTCACATTCATTCCAGCATTGAGAGTGTCAAAGGTCGTCATAAATTTATACTCACAGACTCTTCTCTCTCTCTGAGATGTGAAGTTACCTTTCAATACCAGTAATTTCATATCCCTGGTGTTGTGGTCCATCAAACAAAAATGTTTTGCCACAGGTAGATCCATTCTTTTTTCTCTTATTGTGTGACGATGAGCATTCATCCTTGTTCTAAGCTTTTGCCCTGTCTCCCCCACATACAGACCCTCAGTTGGACATTTAGTACAAATAATTAAGTACACCACATTAGATGTAATGCAGCTGAAAGTACTTGGGATCTTGTAGTCCTGATGTGAATTGGGGATCTTTATCTTGTCCGTGGTCATTATAGATGGACAGGTTTTACATTTTTTCTGGTTGCAAGGAAAGGTTCCTCCAGCTGTTGGAGAGGTCAAAAAGACTTTTTTGAATCAGGGCTACCATCCAAGAACAATTGAAAACCAAATTACAAGAGCCACCAGAATGTCAAGGAATCACCTGCTACACTACAAAGCTAAAGAAGAAAATAACCGGGTGCCTCTAGTGGTCACCTACAACCCAAATCTGGAAGTGCTAAGGGGAGCTGCACGGAAATTACAACCTTTACTACAAAAAGATGCCCGATTACAATCCATTTTTCCAGACCCCCCACTACTGTGCTTTAGGCAGCCCCCAAATCTAAGAAGCATCATTGTCAGAAGCTCCCTGTCCTCTCCAACAGCTGGAGGAATCTTTCCTTGCAACCAGAAAAAATGTAAAACCTGTCCATCTATAATGACCACGGACAAGATAAAGATCCCCAATTCACATCAGGTCTACAAAATCCCAGGTATTTTCAGCTGCATTACTTCTAATGTGGTGTACTTAATTATTTGTGCTAAATGTCCAACTGGGGGTCTGTATGTGGGGGAGACAGGGCAAAAGCTTAGAACAAGGATGAATGCTCATCGTCACACAATAAGAGAAAAAAGAATGGATCTATCTGTGGCAAAACATTTTTGTATGATGGACCACAACACCAGGGATATGAAATTACTGGTATTGCAAGGTAACTTCACATCTCAGAGAGAGAGAAAAGTCTGTGAGTATAAATTTATGACGACCTTTGACGCTCTCAATGCTGGAATGAATGTGTCGCATGGATTTATGTCTTTTTACATCAATTAAGGAATTTGCTCCTAAGATCTTGTGGGGGCATCACAACACATTAGGAGACCCCAATCAGAGGACAATAAAACATCCGGACTCCTTATCTATGAACTGGTCCAATATTTATGTTTCTCCCGCTCCCATAATCATAATTCTACTTCATGTCACTTGTCTCATCTATTGCATTTTTTATGTGCTGTATTGTGCATAAATATGTGACTCTTCAGATTTTGAATTAGTCTATGCCTGTTGAAGAGACCTGAGTAGTCTCGAAAGCTTGCAATGTGTTACCATCTTTTCAGTTAGCCATTAAAAGGTATCAACCACTGAGGACTCTCAATTCTGAATATTTTTCTATCTACTGGCTAACACGGTACAAAGATATACATCTTTCCTGTAGCTTTGAGAATGAATACTCAAATAAATATATGAGACCAAAATGGTCAATACCAAGCAGTTGCACATTTTCAAAGAAAAAATAAGTGCGATTGAAATAGTGGTGTCATAGAATAGTAATAGTGAAAACATTCAGCCCCTGATGAAGGTTTATTCGAAATGCATGTGTGGTGCTCACTTGGTACTCGTGGTATTCACTTGTTTTGTATGTGACTGTGGTACATAAAAATCACCCCTTGAGCCTAATATGAAGTAGCAAGGCATTTAATAATCCATGAGTTTACAAAAGACCCAAGGTAATAGTTAAGTAACTAAAGGCCTCTCTCAGATTAGCTAATGTTATTGCTCATGAGTTGAGTTCACCATCAAGAGGAACCTGAACAACAATAGTGTACAAAGCAGGAAGGCAAGAAGAAAGCCATTGCTAGTTTGGGCCAGTTTTGCTGCATCTGGACCAGGACATATTGCCATTATTAATGGAACAATAAATGCTCAATTTTCATAAGAAAGTTCTCAAGGAAAATGCCAGGATAACTGTCCATCAGCTCAACAGAACGACCTAATAAACACAAGTCATTCTTCAAAAGACTGGTTACAGAAAAATAAAGTTTTTGAATGGTCCTGACCTTAATCCTGTAGAATTGTTGTGGAAGAACCTGAAAGAAAAAGTTCATGGGAAAAAAATCCACCAACATAACAAAAATAAAGATGTTTTGTCTGGAAGAAAGGGTTAAAACTTTTCCAAGCATATGTGCCAGACTATTTACTTATTGGGAACATTTAGATGCAGTTATTATTGTTCAAGGTAGTTATGCCAGACAACGAAAGCAAGGAATCACATAATAATAATAATCTTTATTTTTATATAGTACTAACATTTTCCACAGCACTTTACAGTTTGCACATATTATCATCGCTGTCCCTGATGGGACTCACAATCTAAATTTCCTATCAGTATGTCTTTGGAATGTGGGACGAAACCGGAGTACCTGGAGGAAACCTACACAAACACGGGGAGAACTTACAAACTCCTTGCAGATGTTGTCCTTAATTGGACTTGAACCCAGGACTCCAGCGCTGCAGTATTTTGTGGAATATAAGACACACCAGGCGATAAGACGCACCTCAAATTTTGAGGAGGAAAATAAGAAAATCATGTTTTTAATGTGTTATATGGGGGTAGGTCTTATAGCCCGAAATTAGCTTACTGGGGGGTGGCACTGGCATAGCGGGGTCACAGGAGGAAGGGACACCACTGCAGGAAGCTGGCAGTGGCAGGAGTGGGGCAATGCTGCAGACCCTAGGCAAGGAGGAGGGGGGTGTCCAAGCATTATGAGGCAGGAGCCATTGATCTCCTGGCGGTGGGCTTCAAGAAAGTGTCGGTGGTGCAGGCAAGAGTGGAGTCCCGGCTCTACAAATTGATCTCCTGGTGGTGGGCTTCAGGAAAATGGCCACTGGGGGCGGTGCATGTACAGATTGAGGTCTTGGCTCATCACTTTGGACTTTGCTGGTCTGCACTTGCACTTTATTTGTCACCTGATTGGAATACTCTGGATTTAGGTATCTTCAAGTCACACATATTACCTTATATGTGTCAGGAACACCGCACTGAACTTGCTCACTAAGCCAGTGGGCGTGTCCTGAGTACAAAATCAGTGCACAAAGATACCTGTGGAGTGGGGCAGCAGTGATGACGATGCATGCTCCAGGCTCACAGGAACTGAAGCATGTGACTGCTGAGGGCGTGGTCTAAACTCCAGAGAGCTAGGAGCTGAGGAAAACTCCTAAAAGGGTAACTACTGGACAATGTTACCAAGGGGCATGGACAGAGACAGAAACCAGATCAAGCTGGGGTCAAAGCACGAGATAGCAATACAGTACCAAAGGGTTAGGCAGAATGGATAGTCAGGACGGAGCAATAGATCAAAAAACCAGAACGGGCAATAGATGGTACAATAGGGACAAACTGTAACGGAGTAACGATAGCCAAGCCAGGAGGTCAGAACCGGAGAAGACAATAATACCAAAATGACAGACGGAGTACAGAGTGAGGGGACAGACCAGGTCATACACGGGAAGCAAACAAGCAATGCAGTATAAACGCATACCAGGGGTCAGACACACAGCCAGAACAACAGTATAGCTGACAGAGAACCCTGGTAAAGAGTGAGTATAAATACCCCTCCCAGATCCAGAAAGAGGCCATGTACACTTAACCCTGTGAGTGCAGGGCAAGAACCCTGTCCAAACCATGACAGTACCCCCTCTTAACGGGGGGCCACTGGACCCCCAGGCTTGTTTGGGTATCTGGTGTGGAAAGCCGCACTAGACAATCGGCATGCACCGAACTGGCCGGAACCCATGACCGATCCTCCAGAGAGCACCCCTTCCAGTGTATCAGATACTGGAGTCTCCGGCGCACCCATCGGGAGTCAACAATGCGCCCTACTTCATACTCCAGCTGCCCCTCTACCAGCGCTGGCAGAGCATTGGCTAAGGAATCCTCTCTCACCGTCCTCACAGGCTTTAACAGGGACCTGTGGAAGACATCAGAAATTTTAAAAGAGGTGGGCAGCTGCAGTCGGTAGGCTACTGGGTTAACAACCTCCACAACTCTGTATGGGTCAATAAACTTGGGGCCCAGCTTTGTAGATGGTATCTTAAGCTTGAAATTGCGGGTGGATAGCCACACCTTCTCCCCTACTGCAAATGCTAGACCTGGCCCCCTCCTCCTGTCAGCAAACCGCTTATAGTTTTCCTGGGCTTTGGAAATATTCCTCTGAACCTCCCTCCAAAGAATTCTAAGACATTGTGTTGCACCTTCAGCTCCAGGACAACCTGAATCCATGCAGGAAAACTGTCCAAAATGTGGGTTAAACCCACAGTTGATCAGAAAGGGAGACTTCCCATTAGATTGACTCACACGACTGTTGAACGCAAACTCTGCCATGGGCAATACCTCACACCAGTCCTCCTGCCTGGAAGAGGCCAAGCATCTCAGAATCTGCTCCAATGATTGGTTCGTGCACTCAGTCTGTCCATTAGACTCTGGGTGATAGGCAGAGGAGAAGGACAACGAAATCCCCAGCTTTTTGCAAAAAGCCCTCCAGAACCTGGCCACAAACTGTACCCCTCTGTCTGACACCTCATTCATAGGCACTCCATGCAACCGAATTATATGCTGAATAAATAAACAGGCCAGGGCTTCAGCAGATGGTAACGCGGGGAGAGGTACAAAATGGGCTTGCTTTGAAAACCTATCCACCACCACCCATATCACTGAGTTGCCCCTGGAAGGATGAAGATTTGTTATAAAATCCATGGACAAATGTGTCCATGGTCTATCCGGAATTGGCAAAGGCACCAACTCCCCGGCCGGCCGGACCTGAGAACTTTTAGAACGAGCGCACACCCCACATGCAGTCAAAAACTTTTTAATATCTGTTACCATAGAGGGCCACCACAAACCCCTCACAATTGCCCCCGGATAGCTGCAATCCCAGGATTAGCACTCAACATGGAATCGTGAAAATCCTGCATAAGTCCGAGACAGAAACGTTCCGGTACAAACAATTTACCCGGGGGTTTACCACCCGGAGCCCGAGCCGGGGCCTCCAAAATCTCTCTCCATAACTCAGATGAGATTTTGGCCACCACTACTCCTGGCTGAAGAATGGAGGAAGGAGGTTCTGGAGAGGACACCGAATCAAAGCTTCGGGATAAGGCATCAGCCTTGATGTTTTTAGATCCCGGGCGGAATGTGATGGTAAACTGAACTCGAGAAAAAAAAAGCGCCCACCGAGCCTGTCTGGGAGTCAATCTCTTGGCAGACTCTATAAAGGCCAAATTTTTGTGATCAGTGATGACTGTAATGGGATGATCGGCCCCCTCCAGGAAATGCCTCCATTCTTCAAAATCCAACTTTACCGCCAACAACTCTCTATTGCCGACATCGTAATTTCTCTCGGCAGAGGAAAATTTTTTAGAGAAGAAGGCGCAAGGCCTCAGACTAGTAAGGGTAGACAGGCCCTGAGACAAAACTGCCCCCACCCGTACTTCCGAGGAGTCAACCTCCACGACAAAAGGTCTTGACGGATCGGGTTGTACCAATACAGGGGCTGAAGAAAAGCATTTTTTTAATGTCTTGAAAGAATTTTTTGCAGCTACAGACAAATTCTTTACATCAGCTCCCTTGAGAGTGAGGTCCGTTGGAGGCTTTACCACCTGCGAGTAGCCCTTAATAAATTTGCTGTAGAAATTAGCAAAGCCCAAAAATCGCTGCAACCCTTTCAAGTCATGAGGCTGCACCCAATCCGTAACAGCCTGGACCTTCTTAGGATCCATGCGGAACCCCTCCCCAGATACAATCAAACCCAGAAAGGATAATTCTTGCATGAAGAATGAGCATTTTTCCAACTTGGCATACAAATGATTCTCCCTCAGTCTCATGAGAACCATCCGCAAATGGTGCAAGTGAGATTGACTGTCCACTGAGTACACCAAAATGTCATCCAAATAGAAAACCACAAAGTGACCAATTAAATCAGAGAAAATTACATTAATAAAATTCTGAAAAACAGCAGGAGCGTTGGTGAGACCAAAGGGCATAACCAAGTTTTTGAACAGCCCTTCAGTCGTCAGGAATGCTGTTTTCCATTTGCCCCCTTCCCGGACTCTTATAAGGTTATATGCCCCACGTAAATCCAGTTTAGAAAACCACTTGGCCCCGGTGAGTTGGTTACATAGATTAGAAATTAGGGGGAGAGGGTATGTATTTTTCACAGTAATTTTGTTTAATTCCCGAAAGTCGAGGCACGGCCACAAACCACCATCTTTTTTATTAACAAAAAGAAGCCTGCAGCCACAGGTGAAACAGAAGGCCTAATATGCCCTTTGCAGAGACTCTCGGTAATGTATTCCTTCATGGCTAGATGTTCGGGCCCGGACAAATTGAACAGGCGAGCCTTGGGTAACTTGGCTCCATGGATTAGATTAATGGCACAATCAAAGGGTCTAGGTGGTGGTAGCGCCTCTGCCTCACTTTCGGAAAATACATCTTCAAAATCTTTCAGGTACTCCGGAATACCTTTCAGACCGACAGACGACACTGACACAGATTTTACAGGGGTGACAAGAGTTGTCAAGTTACAACATAGACTGTTAGCCATACAACACCACTGAATGATCTCCCTCATGACCCAGTCAATAGTAGGATTGTGGCGTTGAAGCCAAGGCATACCCAGTACCAGTCCAGCCGGCAGATTATTTAGAACAAAACACCTTAATTTTTCCATGTGAGTGGAACCTACTTTCAGAGAAAAGGTATCAGTCATGAAACAAATTCTCTCCCTGGTGATAGAAGAATCAATTGCCACAATTTTAACAGAATCTTTTAACCTGACTGACCCTATCTTATGAAAAGTCACAACTTTGGCATCGATTAGATTAATAGAAGAACCACAGTCAACAAAGGCGGTAGTCACAACCGGACCGCCTGTAAGTTTAAGTTCCACCGGAAGCAGAATTTTAGTAAGCGAGGAAAAAGGTACCTGGGAGTCTGGGCATCCTCCTCGATTGTTACCCATACTCAGTCATTTTCCTGACGGCTTCACTGAAGAAGGGCAAGAAGGACAGTTCCTTCTCCAATGTCCACAGTAAAAGCACAGTTGGTTGTTTCTACGGCGTCTCCTCTCTTTTTCCTTCAATGACGTGGCACCAACCTCCATGGGCTCGGAACTAGATGCAGAGTCTCTCAGGTAGAGAATAAAGGGGTCTCCTGCAGCATGACCCCTCTCGCCTGCAGCCTACGGTCCATGCGCACAGCCTGGATCATAGCGTCCTCCAAAGAATCCGGTGGAGGATGAAGGGCCAGGGCATCTTTCAAACGTTCAGACAGGCCTCTACAGAACAAACCTGGGAGGGCGGCATCATCCCAGGAGACCTCCGCTGCCCAGCGTCTCAACTCAGAGCAGAACCACTCGGCCGAGTGTTTCCCCTGGCACACACTCATCACCATATCCTCGGCTAGACTCACACTATCGGATTCATCGTAGATGTACCAGAGTGCCTCGAAGAATGCATTCACTGACATTCTCTCAGGGGAGGTAGGGGGAAGGGAAAAAGCCCAAGCCTGAGGGGAGACCCTTAACAAAGACATAATGACCCCAACCCTCTGACTCTCATCCCCAGAGGAGCGTGGCCTTAACGAAAAGAAGAGTTTGCACCCCTCCTTAAAAACCTTAAATGTTTTTTGTCCCCAGAGAAAAAGTCAGGCAATTTAACAGGTGATTCAGGGGAGATTAAGGAAACATCTGTGGTACCCTCAACCTGGGCCCCAAAAGGAAAAGAACCCTTCATGGCATCAGCAACCTCCCTCTGAACCTGTTGCTGTGACTGAGCCTGGGTTCGCAGCTCCACAGACAGGTTTTGCATCATTTGAGTGAGGCTATTCACTTGCTCAGAGAGATCATGCAGTGGATCCATGACTCAAGGAAAAAAAAAGTGCAAACCTCGTTTAAATGTTTTCGGTCAGCAATAATGTCAGTAATACTACACTGAACTTGCTCACTGAGCCAGAGCATGTGTCCTGAGTACAAAAACTGTGTACAAAGATACCTGTGGAGCGGGGAAGCAGTGGTGACTAGAGTTGAGCGAAACGGGTCGAAAAAATTCAAAAGTCGCCGACTTTTGGCAAAGTCGGGTTTCATGAAACGAAACCTGACCCTAGGATGAGGTTGGCCACGAGGTCGGCGACTTACGCGGCAAAGTCGCGTTTCAAAAGTTTGTTTTGCGCTCTTTTTCAGCCATTCAGGATCCACGGACACTGTGGGCAACGTGATGACCTAGGCACGGGTCACCACCATCTTTCAGAAGGGCATGCAAGTGATTGGCTTGCTTTGGTGGGCATCACAGGGGGTATAAAAGGGCGTGCACGCCGACCGCCATGTTACTTCTGCCGATCTTAGTATAGGGAGAGGTTGCTGCTGATTCTGTAGGGAGAGCATTAGGCAGGGAAGAAGACAAAAAAACTGCTTTTGCTGCTAGCGATTTGGCCTGCACAACACACAAGTCACTGTGTGTGCAGTGCAAGGGGAGGCTATATTGTGGTGTATCAGTGGTGTTGGTTGTTGGGCTGCCTTTTAAGGCTTCCTGACACGCTGGCATTGCTGTTTACCCACTGCTCCGCAAACTGCTTTTTTAAAAGCAATCCAATCTCCCTTATCCTCTAGTCACTTTTGTCACAGCTGTGCCATCGAGCCTGTCACATAGCGCTCAGATATCAGTGGGCCTCACACAATCCACGAGTGTCCAGTGTCCAAAAGTGTGCGCAGAGATTCAAAATCTCCATTATCCTCTCGTCACTTTGGTCACAGGCAGCTGTGCCATCGAGCGTGTCACATAGCGCTCAGATATCAGTGGGCCTCACACAATCCACAAGTGTCCAGTGTCCAAAAGTGTGCGCAGAGATTCAAAATCTCCATTATCCTCTCGTCACTTTGGTCACAGGCAGCTGTGCCATCGAGCGTGTCACATAGCACTCAGATATCAGTGGGCCTCACACAATCCACAAGTGTCCAGTGTCCAAAAGTGTGCGCAGAGATTCAAAATCTCCATTATCCTCTCGTCACTTTGGTCACAGGCAGCTGTGCCATCGAGCGTGTCACATAGCACTCAGATATCAGTGGGCCTCACACAATCCACAAGTGTCCAGTGTCCAAAAGTGTGCGCAGAGATTCAAAATCTCCATTATCCTCTCGTCACTTTGGTCACAGGCAGCTGTGCCATCGAGCGTGTCACATAGCGCTCAGATATCAGTGGGCCTCACACAATCCACAAGTGTCCAGTGTCCAAAAGTGTGCGCAGAGATTCAAAATCTCCATTATCCTCTCGTCACTTTGGTCACAGGCAGCTGTGCCATCGAGCGTGTCACATAGCGCTCAGATATCAGTGGGCCTCACACAATCCACAAGTGTCCAAAAGTGTGCGCAGAGATTCAAAATCTCCATTATCCTCTCGTCACTTTGGTCACAGGCAGCTGTGCCATCGAGCCTGTCACATAGCGCTCAGATATCAGTGGGCCTCACACAATCCACAAGTGTCCAGTGTCCAAAAGTGTGCGCAGAGATTCAAAATCACCATTATCCTCTCGTCACTTTGGTCACAGGCAGCTGTGCCATCGAGCCTGTCACATAGCGCTCAGATATCAGTGGGCCTCACACAATCCAAAAGTGTCCACTGTCCACAAGTGTGTGCAGAAATTCTAAATCTCCCCTGTCCTATAGACACCTTGTACCTTGTTTTACATTACTATATAGTTTGTTGGATTTTGTCTACATTTCTACCAAAAATGAGGAAGGCTGGTGGAAGAGGCCGTGGAATTGGGCGGGGGTTGGCAGCTGGTAATGATGGTGTTGGTGGTGGATCTGATGGTAGTGGCAAGAGCAAAATAGGACCGAATGCAGGAGGTGCTGACCCTGCGTCTTCGTCTGGCTACATAAGGCCTCGAACGCTTAGTTTTCTAGGAGTTGGCAAACCGCTTTTAAAGGCAGAGCATCAGGAAAAAGTTTTGTCTTACATTGCTGACTCAGCCTCCAGCTCTATCGCCTCCTCTTCTTCAGTTGTAAAAAGTAAAAGCACTGAGTCGTCATTGGAGGCTCATGTTCATGAACCACACCTTTCCTTGTGTCCTTCACCCCAACCAAGATTGAAGGATGACGCAGGCCATACTACTGATTACTCCATGGAGCTGTTTTCACATACCATGCCTGGATTATCAAGTGAAATGGTGAATTACCCAGGCCAAGATGAATCTGACATGGAGTGCACTGATGCACAGCCGCTGATGGATGATTCTGCTGGTACATTCACTCAGAGCACTACATTGTCCTCGCAGTGTACAGAGCCAGATTTTGACCCTGATGAGACTCAGGTGCCCCTTCCCGCACACTATACCACCATACACGGTGACACAGAGAAAGGTGCACATGACATAGAAGAGGAGGTGATGGATGACCCAGTTGTTGACCCAGATTGGCATCCATTGGGGGAAGAGGGTGCTGCTTCCAATAGCTCAGATGAGGAGCATCCACAGCAGACATCGACATCGCAACAGCTGTTATCTGGCAGGCCCGGAGCACTCCAAAGACAGGTTCCAAACAACAAAAGAGTTGCTGGACAGCTTGTCCAGAGGGTCAAAAGATCACAGCGTGCTAGGCCGCAAAATGTCTGCCAAAGTAGGAAGAGTGCAGTGTGGCACTTTTTTGAACAAAATCCTCATGATCAGGCCAAGGTTATCTGTAAGAAGTGCGCAAAGACCTTTAGCCGAGGGAAAAATTTGAATACCAGTTGCATGCTTAGACATTTAACCAGCATGCACTTGCAAGCGTGGACACAACACCAAACCTCAAGTGCCACATGTGCAACTGATCACAACGAGGGTAGTCAGCAACGCTACATTGTTTCCCCCACTGTAAGCCCACCGGTTAGCACAGCAGCAAATGTTGAGGTGTCGTTGCAAGACCACAGCAGTCAGGGAATCCCACTGTTATATCAACGAAAGACTGATTCTAGGCCATCAGAAAGAACACCAACTCCATCACCATCATCAACCCTCTCTCAGTCCGCCCTGTCCACCGCTACTTCCACCATATGCAGCTCTCAAGTCCAGCTCACCCTCCCAGACACTATGAGTAGGTCAAGAAAGTACTCAGTCTCTCATCCGCGTACACTGGGTTTGAACGCCCACATTGCCAAACTAATCTCGTTTGAGATGATGCCCTTTCGGTTGATGGAAAGCACAGCTTTCCGCGAACTCATGGCCTATGCAGTACCACGCTATGACCTACCCAGTCGCCACTTCTTCTCTCGCAAAGCCATCCCAGCCCTCCACCATCATGTGAAAGACCGCATTGTCCATGCACTCAAGCAGTCAGTGAGCGGAAAGGTGCACCTCACAACTGATGCATGGTCCAGTCGGCATGGCCAGGGCCGTTACGTGTCCATCACTGCGCACTGGGTTAATGTGGTGGATGCAGGGTCCACAGGGGACAGCGGTGGTGGGACAGTGCTGCCTAGCCCACGGTATAGGAAACAGTTCGCTGTAGGCGTTCGACCCTCCTCCTCCTCCTCCTCCTCCAGAAGCGAAAGCTCGTCCACAGAGCGCAGTCGTACGAGCACTCCATCTGCAGCTGCCACTGTTGCACACGATGTGTCCCCCTATCGAGCAGCTAGTGGAAAGCGTCAGCAGGCTGTGTTGCAGATGATGTGTTTGGGCGACAGACACACCGCCGAGGTGCTGGCCGAGTACTTGAAGCGACAAACTGAGTCATGGCTGGGCAGTGTACATCTTCAGGCAGGCAAGGTAGTTAGTGATAACGGCCGTAATTTTGTGGCAGCCATAGCCCTTTCAAAACTCAGCCACATACCTTGCTTGGCTCACACCTTGAACCTGGTGGTGCAGTGCTTCCTCAAAAATTATCCGGAGTTAACAGCCCTGCTCCAGAAGGTGCGAAGACTGTGCGCGCACATCCGCCGGTCGCCTGTACACTCCGTTCGTATGCAGAAGCTGCACCGATTGCTCCACCTTCCCAACCACCGCCTCATTATCGACATTGCAACAAGGTGGAACTCCACCCTGCACATGGTGGAGCGGCTGTGCGAGCAGAGGCAGGCCATAATGCATTTGTGGGAGGATACACGGCCAGGCACTTTGAGAGCAGACATGGAGTTGACAGGCGTGCAGTGGTCGAAGCTGAAAGACCTTTGTAAAGTACTTCAGTGTTTTGATTAATGCACAAGACTGGTAAGCGCAGACGACGCCATCCTAAGCATGAGCATCCCACTTATGCGTCTGCTCATGCAAACTTTGACGCACCTTAAGGAGCAGGCGTCTGCAGCCAATGTTGATGAGGAGGAAGAGGAGGAGGGAATCCTTGATGACATTCAGCCATTGTCTGCTCAGGGACCTCTCCTGGACGAGGTGGAGGAAGAAGAGGAGGAGGAGGATGATGGGGATGATTACTTAGGGGAGGAGGATGCATCTCGTAGGGCAAGTGAAAATGTTGGCGTGGCAAGGTCTGGTACAGGGTTTGTGCGTGACTGGAGGGATGTGGATTTGCCAGAAAGTGCTCCTCCACCCAGCACTCGCAGTGCATCATTGACACCGGGAACATTGGCCCACATGTCAGATTATGCCTTGCGGATCCTAAAAAGGGACCCCCGCATTGCCAAAATGATGAACGATGACGACTACTGGTTGGCCAGCATCCTGGATCCACGCTATAAAGGCAAATTACAAAACATCATGCCACAGGAGAACCTTGACCTAATATTGGCTAATAAACAAGCAACTCTGGTAAATCGGTTGCTTGAGGCATTCCCAGCACACAGCAGCGGTGATGGTTCTCACACGAGCCGTACGGGCCGGGGGCAGCTTGGCAGAGGTGTTCGTGGTGCACACAGCAGAAGTGGCGTTGGAGACAGGGGTTTCATGACAATGTTGTGGACTGATTTTTCAAATACCGCTCACACAACTGGTAATACTGCATCGATGGAAAGTGACAGGAGACAGCAGTTGTCAACTATGGTTACAAACTACTTTTCCTCCCATATCCATGTTCTCCCACACAGGTCATTCCCCTTTGACTATTGGGCCGCTAAACTGGACACCTGGCCTGAATTGGCACAATATGCCTTACAGGAGCTCGCTTGCCCAGCTGCAAGTGTGCTATCGGAAAGAGTCTTCAGTGCAGCTGGATCAATCCTGACAGAAAAAAGGACCCGTCTGTCAACCCAAAATGTGGATGATCTAACCTTCATTAAAATGAACCACGCATGGGTTTCCAAGGATTTTGTCCCACCTTCCCCTGATGACACATAGGGTGACAGAAAAATGGCTTGCTTTGGTCCACCTCTTCCTGGTACTTCACCTATTTCGCCTTTTGCATCAGCTGAATGTCCAACATCAACATATGCCACTTTCTAAAACTTCCTAACTGTGCTGCCTCCCCCCCCATGGCCGGGGTCACCACCTACCGCACGACACCGTGCGAGTGCCGTTGCCCTGGACAGGTGGGTAGGCCGACTCTTGGGCGCGGGCACTGGCACAGGATCCCTCATAGTGCAATCAAGTGTCTCTGACGGTGGTGGTGCACACCCGCCGTCAGACACACCGCTGTACTATGAGGGGCCCAGTGCCAGTACCGACGCCCACGAGTGGGCCCCCCTTGCTTGGGCAGGGCCCCAGCATTTGCAATCTTTACCTCTCCCTGCTCCTCCGCTGTGTAATCTGGGCCGTCAAATCCATACTGTGCCTGACACCGTCTGAGCCTGCCTCCTGAGACATATATTTTGAATGTGTACGCTATCCATACATGTTATCCGGGGATACGGTACCCTTTCTAACCTTTGTGCAATCACGTGCAATCCATACTGTGCCTGACACCGTCTGAGCCTGCCTCCTGAGACATATATTTTGAATGTGTACGCTATCCATACATGTTATCCAGGGATACGGTACCCTTTCTAACCTTTGTGCAATCACGTGCAATCCATACTGGGCCTGACACCGTCTGAGCCTGCCTCCTGAGACATATATTTTGAATGTGTACGCTATCCATACATGTTATCCAGGGATACGGTACCCTTTCTAACCTTTGTGCAATCACGTGCAATCCATACTGGGCGTGAGAACGGCTGGCGAGCTGTTAAGCAAGCTACAGCACCTGTCCAGACAAGTACAGGGATTCCCTAGCGAGGAGACTTATTTGATTGTTTTCAATGTTGGGACAGCAATTTTTGGGGAGCACTATACTCTGGAGAATGATAGATGGGGCCCACCATACACTGGAATATTCCAAAGGTGGACATCAGACACTGGAGCAGCATTTACAGGGCCCATTATACACTAGAGCATTAGAAATGGGGCCCATTATGTTTGGAGCATTATTTGGGCCCATAAGACAGTGGAGCTTCATCCATGGGGACCAACATATACTGTAGCATTATGTGGAGCTCATCATATACTGTTTCAAACATTATATGGGACCAATGATTCTGTATGGAGAAATAGATGGGCCTCGTCATGAGATGTAAAAAGTGAGGTATTTTTCATTGTACTATACCGCTATTTATCTGCCGTATCAGAGCATGATGAGTTGTGGTATGTGTTAAAGGGGCGCTCTTTCGCCCCGGGCACATGAAAACCTGCAGCCAGCCCTCCCCCCCCACAACTTTAGCCAAATAACCCCCATTTTTCAGTGCGTAACTTGTATTATGAAGTTAATTAAGGTTGACAAGCTTAAGTAAGAAGAATTGATGCTTTTGGCATTCAAATGGGCACTGTAGGTGTGTTTCCTGTCCTCCTCTCACTGCCGACTTTTATTCCCCATTGACTTACATTGGGTTTCGTGTTTCGGGACGACCCCGACTTTTCCCTATAATCGGACGATCTTGCTCGACCCGACTTTTGGAAAAGTCGGGTTTCACGAAACGAAACGCGACCCTAAAAAACCAAAAGTCGCTCAACTCTAGTGGTGACGATGCATGCTCCAGGCTCACAGGACCTGAAGCATGTGACTGCTGAGGGCGTGGTCTAAACTCCAGAGAGCTAGGAGCTGAGGAAAACTCCTAAAAGGTTAGCTACTGTACAATGTTACCAAGGGGCATGGACAGACAGAAACCAGATCAAGCCGGGGTCAAAGCACGAGATAGCATTACAGTACCAAAGGGTTAGGCAGAATGGATAGTCAGGACATAGCAATAGGTCAGAAAACCAGAAGGGGCAATAGACGGTACAATAGGGACAAACTGTAACGGAGTAACGATAGCCAAGCAGGAGGTCAGAACCGGAGAAGACAATAGTACCAAAATGAGAGATGGAGTACAGAGTGAGGGGACAAACCGGGTCATACACGGGAAGCAAACAAGCAATGCAGTATACACGCACACCAGGGGTCAGACACGAATAACAGTATAGCTGACAGAGAACCCTGGTAAAGAGTGAGTATAAATACCCCTCTCAGATCCAGGAAGAGGCCACATACACTTAACCCTGTGAGTGCAGGGAAAGAACCCTGTCCAAACCATGACAATATGCTTTGCATTTTGCTGATTTTCACTTACGCTTTATTGAATATCTGGTTGCAACACTCAGAATTTAGATATCATTAAAGGGAATCCATGATCCCCTGGGATCTATATAACCTATTTTTTTGTGCATGCAAGTAATAGAATGGTTAAATAGTCTTATCTGTATGCTTCATAGCTGTGCTCTAGTTGTTGAGAAATTGAAATTTAATCTTTTATGTTAATTATTTTTTACTGGCTCTGTGGCGTGTGGTGCCTGGAAGAAATTTCTGCCTCCTCTCTTCATTATCATAGCACCACCCTCCCATGCACATCTCACTTCCCTGTGATGTGCAGTTGTGGCCCTCTAATCCTGCGCATTCACGCTATTATCCATACCTTAGGCAAAAGAAGAAATAAGTCAGCTCACAAAAAGAAGACAGAGCATCCAGAGTACAGGCGTTACAGCAGTGCAACAGGAAGACGAATCAATGGTACAAAAGACCAGTCATGGATTTTTGTACCATTGATTCGCCTTCCTGATGCACTGCTGATCCATCTGTGCTCTGGATGTCTTGTCTTCTTTGGATGAGCTGACTTATATTTTCTTTTGTCTAATTTGTTGAGTGTTGTCGAACCCCCAATTTCCAAAACTCTACATTCTGAAATTGCAGTTCACAAAACTTATAGCCATAAAGATAATGATGGAGTCTTTATAATTTATTGGGTTATTAGAGTCTTTATCCAGCATGTCACAACCCCTAAAACAAGGAAGATTAGACCCATCAGGTTCAGATCCTTCCTACGATGAGAAAGACTCACAGAGGTGCATGTTGTGAGTTCATTTTTCCCTTCACCAGTGAGGTCTGATGAACTCCCTCTTCTGGCGAAGGAAGGTAGTGAGGCTGATCACCAAACACCTGAGCAGGTAGATGATGACTGGGTCACAGGAATTGATGACTGGATATAAGGCAGCCGACGCCCTGCTGCCTCGCTGGTGATTTCCTGCTGGATTCTTGGAGACCAGTCTGATTTCTGCTTCTCAAAGCTAAGTTTTGCTCTGCCTTTTGTACTCTTTAGTTCTGGTTTTGTTTGCCTTGTTTTTTGGAGTTCAGCCATCCCCGGCCGGGGGTGAGCTGAATTCCATTTTTGTCTCTGATCTGTTGATCTCTGGCTCTGTCTTCAGGATATACCTGAGTGCTGATATAGTCTTTTTGAAGCCTAGCAACTTCAGGGCCTGTTTTTCCTATCAGTCTATTGGTTCATTTTTGGATAGAGTTTTTGCGGATTGCAGACAGCAGCTTTTCTATTCTGTCCTATTTAGTTAGCTCGGGCCCCATCATTTGCTCAGCCTATCTTTCTATCTGTGTGAGTGTTTTTTCATCTTGCTTCACCGTCATTATATGTTGGGGGCTGCCTATTGCTTTGGGGTCTGCTCTGGGGCAGTTTAGATTTCCCTTCTGTCTTTAGGCTAATTTAGTTCTCCGGCTGTGATCGAGGGGTCTAGGGCACCGTAGGAACCCCCCACGGCTACTGCTAGTTGTTGTGGATAGGTTCAGGGGTCTGCAATCCGATAGCTTCCAACTTCTCTGGTTTTCTGGACTTAGCTATTATTTTTGTTTTTTCCTCCTTCGGTGACTCATCCATAACAGAATCACCAGCCATGCCGCAGATCCTAGGGTACTCAATAGCAGGAAAGAATTGTAAAAAAAAAAAAAGGTGTCAGAATTTCTTTGTGTATATTTTTTCCTCTATATCTCTGAGGCCGTAGGGGGAATTTTTTTTTCTCTCAATGGCGATGAAGCAATTGTCTGATCGTGTGGAGCAGCTCGCTGCGTAAGTGAGGGGAATTTCCGCCTATCTTACTCATTCACATGCTGCTGAACCAAAGATCCCCACTCCTGATGTGTTTTTTCAGGATCGGTCTATATTTTTGAATTTCAAGAATAATTGTAAATTATTTTTTGCCTTGAAGCCTAACTCGTCGGGGAGCTCCGCGCAGCGGGTTAAAATTGTCATCTCTTTGCTACGCGGCGATCCCCAGGATTGGGTGTTTTCTTTGAAACCTGATGATCCTATTCTAAATAATGTGGATGCATTTTTTCAAGCCTTGGGGTTGTTGTATGATTAACCTAATGCTATTGATCAGGCTGAAAAGGCCCTGTTGGCATTGAGCCAGGGTCAGGATTCTGCAGAGTTGTACTGTCAAAAATTCCGAAAGTGGGTGGTCCTTACTACCTGGAATGATGATGCCTTGGCAGCTCTCTTTCGGAAAGGTTTGTCAGAAACCGTAAAAGATACTATGGTGGGATTTCCTGTTCCCTCTGGTCTTGACGATTCTATGTCATTAGCCATTCAGGTTGATCGTCGTTTGCGTGAACGCAAGACCGCACGAGAGGTGTTGCCACCTGTTGAACAAATGTCTGAACCTATGCAATGTGATAGAGTTTTGTCCAGGGCGCAACGTCAGGAGTTCAGAAGACATAATAAGCTGTGTTTTTTTTGTGGAGATGCCTCACATATTATTTCTGTCTGCCCTAAACGAGAGAAACGTTGTGCTCACACGTTTTCTGTGGGTGGTGTTCAACCTAAGTTTCTTCTGGCAATTACTCTGATCTGCTCCCTGTCCACATTTTCCGCCAAGGCTTTTGTGGATTCGGGAGCTGCTCTGAACCTGATGGACTTGGATTTTGCTAAACGTTGTGGATTTCCTATGACGCCTTTGCGGACGCCTATCCCTTTGAGGGGTATTGATGCGACTCCTTTGGCGAAAAATAAACCTCAGTTTTGGACCCAGGTGGTAATGCGGGTCGCCCCAGACCATCAAGAAAATTGCAGATTTCTGGTGTTGCATAATTTGCATGATACCATTGTTCTGGGGTTTCCGTTGCAAATCCATAATCCAGTTTTGGATTGGAAATCTGTGTCTGTGGTGAGTTGGGGTTGTCGGTGTGCCCTTAGTGATGCTCCTGTTTTCTCCACCTCTCCCCAGTCACATGATGTTCCTGACTATTTGGCTGACTTTTATGATGTATTTAGTGAGAATGAGTCTGCGTCTTTGCCTCCTCATAGGAGTTATGACTGTGCAATTGAGCTGAGCCCGGGGTGTAAATTTCCCAAGGGTCGGCTTTTCAATTTATTTGTACTCGAGCACGAGGCTATGCGATCCTATATTAAGGAGTCGTTGGAGAAGGGTCTTATTAGACCATCCTATTCACCCTTAGGTGCTGGGTTTTTTTTTGTGGCTAAAAAGATGGTTCATTAAGGTCTTGTATTGACTATCGTGCCCTCAACAAAATTACTGTTAAATATCAGTATCCGTTACCCCTGATTTCTGATCTATTCTCCAGAGTTAAAGTGCTTGCTGGTTTACCAAGCTTGACCTCAGGGGGGCGTATAATCTTATTCGCATTAAGCATGGGGATGAATGGAAGATGGCGTTTAATACTCCGGAGGGACATTTTGAGTACCTGGTGATGCCTTTTGGGCTCACTAATGCCCCTTCTGTCTTCCAATCCTTCATGAACGATATTTTCCGAGACTTTGTGGATAAATTTTTGATTATCTATCTTGTAGAGTTGAGCGACTTTTGGTTTTTTAGGGTCGCGTTTCGTTTCGTGAAACCCAACTTTTCCAAAAGTCGGGTCGAGCAAGATCGTCCGATTATAGGGAAAAGTCGGGGTCGTCCCGAAACACGAAACCCAATGTAAGTCAATGGGGAATAAAAGTCGGCAGTGAGAGGAGGACAGGAAACACACCTACAGTGCCCATTTGAATGCCAAAAGCATCAATTCTTCTTACTTAAGCTTGTCAACCTTAATTAACTTCATAATACAAGTTACGCACTGAAAAATGGGGGTTATTTGGCTACAGTTGTGGGGGGGAGGGCCTGCTCCAGGTTTTCATGTGCCCTGGGCGAAAGAGCGCCCCTTTAACACATACCACAACTCATCATGCTCCAATACAGCAGAGAAATAGCGGTATAGTACAATGAAAAATACTTCACTTTTTACATCTCATGACGAGGCCCATCTATTTCTCCATACAGAATCATTGGTCCCATATAATGTTTGAAACAGTATATGACGAGCTCCACATAATGCTACAGTATATGTTGGTCCCCATGGATGAAGCTCCACTGTCTTATGGGCCCAAATAATGCTCCAAACATAATGGGCCCCATTTCTAATGCTCTAGTGTATAATGGGCCCTGTAAATGCTGCTCCAGTGTCTGATGTCCACCTTTGGAATGTTCCAGTGTATGGTGGGCCCCATCTATCATTCTCCAGAGTATAGTGCTCCCCAAAAATTGCTGTCCCAACATTGAAAACAATCAAATAAGTCTCCTCGCTAGGGAATCCCTGTACTTGTCTGGACTCCTCGTCGTCCCCATCTTCCATCTCACTGCACAGTATTTCAACTTTGCAAGTGCTGTGATCCTGAGCAAGCAGGGGGGGGCCCACTCGTTGGCGACGGCACTGGCACAGGGCCCCTGATAGTACGGTGGTGTGTCTGATGGCGGGTGGGCCGAACCTGCACTTTCATCTGCAGCTTCCTCTTTGTCACCGTGTAAGATGGAACTGTATATGGGAAGGGTAACCTGAGTTTCATCAGGGTCAGATTCAGGCCGTGTAGCGTGCGAGGGGAATGTAGTGGTCTGGGTCAATGTACCAGCAGATTCATCGAGCAGTGGCTGGGCATCAGTGCACTTGTGTCGCCCCCAGGAGTACGGTCGCCACAGTGGCATTACCTTCCTCCTAGGGAGTGTGATGTCATGCTTGGGAGCAACGAAGGATCTCTCTAGCAGGTTAACTGATTGGGCGGCGTTATTCCCACGAGTCATGACCCTCCAAAGAGCGTTCGTGAAGGCAAAGTGTTTGTTTTACGTGGGCAGTATGGTTGCAAAGCTGAACCTTAAAGGAATGTCCAGAAGGGCACCACCAGGAGTGGAGCCTACGGTTAAATTCGACTCCACCTGGGAAACCTCAAACATGCCAGCTACAGAACAGATGCACACATTGCAAGCTTAATTCCGTTAACGAACGAGACTCCGTCATGCCCCGCGGTCCGAGTCCGGCTTACTAGAGGGACACGTGAGGCTCTGGCACATGAGATTGGCCAATAACTGGTGTGTTATGCCCTTACATGTCCGTGGCTGCATGTGCGCTACACTGAAAAGGCCAGCGTTTGTCACTTACAGGTGCAGATAACCCGCTGAACAACGTTAGTGATGGGGATCACTGATTACAATTATTACCCACGAACAATGATTTCCCAGTAAGTGCAGGTCAACCGCAGTTCCGGAATTAGGCCTAACCGTCATTCCTGAAAAAATGAAAAACTTACGTGTGCAAACCACAGGTGCTGTAGCTTGCTTAACAGCTCGCCAGCCGTTCTCACGCCCAGTATGGATTACACGTGATTGCACAAAGGTGAGAAAGGGTACCGTATCCCCAGATAACATGTATGGATAGCGTACACATTCAAAATATATGTCTATACATCAGGAGGCAGGCTCAGACGGTGTCAGGCCCAGTATGGATTGCACGTGATTGCACAAAGGTTAGAAAGGGTACCGTGTCCCCAGATAACATGTATGGATAGCGTACACACTCAAAATATATGTCTATACATCAGGAGGCAGGCTCAGATGGTGTTAGGCCCAGTATGGATTGCACGTGATTGCACAAAGGTTAGAAAGGGTACCATATCCCCGGATAACATGTATGGATAGCGTACACATTCAAAATATATGTCTATACATCAGGAGGCAGGCTCAGACGGTGTTAGGCCCAGTATGGATTGCACGTGATTGCACAAAGGTTAGAAAGGGTACCGTATCACCGGATAACATGTATGGATAGCGTACACATTCAAAATATATGTCTATACATCAGGAGGCAGGCTCAGACGGTGTTACGCCCAGTATGGATTGCACGTGATTCCACAAAGGTTAGAAAGGGTACCGTATCCCCGGATAACATGTATGGATAGCGTACACATTCAAAATATTTGTCTATACATCAGGAGGCAGGCTCAGACGGTGTTAGGCCCAGTATGGATTGCACGTGATTGCACAAAGGTTAGAAAGGGTACCGTATCCCCGGATAACATGTATGGATAGCGTACACATTCAAATTATATGTCTATACATCAGGAGGCAGGCTCAAACGGTGTCAGGCACAGTATGGATTTAACGGCCCAGACTACACAGCGGAGGAGCAGGGAGAGGTAAAGATTGCAAATGCTGGGGCCCTGCCCAAGCAAGGGGGGCCCACTCGTGGGCGTCGGTACTGGCACTGGGCCCCTCATAGTACGGCGGTGTGTCTGACGGTGGGTGTGCACCACCACTGTCAGAGACACTTGATTGCACTATGAGGGACCCTGTGCCAGTGCCCGCGCCCAAGAGTCGGCCTACCCACCTGTCCAGGGCAACGGCACTCGCACGGTGTCGTGCGCTAGGTGGTGACCCCGGCCATGGGGGGGAGGCAGCACAGTTAGGGAGTTTTAGAAAGTGGCATATGTTGATGTTGGACATTCAGCTGATGCAAAAGGTGAAATAGGTCAAGTCCCAGGAAGAGGTGGACCAAAGCAAGCCATTTTTCTGTCACCCTATGTGTCATCAGGGGAAGGTGGGACAAAATCCTTGGAAACCCATGCGTGGTTCATTTTAATGAAGGTTAGATCATCCACATTTTGGGTTGACAGACGGGTCCTTTTTTCTGTCAGGATTGATCCAGCTGCACTGAAGACTCTTTCCGATAGCACACTTGCAGCTGGGCAAGCGAGCTCCTGTAAGGCATATTGTGCCAAGTCAGGCCAGGTGTCCAGTTTAGCGGCCCAATAGTCAAAGGGGAATGACCTGTGTGGGAGAACATCGATATGGGAGGAAAAGTAGTTTGTAACCATAGTTGACAACTGCTGTCTCCTGTCACTTTCCATCGATGCAGTATTACCAGTTGTGTGAGCGGTACTTGAAAAATCAGTCCACAACATTGTCATGAAACCCCTGTCTCCAACGCCACTTCTGCTGTGTGCACCACGAACGCCTCTGGCAAGCTGCCCCCGGCCCGTACGGCTCGTGTGAGAACCATCACCGCTGCTGTGTGCTGGGAATGCCTCAAGCAACCGATTTACCAGAGTTGCTTGTTTATTAGCCAATATTAGGTCAAGGTTCTCCTGTGGCATGATGTTTTGTAATTTGCCTTTATAGCGTGGATCCAGGATGCTGGCCAACCAGTAGTCGTCATCGTTCATCATTTTGGCAATGCGGGGGTCCCTTTTTAGGATCAGCAAGGCATAATCTGACATGTGGGCCAATGTTCCCGGTGTCAATGATGCACTGCGAGTGCTGGTTGGAGGAGCACTTTCTGGCAAATCCACATCCCTCCAGTCACGCACAAACCCTGTACCAGACCTTGCCACGCCAACATTTTCACTTGCCCCACGAGATGCATCCTCCTCCCCTAAGTAATCATCCCCATCATCCTCCTCCTCCTCCTCCTCTTCTTCCTCCACCTCGTCCAGGAGAGGTCCCTGAGCAGACAATGGCTCAATGTCATCAAGGATTCCCTCCTCCTCTTCCTCCTCATCAACATTGGCTGCAGACGCCTGCTCCTTAAGGTGCGTCAAAGTTTGCATGAGCAGACGCATAAGTGGGATGCTCATGCTTAGGATGGCGTCGTCTGCGCTTACCAGCCGTGTGCATTCCTCCAAACACTGAAGGACTTTACAAAGGTCTTTCAGCTTCGACCACTGCACGCCTGTCAACTCCATGTCTGCTCTCAAAGTGCCTGGCCGTGTATCCTCCCACAAATGTATTATGGCCTGCCTCTGCTCGCACAGCCGCTCCACCATGTGCAGGGTGGAGTTCCACCTTGTTGCAATGTCGATAATGAGGCGGTGGTTGGGAAGGTGGAGCAATCGCTGCAGCTTCTGCATACGAACGGAGTGTACAGGCGACCGGCGGATGTGCGCGCACAGTCTTCGCACCTTCTGGAGCAGGGCTGTTAACTCCGGATAATTTTTGAGGAAGCACTGCACCACCAGGTTCAAGGTGTGAGCCAAGCAAGGTATGTGGCTGAGTTTTGAAAGGGCTATGGCTGCCACAAAATTACGGCCGTTATCACTAACTACCTTGCCTGCCTGAAGATGTACACTGCCCAGCCATGACTCAGTTTGTCGCTTCAAGTACTCGGCCAGCACCTCGGCGGTGTGTCTGTCGCCCAAACACATCATCTGCAACACAGCCTGCTGACGCTTTCCACTAGCTGCTCGATAGGGGGACACCTCGTGTGCAACAGTGGCAGCTGCAGATGGAGTGCTCGTACGACTGCGCTCTGTGGACGAGCTTTCGCTTCTGGAGGAGGAGGAGGAGGAGGAGGGTGGAACGCCTACAGCCAACTGTTTCCTATACCGTGGGCTAGGCAGCACTGTCCCACCACCGTTGTCCCCTGTGGACCCTGCATCCACCACATTAACCCAGTGCGCAGTGATGGACACGTAACGGCCCCGGCCATGCCGACTGGACCATGCATCAGTTGTGAGGTGCACCTTTCCGCTCACTGACTGCTTGAGTGCATGGACAATGCGGTCTTTCACATGATGGTGGAGGGCTGGGATGGCTTTGCGAGAGAAGAAGTGGCGACTGGGTAGGTCATAGCGTGGTACTGCATAGGCCATGAGTTCGCGGAAAGCTGCGCATTCCACCAACCGAAAGGGCATCATCTCAAACGAGATTAGTTTGGCAATGTGGGCGTTCAAACCCAGTGTACGCAGATGAGAGACTGAGTACTTTCTTGACCTACTCATAGTGTCTGGGAGGGTGAGCTGGACTTGAGAGCTGCATATGGTGGAAGTAGCGGTGGACAGGGAGGACTGAGAGAGGGTTGATGATGGTGATGGAGTTGGTGTTCTTTCTGATGGCCTAGAATCAGTCTTTCGTTGATATAACAGTGGGATTCCCTGACTGCTGTGGTCTTGCAACGACACCTCAACATTTGCTGCTGTGCTAACCGGTGGGCTTACAGTGGGGGAAACAATGTAGCGTTGCTGACTACCTTCGTTGTGATCAGTTGCACATGTGGCACTTGAGGTTTGGTGTTGTGTCCACGCTTGCAAGTGCATGGTGTTTAAATGTCTAAGCATGCAACTGGTATTCAAATTTTTCAGATTTTTCCCTCGGCTAAAGGTCTTTGCGCACTTCTTACAGATAACCTTGGCCTGATCATGAGGATTTTGTTCAAAAAAGTGCCACACTGCACTCTTCCTGCTTTGGCAGACATTTTGCGGCCTAGCACGCTGTGATCTTTTGACCCTCTGGACAAGCTGTCCAGCAACTCTTTTGATTTTTGGAACCTGTCTTTGGAGTGCTCCGGGCCTGCCAGATAACAGCTGTTGCGATGTCGATGTCTGCTGTGGATGTTCCTCATCTGAGCTATTGTAAGCAGCACCCTCTTCCCCCAATGGATGCCAATCTGGGTCAACAACTGGGTCATCCATCACCTCCTCTTCAATGTCATGTGCACCTTCCTCTGTGTCACCATGTATGGTGGTATAGTGTGCGGGAGGGGCACCTGAGTCTCATCAGGGTCAGAATCTGGCTCTGTACACTGCGAGGACAATGTAGTGCTCTGAGTGAATGTACCAGCAAAATCATCCATCAGCGGCTGTGCATCAGTGCACTCCATGTCAGATTCATCTTGGCCTGGGTAATTCACCATTTGACTTGATAATCCAGGCATGGTATGTGAAAACAGCTCCATGGAGTAATCAGTAGTATGGCCTGCGTCATCCTTCAATCTTGGTTGGGGTGAAGGACACAAGGAAAGGTGTGGTTCATGAACATGAGCCTCCAATGACGACTCAGTGCTTTTACTTTTAACAACTGAAGAAGAGGAGGCGATAGAGCTGGAGGCTGAGTCAGCAATGTAAGACAAAACTTTTTCCTGATGCTCTGGCTTTAAAAGCGGTTTGCCAACTCCTAGAAAACTAAGTCTTCGAAGCCTTATGGAGCCAGACGATGATGCAGGCTCAACACCTCCTGCATTCGGTCCTATTTTGCTCTTGCCACTACCATCAGATCCGCCACCAACACCATCATTACCAGCTGCCAACCCCCGCCCAATTCCACGGCCTCTTCCACCAGCCTTCCTCATTTTTGGTAGAAATGTAGACAAAATCCAACAAACTATATAGTAATGTAAAACAAGGTACAAGGTGTCTATAGGACAGGGGAGATTTTGAATTTCTGCTCACACTAGTGGACACTGGACACTTTTGGATTGTGTGAGGCCCACTGAATATCTGAGCACTATGTCACAGGCTCGATGGCACAGCTGTGACCAAATTGACTAGAGGATAAGTGAGATTTTGAATTTCTGCAGACACTGGACACTTTTGGATTGTGTGAGGCCCACTGAATATATGAGCGCTATGTCACAGGCTCGATGGCACAGCTGTGACCAAAGTGACTAGAGGATAAGGGAGATTTTGAATTTCTGCAGACACTTGTGGACACTGGACACTTTTGGATTGTGTGAGGCCCACTGAATATCTGAGCGCTATGTCACAGGCTCGATGGCACAGCTGTGACCAAAGTGACTAGAGGATAAGTGAGATTTTGAATTTCTGCAGACACTGGACACTTTTGGATTGTGTGAGGCCCACTGAATATCTGAGCGCTATGTCACAGGCTCGATGGCACAGCTGTGACCAAAGTGACTAGAGGATAAGGGAGATTTTGAATTTCTGCAGACACTGGACACTTTTGGATTGTGTGAGGCCCACTGAATATCTGAGCGCTATGTCACAGGCTCGATGGCACAGCTGTGACCAAAGTGACTAGAGGATAAGTGAGATTTTGAATTTCTGCAGACACTGGACACTTTTGGATTGTGTGAGGCCCACTGAATATCTGAGCGCTATGTCACAGGCTCGATGGCACAGCTGTGACCAAAGTGACTAGAGGATAAGGGAGATTTTGAATTTCTGCAGACACTTGTGGACACTGGACACTTTTGGATTGTGTGAGGCCCACTGAATATCTGAGCGCTATGTCACAGGCTCGATGGCACAGCTGTGACCAAAGTGACTAGAGGATAAGTGAGATTTTGAATTTCTGCAGACACTGGACACTTTTGGATTGTGTGAGGCCCACTGAATATCTGAGCGCTATGTCACAGGCTCGATGGCACAGCTGTGACCAAAGTGACTAGAGGATAAGTGAGATTTTGAATTTCTGCAGACACTGGACACTTTTGGATTGTGTGAGGCCCACTGAATATCTGAGCGCTATGTCACAGGCTCGATGGCACAGCTGTGACCAAAGTGACTAGAGGATAAGGGAGATTTTGAATTTCTGCAGACACTTGTGGACACTGGACACTTTTGGATTGTGTGAGGCCCACTGAATATCTGAGCGCTATGTCACAGGCTCGATGGCACAGCTGTGACCAAAGTGACTAGAGGATAAGTGAGATTTTGAATTTCTGCAGACACTGGACACTTTTGGATTGTGTGAGGCCCACTGAATATCTGAGCGCTATGTCACAGGCTCGATGGCACAGCTGTGACCAAAGTGACTAGAGGATAAGTGAGATTTTGAATTTCTGCAGACACTGGATACTTTTGGATTGTGTGAGGCCCACTGAATATCTGAGCGCTATGTCACAGGCTCGATGGCACAGCTGTGACCAAAGTGACTAGAGGATAAGGGAGATTTTGAATTTCTGCAGACACTTGTGGACAATGGACACTTTTGGATTGTGTGAGGCCCACTGAGTATCTGAGCGCTATGTCACAGGCTCGATGGCACAGCTGTGACCAAAGTGACTAGAGGATAAGTGAGATTTTGAATTTCTGCAGACACTGGACACTTTTGGATTGTGTGAGGCCCACTGAATATCTGAGCGCTATGTCACAGGCTCGATGGCACAGCTGTGACCAAAGTGACTAGAGGATAAGTGAGATTTTGAATTTCTGCAGACACTGGACACTCTTGGATTGTGTGAGGCCCACTGAATATCTGAGCGCTATGTCACAGGCTCGATGGCACAGCTGTGACCAAAGTGACTAGAGGATAAGGGAGATTTTGAATTTCTGCAGACACTGAACACTTTTGGATTGTGTGAGGCCCACTGAATATCTGAGCGCTATGTCACAGGCTCGATGGCACAGCTGTGACCAAAGTGACTAGAGGATAAGGGAGATTTTGAATTTCTGCAGACATTGGACACTTTTGGATTGTGTGAGGCCCACTGAATATCTGAGCGCTATGTCACAGGCTCGATGGCACAGCTGTGACCAAAGTGACTAGAGGATAAGGGAGATTTTGAATTTCTGCAGACACTTGTGGACACTGGACACTTTTGGATTGTGTGAGGCCCACTGAATATCTGAGCGCTATGTCACAGGCTCGATGGCACAGCTGTGACCAAAGTGACTAGAGGATAAGGGAGATTTTGAATTTCTGCAGACACTTGTGGACACTGGACACTTTTGGATTGTGTGAGGCCCACTGAATATCACAGCGCTATGTCACAGGAAGAAATTGACTAGTGTATCACAAGCTACAAGGTGTATGTAGAATTGGGCAGAGTAGGAATCTCCCTAGAGTGCAGGTCTGTAAGAACGGAACATGTCCTCGACTTATTCTCACAGAGTGACACAGATAGCTTCACTGTGGCTGTGATAACAGCCGTTACACGGTACTGTGTGAGGAGCGTACACCGCTGTATGGTGTGAAAAAATGCATGCTCAGTACCTCAGCAGGACAAAAAAAAAAATTGGGATTGCTTTTAAAAAAGCAATTTGCAGCTCAGTACCTCAGCAGGACAAAAAAAAAAAATTGGGATTGCTTTTAAAAAAGCAGTTTGCAGAGCAGTGGGTAAACAGCAATGCAGCTGTCAGGAAGCCTTAGAAGGCAGCCCAACAACCAACACCACTGATACACCACAATATAGCCTCCCCTTGCACTGCACACACAGTGACTGGTGTGTTGTACAGGCACAATCGCTAGCAGCAGAAGCAGTTTTTTTTTCTTCTTCCCTGCCTAACGCTCTCCCTACAGAATCAGCAGCAACCTCTCCCTATGCTAAGATCGGCAGAAGTAAGATGGCGGTCGGCGTGCACGCCCTTTTATACCCCCTGTGACGCCCCCCAAAGCAAGCCAATCACTTGCATGCCCTTCTGAAAGATGGTGGTGACCCCTGCCTATGTCATCACGTTGCCCACAGTGTCCGTGGATCCTGATTGGCTGAAAAAGAGCGCAAAACAAACCTTTGAAACGCGACTTTGGCGCGTAAGTCGCCGACCTCGTGGCCGACCTCATCCTAGGGTCGGGTTTCGTTTCATGAAACCCGACTTTGAAACCCGACTTTTGAAATTTTTCGACCCGTTTCGCTCAATTCTATCTATCTGGATGATATCTTGATCTTTTCCAAGGATTGGGACTCTCATGTGGAACATGTTCGGACTGTGTTCCGGATTTTGAGGGAGAATTCCCTGTATGTCAAGGGATCGAAATGCCTTTTTGGGGTACAGAGGATTTCATTTTTGGGATTCATTTTGTCTCCATCAACTATTGAAATGGACCTGGCCAAGGTACAGGCCATTTATGATTGGGTTCAGCCCACTTCTTTGATGGCCCTCCAGAAGTTTTTGGGTTTTGCTAATTTTTATCGGAAATTTATAGCTAATTTTTCTAGTATTGCCAAGCTATTGACTGATTTGACTAAGAAGGGTGCTGATGTGCTGAATTGGTCTCCGGAGGCTGTTTCTTCCTTTCAGGAGCTGAAGCGAAGATTCACTTCTGCTCCGGTTTTGCGGCAACCTGATGTCTCACTCCTGTTTCAGGTAGAGGTGGATGCCTCTGAGATTGGTGCAGGAGCCGTTTTGTCCCAAAAAGATCCTGTGACATCTAAAATGAATCCCTGTGCTTTCTTTTCCCGAAAGTTCTCCCCATCCGAACGTAACTATGATGTGGGGAATCGGGAACTGTTGGCCATGAAATGGGCTTTTGAGGAGTGGAGACATTGGTTGGAGGGAGCTAAACACCAGGTCGTGGTCCTTACTGACCACAAGAATTTGATTTACCTGGAGTCGGCCAAACGCTTGAATCCTAGACAGGCTAGGTGGGCCTTATTTTTCACACGTTTTGATTTTGTGGTCTCTTTTCTTCCTGGCACTAAGAATGTCAAGGCAGACGCCCTCTCTAGGAGTTTCTTTGCTGATTCTCCTGTTGTGACCAAGCCTGCTACCATCTTAGGCGAGGGGGTAGTTCTTTCTGCCATCTCGCCCGATTTGAGACGTGCTCTGGAAGAGTTTCAGGAGGACAAACCTGAGCGTTGTCCCAGTGGAAAGTTGTATGTTCCTGACCAGTGGAGGAAGAGAGTGATGTCTGAAGTTCATTGCTCTGCATTGGCTGGTCATCCAGGTATTTTTGGTACTAGAGATCTGGTGAGTCGGTCTTTTTGGTGGCCCACCTTGTCTCGTGATGTCAGGAATTTTGTGCAGTCCTGTGGGACTTGCTCCCGGTCTAAGCCTTGTTCTCGCTCTAGTGGGTTGTTGATGCCTATGACGGTGCCCAAGAGGCCATGGACCCATATTTCAATGGATTTTATCTCTGATATGCCTGTCTCCCAGAGAATGACCATTATTTGGGTGATTTGTGATAGATTCTCTAAGATGGTCCATCTTGTACCACTCCCTAAGTTGCCATCTTCCTCTGAGTTGGTGCCCTTGTTTTTGCAACAGGTAGTTCGCTTGCACGGGATTCCTGAGAACATTGTGTCTGACAGAGGAGTTCAGTTTGTGTCTAGATTTTGGAGGACTTTCTGTTCCAAGCTGGGAATTCAGTTGTCCTTCTCCTTTGGTGTTTCACCCTCAGACCAACGGGCAGACGGAGAGAACAAACCAGACTTTGGAGTCGTATTTGAGATGTTTTATTTCGGCTGATCAGGATGATTGGGTTTCATTTTTGCCCTTGGCCGAATTTGCTTTAAATAATAGAGCTAGTTCTGCCACTTTGATGTCACTTTTTTTTGAAACTTTGGGTTTCATCCTCGATTTTCTTCAGGGCAGGTGGAGCCTTCTGTCTGCCCAGGTGTTGACACTGTGGTGGAGAGAATGCACCAGATCTGGGACCAAGTGGTGGATAAGTTGTCTCTCTCCCAGGAAAAGGCCCAGAGGTTTTCCAACCGGCATAGGACCATTGGTCCCCAGTTTAAGGTGGGTGATATGGTTTGGTTGTCATCAAAAAATATCGCTATGAAGGTGGCTTCTCCTAAGTTTAAGCCTAGATTTATTGGACCTTACAAGATTTTGGAGATTATTAATCCGGTCTCTTTTCGGTTGGCTCTTCCTGTCACGTTTAATATTCATAATGTGTTCCATAAGTCCTTGTTGAAGAGGTTTGTTGAACCAGTAGTTCCTGGGGTAGCACCTCCTGACCCTGTATTGGTTGAAGTTAACATGGAGTATGAGGTAGAGAAGATACTGGATTCCCATCTGGCTAGACAGAGGCTCCAGTATTTGGTTAAGTGGAATGGTTATGGTCAGGAGGATAATTCCTGGGTCTCTGCCTCTGATATTCATGCCGAAAGATTGGTGCGTGCCTTTCATCGGGCTCACCCTGATCGCCCTGCTGGCATGGATGAGGGTTCGGTGACCCCTCCTCAAGGGGGAGGTACTGTTGTGAGTTCATTTTTCCCTTCACCAGTGAGGTCTGATGAACTCCATCTTCTGGCGAAGGAAGGTAGTGAGGCTGATCACCAAACAGCTGAGCAGGTAGATGATGACTGGGTCACAGGCCCTGCTGCCTCGCTGGTCATTTCCTGCTGGATTCTTGGAGACCAGTCTGATTTCTGCTTCTCAAAGCTAAGTTTTGCTCTGCCTTTTGTACTCTTTAGTTCTGGTTTTGTTTGCCTTGTTTTTTGGAGTTCAGCCATCCCCGGCCGGGGGTGAGCTGAATTCCATTTTTGTCTCTGATCTGTTGATCTCTGGCTCTGTCTTCAGGATATACCTTAATTTCTGATATAGTCTTTTTGAAGCCTAGCGACTTCAGGGCCTGTTTTTCCTATCAGTCTGTTGGTTCATTTTTGGATAGGGTTTTTGCGGATTGCAGACAGCAGCTTTTCTATCCTGTCCTATTTAGTTAGCTTGGGCCCCATCATTTGCTCAACCTATCTTTCTATCTGTGTTAGTGTTTTTCATCTTGCTTCACAGTCATTACAGTATATGTTGGGGGCTGCCTATTGCTTTGGGGTCTGCTCTGGGGCAGTTTAGATTTCCCCTTTCTGTCTTTAGGCTAATTTAGTTCTCCGGCTGTGATCGAGGGGTCTAGGGCACCGTAGGAGCCCCCCACGGCTACTGCTAGTTGTTGTGGATAGGTTCAGGGGTCTGCAATCCGATAGCTTCCAACTTCTCTGGTTTTCTGGACTTAGCTATTATTTTTGTTTTATCCTCCTTCGGTGACTCATCCATAACAGGTGCAGCAAAGTCGTCATTGTTGTGGGCATCGGAGATTTGGTAGACTATCTACGGGACACAACGCATGTTATATCCTCCTTAGGAAATACGATATGGTCAGAACAGTGCATATGGTTGTCATGAGATGTCATTGGTATATATCCCAGTTTCCAACATTAGCCTTAAAACCACTGAAATATTTCTTACAATATTTAAGTGATTACATTCCACTCATCAAGGAATTAATTCTAATGGCAACAGAGTTTTTGCTATCACACAGCTATTTTTCGTTTAATTGTTCATGTTATATCCAAAAACAGGGGACTTCGATGGGGCAGAGTTCTCTCCCTCTATAGCCAATATATATATGGCCTTATGGGAGGAGTTCCCATATCAGTTTGGCGGCCGTTATTTCGAAGACCTCCTCCTGATATGGAGGGGATTGAGGAGGCAGCTGCATATTTTGTGCATTACCTAAATCACAATGACATGAATTTATGATTCATATTTAATACTCATTATACCAAAATGGATTTTCTGAATATTTCATTAATGTAATCACCAACGGGGGTACGTTACTCCTATTAGAAAAAGTTCAGCAACAAATTCAACACTTTTTGCCACCTCCTGTCAACTCAAACGAACAATTAAAATTGGGTGAACTTATCCGTACCAGAAGAAATACCACCTTTGTTGTCAAATTCACACAAGAAGTTTCCCTAGTGAATTATAGATTAAAAGAACGCAAATACTCTTAATGGATGGTGAATAGCACCATGAATATGGTTGCTCAAATTAACAGACAGGATGTTAAAAGAAAAAAACCAAATATACTGTATTAATAAGGACCATAATCAAGATTTCCTTTGTCTCACAATTTAGTCAGCAATTTTTAGAGATTAAAAATATATATATATATTCCTATATTATATCAAAATAAAAAACATAAAACATTCCTTAGCAATCTCATAAGATTCACAGCAAAAAAAAGCCCATACACTCAGTAATATACTAGCTCCACGTTTATATCTTAATCGGAGTGATAAACCGAAAAATACTGTTGTAAACATATAGAGAACAGTACTCAATTTACATCTTCAACTACTAAACAACTGTAGAAAATTAATAATTCTATTAACTATAATCTAAATATATTATATAATTACTTGTCCGTCTTGCAATATCCAGTACGTCGGCTGCACCATAGGTCCTTTAAAAATAAGAATTAGACGCCACCTGTCAGATGCATCTAATAAATTAATTTTCAAATGCTCAGCAGTTTCAAAACACTTCTATATATATACCATGATGGAGACACTTCGGCATGTAGAGCTACAGGTATAGAGCAAGAAGTCATTAAACCACTGAGAAGAGGCGATCACCATAGGAAATTCCTTAATTAGCAGTTCTGGAGGATATACCTGCTGCAGAACAGGGCTCCATTAGGTATGAATGTCAAACACGATCTTATCTACCATTATGAATAATGATGTTATCATAATTTTTCTTTTTTTCTATACTCAATTAATGCACATGATCCAATTTATTCAACGTGAATTATATGTTTTAATTTATGCATTGCAGCCTAACAGGATTGGCTAGAAAATATCAGGTGTTTCAGATAAAACAGTATATAAGGTCGATATGTAGGTCATTATGGGATGCAATGACCTTGGGATTTGAAATGCTTCTGTCAGTGTGAGCTCTCCCCTCCTGGGGTTGTAACTTGTGAATATTATGCTGTTTGTTATTATTTTTAAGATTTTTCAATGAAATTAATTTTTTTCTGATGCTAGACTTTTCTACCATTGATTTCTTCCAGGCACGGCATGCGCCGAAGCCTGGAAGAAATCATTAACATAAAAGATTAAAACTCAATTTCTTAACAACTAGATCGCAGCTATGAGGTATACAGGTAAGACTATCTTAACGATTTTATAACCTGTGTGCCCATAGTAATCACTTATAGTTTAAGAGAATAATGGAGGGCACCACTGTATGGGATCACCAATTACATGCTATAAACCAACATCATAAACCAGAAAAGAGGCATGTAAAAAAGAGGGATCACCAATAAAGTATAATAAAGTAAAAGATAATAAACTTTTATTAGACATCCAAAAACAAACAACATGCAGTGCAAAAAAATATATAAAATCAGTTAAAACCGCACAATTGCATACATTTTACATACCCAAAGAAAGGGGGTAATAACCTCTGCACAAACCCTTCATAATTCTATGTATCGCACAGGTCCTTACAATACAACTGGTATAGGTATATGAAGTCTATCAACAAATAGTGAAGAAGAGTTACATATATTCCACCATCCTCCTAATAAAATAATAATGGATTCAAACTGTCTGATGCATTAAGCAAAGTGTTTGAACAAGCAGACTGTTCAAAGAGGCCCAAATCCTGGTTGTCAAAATGCCCCCAGCAAAAAATACTCCAACCCAAATGGAAGCTTGGAGGATTTGAAAAGATTATATGCTGCTCATGCAGTATGACCAGACCAATGGTCAGGGGACCCAATAGCAGATGGCCCCCGCTATACAACCTGTAAGAAGCAAAATAATGCTGGCAGGTTGAGCCTTAGTCCAGTAGCCTGTGGAGGAAGGAGTGGAGAAAGGTGAGGCAGAGGCAATAGAAACGCCCGACGCGTTACGCCAGAGCAACTGGCTTCATCAGGAGTTTCTATTGCCTCTGCCTCACCTTTCTCCCGAGATTTCAGTGCCGAGATGTCCGTCTGCCCATGCGCGGCGGCCATTTTCCAGGAAGAAAGCAGGCATGGAGCGACAGAGACCCCCCACGCTGAACGGGACAGAGCGTGGCGGCAGCGGTGGGGCGGAAGAAACCACCGGGGGACAGGAATGCGGCGGTGGTGGACAGCGCAGCGGCAGCATCAGGGCACAGAGTGCCGCGGCAAGTACCCTCAGTGGCAGCGCAAATGTATATCCTCTTTGTAAGACGCACCCCCTTTTTCCCCTCAATTTTGGGGGAAAAAAAGTGCGTCTTACAAAGCGGAAAATACGGTAACAGCAAGATAGAGGAACTTGAGTGCAATTCATAACTACAAGTACTTCAGATTAGCGCTAGTAAGGAGACATTCAGAAAAGGCACATTTGGAAGGGAAAGCTTGAAGGGTGTATTCCATCTGCCTGGGAGTTGGCTGGGCCCCTGACCTGGAGGACAGCACTGCACTGAAGCGGGCACCTGTCTATGCCAGAAACGTGAGTAAAGCATTGGAACTGCATTCAGCTGTGTCATTGCCTTCTTCCTGCGTTAATCCCCCTCAGCACTGCTACATCTCTGTGCCTAACACTACACCATCTACCTCATCATCTACTACTGCTGACCGGGGACTACAGCTCTGCCTGTGGAGAGCTATTACATCTTTGCTGCACTATTCCATCAGTCCCAGAGGATCTGCACTGCAGCACTGGTCACCTCTGACCAGATACCACAGGTGGCGTTACGAACTTATCCATACATAAACTTTATTCAATCCACCTATTTTACATGGACACCCATGGCCACGGACCGGGTCACCGCCACCGCGACACATCCCCTTTAAGACACCGGCCCACTACCGAGTAAGTGAGAACCCCCACTTGCCCTGGGGGTGCTTCATTAACCTCAGAATTAAGGCTCTTGGGTTGTGGTGTTTTGTTGTTGTCTAGAAGTGATATGCACTAATGGGTATCAGGACAAATGTGTAACTGATCAGCAATTAAAGAACATAAATAGTAAGTAAGCATCACCTATCAGTATTTACATATAATTTTGGGCCTCACAATTAGACATTCTTTTTAAGTAATATAGGTTTGTAGATTAAGCTATTGTAAAAATCTGATATATAGTTAGGAATGATAGGCTTGTGCAGACCTTAACTTAAAGGGAACCTGTCAGCAGGGTTGTGCATAGTAACCTACACACAGTGTCAGGTCGGTGCCTTTATACTGAATAAAATGATACCTTTGTTGATGAAATCCGTCTTGTGCTTCTATGATGGGGCCATTTTGATGGTGATTTTTGTTTTTTTTGAACAGAGGAAGATAATAGGCACTAACTGACAAGTCATAGTGCACAGGCCCACCATTTTGATGAAGTGAATTGTTTTTTTCAAATGCACAAATTAGTATATTCATTATGCAAGCTGGAGGGCAGGTTAGTGAAGGATCAGTGACCTGTCAGCAGTCTGCATTATGAATATATAATCAGAGCACCACATTTCCCAACCTCGTCTTAGGACACGAACATATCATTAACTAAAAACTAAAAATAAGGATTCATGTTCAGTGCTAACTAGCTCTTTACTATTGAGCTTGTAAGTAGAGATAAGAGAACCTTAACTGTAAAGTTCGGGATTCGTACTGGACATCTAGTGTCTGGTGCTGAACTCCGAACACTGAGTTTTCCTGTAAGCCCGTTGTAAAGATAAGGAGTCTGGGAGGAGAGACAGAGAGAGTTGCCAGCTCTAAAGTTCGGGTCCACATTAATTTCAATGGAACTGGGGCACAATTCTGGCCCCCCCCATACTTACCTCTCCCTGTCCCTCCCCAGGTCAAATCTGTTCTATGTCTTTTGACTCTCTGACATCTCAGGGCAGAAGGCATCATGACATCACTACATTGTGCCGTCTGCACTGAGCAGTGCAGGGAGTCAGAAGATGCTGAGGAGACTGCAGCAGCGAGGGAAGAGGGAGAGGTAAGTGTCTATTTTTTAATGTATAGAGCATTATTTGGGGCCCATTCTGTATGGAGCACTATATGGGGCCCATTCTATATAGTGCACTATATGGGGCCCATTTTGTATGGAGCATTATATGTGGCCCATTCTGTGTGGAACATTATATGGGGTCAATTATTCTGTATGGGGCATTATTTGGGGCCCATTCTGTATTATGCATTATATGGGGTTCATTCTTCTGTATGAAGCATTATGTGGGGTCCATTATTCTGTATGGAGCATTATATGGGGTCCATTATTCTGTATGAAGCATTATATGGGGCCCATTATACTGTATGGAGCAATATATGGGGCCCATTATTTTGTATGGGACATTATATGAGGCTCATTATTCTGTATGGAGTATTATGTTGGGCCAAATATTCTGTATGGGGCATTATATGAGGCCCCTAATTCAGTATAGAGCATTAAATAGGGCTCATTATACTGTATGCAACACTATATGGGGCTCATTATACTGTATGGCGCAATATATGGGGCTCATCATTCTGTATGGAGCAATATATGGGGCTCATTTTACTGTTTGGAGCACTATATGGGGCTCATTATTCTGTATGGAGCAATGTATGGGGCTCATTATTCTGTATGAAGAAATATATAGGGCTCATTATACTGTATGGAGCACTATATGGGGCTTATTATACTGTATGGGCAAAATATGGAGCTCATGCTGTATGGAGCAATATATGGAACTCATTATACTGGAGTAATATATGGAGCTCATTCTGCTGTATGGAGCAATATAAGGGGCACATTACACTGGCGAAATATATGAGATTCATAATACTGAATGAACCAATATATGGGGCTCATACTGAATGGAGCAATATATGGGGTACATTATACTGTATGGAGCACAATATGGTGCCCATAATACTGTATGGAGCAGTATGTTCTGCCCATAATACTGTAAATAACATGGATGAAATGTGACACACATCTCTATTCTCTTCATACAGGTAACCACCTCTTTCAATCTCTGCTCTGAATCAACTCCTCCATTCAATGTCAGCAAGCAGTTAATCCTGAATGCTCTATATGTGTTTTCAACTATGCAAGCTTATATCTGGTAACCACCTCTTTCAATCTCAGCTCTGAATCAACTCCTCCATTCAATGTCAGCAAGCAGTTAATCCTGAATGCTCTATATGTGTTTTCAACTATGCAAGCTTATATCTTGTATATAGTTATTTCAACTTACTCTGCTTGTCCCCTTATGTTGTGAGGTCAAGAAACTTTTCAAAGTGCTTTATGATCCATGTAGTACTGGACATCTGTTCATCTGACCACAACATTTTATTGGGCCCTGCTGTCTCAATTTAGTTTGATTGATTAACGAGAAGAGAGAGAGAGAGAGAGAGAGAGAGAGAGAGAAAAAAAAACAATCCTTAGCCTCCTATATATTCAGACATAGTTTGGGGAAAGCATTTATGCAGGGGGCATTTATGCACACTTTATCGAAGTACAGTTTATCAAAGTACTGGCAGTTATAACATGGCAGTTAGACAGGGCAGGAGACAGGTAAGACATTTATATACATCTATCTGGAGTACAACAAATATATACCATATGCATTTGTGTAATTTATATCCTGGCCGCTGCATTCACACACATCCACCACCCTAGCATTAACTCTCTACACTCCATCCATATCGGCCCCTCGCTTCTTTCCTCTCCTATGTATAGCACTCACGCTCTTTTCACATTGTTAAATTGCACAGATTCAGTCAGTCCCCCCATTCAACATAAGAGACGCTCTCACAAATCACTTAACCATCTGCTCACTCTTTCTATCCTCCTTCTCCTAGTTGAAGGAGACATTCCTCCCAACCCTGGTCCCCCATGTTATAGAAAGTCAAACCCCCCAACTGCTACACTCAGAAACCCCTCTAATCTTATTAATATTCCCCGCATGCCATCTGTCTCTCTTAATTGTGCACTTTGGAATTCTCGCTCAGTGTGTAACAAACTCTCCTTCATTCATGACTTTTTCCTTTCTGATTCTCTTAACCTCCTGGATCTTACTGAAACCTGGATCCAGCAGTCAGACACTACCGCTGCTGCTGCTCTTTCATATGGTGGACTACACTTCTCTCATACCCCAAGATCAGACAATAGAGCAGGTGGAGGCGTTGGTCTGCTTCTATCACTTCAACTATCCTCACTTGTCTTCCCTTCTTTTGAGGTCCATGCCGTCAGACTCTGCACTCCGTGCTCCATGCGAGTGGCGGTGGTGTATAGTCCTCCAGGCCCCTCCCATCAGTTCCTGGATCATGTGGGCAGCACGGTGGCTCAGTGGTTAGCGTTGCAGCCCTGCAGCGCTGGGGTCCTGGGTTCGAATCCCACCAAGGACAACATCTGCAAGGAGTTTGTATGTTCTCCCCGTGTTTGCGTGGATTTCCTCCGAGTACTCCGGTTTCCTCCCACATTCTAAAGACATACTAATAGGGAATTTAGGTTGTGAGCCCCATCGGGGATAGGGATGATAATGTGTGCAAACTGTAAAGCGCTGCGGAATATGTTAGCGCTATATAAAAATAAAGATTATTTATTTATTTATTTTGCCACTTGGCTTCCACATTTTCTCTCCTGTGACATCCCTACCCTCATCATGGGAGATTTCAACATCCCCATTGCTCTTCCCCTCTCCCCATCTGCTACTCACCTTTTATCTCTAACCTCCTCCTCATTTGGCCTTTTGCAGCTTACTAATTCTCCAATGCATGAAGACGGAAACTCCCTCGACTTGGTCTTCTCTCGGCTTTGTGCAGTGGATGATTTCACAAACTCCCCTCTCCCGCTCTCTGACCACAATCTTCTTTCATTCTCTATCAAGAACTGCCAGGCTGCTCAGGTCACCTCCACTGTCCATACTTATAGAAAAATACAGGCTATTAACACCCAGAAACTTACGAAGAACTTGCAGTCTTCATTGGCCCCTATCTCCTCCCTCTCATGTCCTGATTCTGCACTGAAGCATTACAATGAAACACTTCAAAGTGCCCTGGATGAATTTGCACCTGCTATAAATAGAACACCACAACACAGTCGGCGACAACCCTGGCACACCCTGCAAACACGTTTCTGGCAGCGGTGCTCCAGGTGCGCCGAACATCTGTGGAGAAAATCCAATCTACACGAAGATTTCATCCATTATAAGTTTATGCTTCGAACATACAACACTGCCCTTCACCTCTCCAAACAAACCTATTTCAACACCCTCATCACCTCATGGTCCAATAACCCGAAACGTCTCTTTGACACTTTTCATTCTCTACTCAACCCAAGAGTACAGGCCCCAACCACGGAGCTCCAAGCTGACGATCTGGCCAATTACTTCAAAGAAAATATTGACCAGATCTGACAGGAAATTATCTCCCACGCCCAACCACTTGCATCAGTGACCCATTTCCGTCACATCTCCTCCAGTCTCTTTCCCCTGCCGTCACCACTCACCTAACTAAAATATTTAACCTCTCTCTCTCTTCTGGTATCTTTCCCTCCCTCGACCAAAACTGTGCTGCTAACTATAGACCTGTCTCTAATCTTCCCTTCATCTCTAAACTCCTGGAACGCCTGGTCCACTCCCGTCTTATCCGCTATCTCTCTGATAACTCTCTTCTCGTCCCTCTCCAATCCGGCTTCAGCTCCTTACACTCTACTGAAACTGCCCTCACTAAAGTCTCTATTGATCTGCTAACAGCTAAATCTAATTGTCATTACTCCATGCTAATTCTCTTGGATCTCTCTGCAGCATTCGACACTGTGGATCAGCAGCTCCTCCTCACTATGCTCCGTTTCATTGGCCTCAAAGACACCATTCTCTCCTGGTTCTCCTTCTATCTCTCTGACCGCTCCTTTACTGTATCTTTTGCCGATTCCTCCTCCTCTCACCTTCCCCTTACTGTTGGGGTTCCTCAAGGATCAGTCCTAGGCCCCCTTCTCTTCTCCTTGTACACTGCCCCTATTGGTCAAACAGTCAGTAGATTTGGTTTCCAGTACCATCTCTATGCTGATGACACCCAATTATACGCTTCTTCTCCTGACATCACGCCAGCCTTTCTAGAAAACACCGGCGATTGTCTAAACGCTGTGTCTAACATCATGTCCTCACTATATCTGAAACTGAACCTGTCAAAGGCTGAACTCCTTGTGTTTCCTCCCTCTACTAATGTACCTATACCCGACATTGCCATTTCTGTGTGTGGCTCCACTATTACTCCCCAGCAACATGCCCACTGTCTTGGGGTCATACTTGATTCCGAGCTTTCCTTTGCCCCCCACATTCGATCACTGGCTCGCTCTTGTCATCTGCACCTCAAAAACATTTCTAGAATTCGACCTTTTCTTACTTTTGAGTCTGCAAAAACTCTTACTGTTTCTCTTATTCATTCTCGTCTCGACTATTATAACTCTCTTCTAATCGGTCTCCCTCTTACCAAACTTTCCCCTCTCCCATCTGTCTTGAATCCTGCAGCCAGGATCATATTCCTCACCAATTGTTACACCGATGCCTCTACCTTGTGCCAGTCATTACACTGGCTACCCATCCACTCCAGAATTCAGTATAAACTTATTACCCTCACCCACAAAGCCCTCCATGGCTCAGCACCGCCCTACATCTCCTCCCTTGTTTCAGTATACCACCCTACCCGTGCCCTCCGTTCTGCTGATGACCTGAGGTTAGCATCCTCAATAATCAGAACTTCCCACTCCCGTCTCCAAGACTTTACACGTGCTGCACCAATTCTTTGGAATGCACTTCCCAGGTCAATACGATTAGTCCCCAATCCCCACAATTTTAAGCGTGCCCTGAAAACGCATTTATTCAGACTGGCCTATCGCCTCAATATATTAACCTAATCTATCCCTGTGTGGCACAGCCAAAAGTTTTACCATAACCAGGTTCCCCGCATCATGTTCCCACATGCTTTATGCATCCATTAGCCCTCTGTGTCTGTACTGATACACACTTAACATTATGGCTGGTCCATACTGTTATGGAAATATATATGTATTACATATAGATCTCACTTGCCTGCTATAGGCTATATACTCATGTACTCTTATATAGGCTATATACTGCTATATACTCAGATATACTGCACACAGATACATATTCACAGTTTGAACCTTGTAACTAGTTGGTGGAAATGACCTACTGCCCCCCCATGAGAGAGTCTGGGGAGCAGATGGTATCTTATGATAGCATTGTCTTGTGATATTTGTCCCAGACATAGAAAGAGGAAGTTTAGGCCAGATGTGCCAGCCGATACCAGAACATGCTGACACTGTAAAAACAATAGGCTGTAAATTATATTGCTAGAATCAGCTTTTTGGTAAACTCTTCCATATATGTTCATGTATTCAAACTGACCAATTACACTAGAAGGTCAGCCTTTATGTTAATGAGTAACCACTCCTTTCTGTACAACTGATAAAACCAAGTATATTCAATAAACTTCCAGAGTTTTGCTGGGAGGTATTGCTGCCAACCAAGTCTGGCGTCTTTCCTTCTTTGAGTGCTCAATAAGACTCTGTCTAATTTGGGCAGGCCACAGTACGCACAGGGGTAAATTTACCCAACCATAAATTTCCACATCAATTTGGCGCACCAACGCTGAGGGCTTTGGACGAAACACACGGGGACCCAGCTGACCAGAAAGACGGGGGTGCCGTTACGGGCCTGGCCCATGGGACGGAGGCTGCAGCTCCATAAGTAAGGTAAGAAAATTCTGTCATCTTGCCTGAATGTCCCGTGTCCAGCCCGGGTCTGTACCCCTAGCCGGTCAGGTGTGGTCACCACCGTTTCCCAGGTAGAGTGTAAAAAGTCCACCCTTATCCAAACCCTGGGATAAGCTGTCTGCTGTGGTTCTGTGTGTCTCAGATCCGGGTGAGAGAGGTGGTGGAAAATTGTGACAGAATTGTGCTTGTGGTTGCTAGGGGACCGATAAAAAACACTGAGTCTCTCTGACTAAGTCAAATCACGTCCCCGCACCACGCGGAGGTTTTGACTTAGACTGGATATCATGGGTGGTTTCCTCTGAAAAAGCTGTCAAGTCCCCGCACACATACACGGAGGTGTCAGCTTCAAGGAGGCATCACAGGTGAATCCCTCGGCTGTCATCACGTCCCCGCACCACGCGGAGGTTGGCAGACAGGAGAGATATCACTGGCTGATCATTGGAGAGGTTATCACGGTTCTCGGGTGCACACGGAGGGGTGATAAACTAGAGGGATATCACGGCTCCTGTCTCCCAGCAGACGGAGGGTGGTACGTCCCGGCGTCAACCAAAACGCCACAGGTGATTGGCATCGGCAGTTATCGGTTACTAGCAGCTGTTTCACATACGCGTCACAAAATAAGGGCTTTCGATCTCTCTCCCCGGACGTCTATATGTGAATTTATTGCAGGTTTCCGCAAAGATCTGAAGCATAAAGAGTTTTGCCTTTCATTATTGTAAACTTCCTCTTTGCCTGCAGGGTGTGCCCCTGATATATATATATATATATATTTTTTTTTTTTTTTTTTTTCATATTGTTATATTTTGTACTCTGCTTTTCTCTATTTTATGTTTTATTTTGCATTTTTGCTAGTTACTGCAGGGTTAGAAGGTTTGGGAAAGCTGAGTCTGTGGGCACTTCACCCCCCCCCATTACATTGTTCTCAGATTTTGCAGAGACGCAGGCATAAAAAGAGGAAGTTGAGTGCCTGCATTCTGAATTAACACTTTGTTTTTTTTTATTGTTGGAGGCTGTATTAATTTTTAGATTTTTATTTTTATTTTTGCAGCGTTTTACCAAGGTTTAACAACGTTTGTTTTTTTTCTTTCTTCTTTTTTCCCTCCATTTTTCCATATATTTGGTCTTTTTGGTTTTTCTGAGTGGGTTCTTTTTTTTTCAAAGTTTATATACGTTTTGATCTTATCAACTTTTTGGTTTATTATCCTTTTATAATCTTTAAAAAATTTTTCCTTTTTTATCTCTTTTAATTTTTCTTCCGAGTTTTTCTTCCACGTTTTTTGTGACAGGTTTAGTTTTCACTTCTTTCTTTCAGTTTTGATATAAAGAGAATTTTTACCTGCGTTGGGTTATTCACTAAATATTCTTGTTTGTTCTCTTTTAACTTAAGCAGGTCAAAAGGGATTGCAAAGTGTTTAAAGTGTTAATCACCTTTTTCAGTTTCAAAACAGACATAGTATGTGTTTTTTTCCTTAAGCTGTAACATGACATGATTAGTGTTGAGCATTCCGATACCGCAAGTATCGGGTATCGGCCGATACGTGCTGTATCGGAATTCCGATACCGACTTCCGATATTTTTTCAATATCGGATGTCGGCATCGGAATCGGAAGTTCAAAGTTGATTGACAGCCTGACGTCATCATGATGCGCGGTGTGTGCGCATCATGATGCGCCATCATTTCGGGCCTTCCGGGGGTCTCTGCCGGCCTGCCGGGGGGCTGTGTGGACTGCCCGGGGTCTGTGCCGGCCTGCCGGGGGGCTGTGTGGACTGCCCGGGGTCTGTACCGGCCTGCCGGGGGGCTGTGCCGGCCTGCCGGTGGTCTGTGCACCCTGTGGGGGTCTGTACCGGCCTGCCGGGGGGCTGTGCCGGCCTGCCGGGGGGCTGTGCTGATATCCGGGGGTCTGTGCAAGCATCGTCCGATGGGACTATAAGTCCCATCTGGCGATGCCTGCTACCATGACAGTGATTGACACATTAGCCAATGATGGGACAGTAGTAGTCCCATCATCCGGCTAATGTGTTAAATGTTAAAAAAAAAGAAAAAATACTACATACATACTACATGCATGCTACATACATACTACATATATACTACATGCATGCTACATACATACTGCATGCTACATACATACTACATACATACCACATATATACTACATACATACTACATGCATGCTACATACATACTACATACATACTACATACATACTACATGCATGCTACATACATAACACATATATACTACATGCATGCTACATACATACTACATGCTACATACATACCACATACATACTACATACATACTACATGCATGCTACATACATACTACATGCTACATACATACTACATATATACTACATGCATGCTACATACATACTACATGCTACATACATACTACATATATACTACATGCATGCTACATACATACTGCATGCTACATGCATGCTACATACATACTACATGCTACATACATACCACATATATACTACATACATACTACATACAATACATTCATACAATACATACATAGACATACAGTACATATAACATAGAGTAACATACTTACCAATACTTGTCACATTGTTCCCCGAAGCCATTGTCTTTTAAAGGAATAAATATTAACATAACAAACCACAAAAATACTCACCCACGATCCGAAGCAGTCCACGAGTGTGTCCCACGACGATCTTGGGTAGAGAACTGCAGCATCAGTTGATGCCGCCGTTCTCTACGGGCTGCAGGAATCCAATGACGGAAGGTAGGTATCCTTCCGCACTGTATTCCTCCGCCACTTAAAAAAAAAAAAAGTCCCTAGTCTCACTTTATGCCATTGCTGTGTGGGAATTTCCCAAGCAGGAATGGCATAAAGTGAGACTAGGGACTTTTTTTATATATGTAGCATGCATGTAGCATGCAGTATGTATGTAGCATGCATGTAGTATATATGTAGTATGTATGTAGCATGTAGTATGTATGTAGCATGCATGTAGCATGCATGTAGTATGTATGTAGTATATATGTGGTATGTATGTAGCATGTAGTATGTATGTAGCATGCAGTATGTATGTAGCATGCATGTAGTATATATGTAGTATGTATGTAGCATGTAGTATGTATGTAGCATGCAGTATGTATGTAGCATGCAGTATGTATGTAGCATGCATGTAGTATATATGTAGCATATATGTAGTATGTATGTAGCATGTAGTATATATGTAGTATGCATGTTGCATGCATGTAGTATATATGTAGTATGTATGTTGCATGTAGTATATATGTAGTATGCATGTTGCATGCATGTAGTATGAATGTAGCATGTATGTAGCATGTAATTTTTTTTTTTTTTTTACATTCAACACATTAGCCGGATGATGGGACTACTACTGTCCCATCATTGGCTAATGTGTCAATCACTGTCATGGTAGCAGGCATCGCCCGATGGGACCCCCGAAGCCTGCACAGCCCCCCGGCAGGCCGGCACAGCCCCCCGGCAGGCCGGCACAGCCCACCGGAGCCTGCACAGACCACCGGCAGGCCGGCACAGCCCCCCGGCAGGCCGGCACAGCCCACCGGAGCCTGCACAGCCCCCCCGGCAGGCCGGCACAGACCACCGGAGCCTGCACAGACCCCCTGGCAGGCCGGCACAGCCCCCCGAAAGGCCCGTACAGACCCCAGAGAGGCTGTACAAGGCAAAAACAGGGTTTTTCTTATTCCGATACCGGAAGTCCCATAGACTTGAATGGGACTTCCGGTATCGGAATCGGCGATACCGATACTTTTTTTTAAGATCGGCCGATCCATTCCGATCCGATACTTTGAAGTATCGGACGGTATCGCTCAACTCTAGACATGATGTATTGAAAGAAAAGGGAAGTAGCTAGTAATTGCCGTCTACATTTCTTAAAGTGGCAGAGGTATTTAACGCCGCAGACGGTGATAGCAGATAGTGTGAACAAGAAAGGATTGTTTTTTTTGTTTTACGTGTAGGAAAAGTGTTTCCAGCGGCATACTAATCTGAGCCGGCTGAGAAGGACCACAGGTCCAAGAATGCCCTCTGTAACGGACAATAAGGGGAAGCCATCCGCTCCCCCTCCCATCTCCACTCTTCCCTCAATCTCAGCTATTCTCACAACCTCCTCCCCTCTCTCATCTATTTCTCCTCCTATACCTCATCCTCCCTCATCATCTTGACCTCTCCCTCCTCTATCTTCTTCACCTCCGCCTATCTCTCCTCCTATCCCTTCTCCTCCTCCTCCTTCTCTCTCTTTTCTTACTCTCCTCCCTCTCCATCTTCAACACCAACGCCCACCTCTCATCCCCCTCCTCTTTCCTCCTCCTCCTCGGTGTCTTTGCCATCTCCTCCTCTTCTGTCTCCTCCCCACTCTCCTTCACTATCTCTCACTTCTCCTCCTATTCCAAATCTCTCCTCCGCCCTTCTCCCTCTTTCTTTTTCTCAGCCATATCTTAGTTCATCGTCACCTGCTGGCCTAGTGCCAGATCCAGACAATGAAGTGTCCCTAGTTCCACAGGGGACTCTCTCTAAAGAGACAGTTATGACACCGGGAGAAGAAAGTGAATCACTCCCCACACATGACAACACAGGTGCCCTCCCGATACAACAGATAGCAGAAGGGAGGTGTGGGCCATCAGACACTGCACTTGCTGAGACTGGAGATCCAATGTGCCAAACGGAGCTGCAGTCTCAGAAGGGGGTGTGCTACACAAACACAGAAAGACAATCACACAATGGCACAGTTCCTCCTCTGATGAAAATGAAGGAGGGACAGACATGCTACCTAGCACAAGGAGAAACTCACAGACACCAAGTAGGCAGGGGCAGATAGAGCCAGAACTCTTACACTATATGCCCTTCACCCCTAGTCAGGTGTTCAGTATTCTAAAATACCTGCCAGACCCAGTTATGGACCCCATGCCATTTTACCGACGAATGCAGCAGAGCCAGCAGACATATGCTGCAACCTGGAGTGATCTCTGGTCCATAATGGAGATTAAAGCAGGTGAAACACTCTGGCCAATCATGAAGACTTGAGAGGAGACTTAATAGCTGTCTACAAATATCTAAAGGGCTGTCACATTGTAGAAGGATCAACTTTATTCTCATTTGCACAAGGAAAGACTAGAAGCAATGGGATGAAACTGAATGGGAGGAGACACAGATTAGATATTAGAAAAAACTTTTTGACAGTTAGAGTGATCAATGAGTGGAACAAGCTGCCACGAGAAGTGGTGAGTTCTCCTTCAATGGAAGTCTTCAAACAGAGGCTGGACAGACATCTGACTGGGATGATTTAGCGAATCCTGCTTTGAGCAGGGGGTTGGACCAGATGGCCCAGGAGGTCCTTTCCAACTCTACGATTCTATGATTCTATGATTCTATGAAGGAACACTTCAAGCTTCCATCAGAATTAGATGTGCATTCCTGGGAATCAGGATCAAAGCTAATTGAACAGCTTAGAGAGTGGGCCAATGCCAGACAAGCACTCAGCCTGCATAACATGAGCCAAGCCGAGACAGAGTCTGTAGACGAGTTTTCCAAATTTTAGGCTTCACTATTCATGATCAGATACACGGACAGATGTTGGCACAGGCCTTTGTGCATAGACTAAGAGAACCAATCAAGAAACTACTGATATTGGCCAGACCTGAGTACAGGACAATAGCAGTAGATGTCCTGCTTACAGTAGCCAGAAGAATTGAGTCCCTCCCAGGAGTACGGAGGACAGAACCTCCCGTGATGGCCACTGACATGGAGGAGCAACCACCCTGCAGAGACAGAAGACCTGTCAGGTGTTTCAACTGTGGCAACTTTGGCCATTTATGGAACCAGTGCACAGCACCCCGGCAACCCAGGTCATCCCGCAGAGGAGTAGGCCAAGAAATAAACACAGAAGACAATGAAGAACCCTGTCCATAGGACAGAGGCAAGCTAGGTCCGCCAGACGTCACACCCCTGACATGTGAAACCCCATCAGCGGACCCAATACCTCAAATCACTGGGGGCTGTCATATCTTTCCTTGTGGACACCGGTGCAGCCAGAAGTGAAAATCCCCGACCCCACCAGTCTATCAGGACACTCTGTGTCTTGTATGGGGATTTAAGGTCAAGACAGACGTTCCCCAGCTTGCAAGCCCCTGAGCATGTGGACACAGCCAGGACACTCCATTCTGTCCCAGTTTACGGTGGAGACCTGCCCACCCCACCTGATGAGCGCAGACCTACTGCAGGAACTGAAGGTGACCAAAGTGTCCCATGAAGATGTGACCTTGAACTCTTCTCCACCTCAGACCCAAGAAGAATCAATCATGCTGGTGGCCCTACAAGAGCCAAGTCTACCACCCCGGATGCTCCGAAGGCCCAGCATCTGTAGCTCATCACCCAGAGCTAAACTGCCTCTGACCAACTGGAGATCTAAGTGGAACTGCTGTTCAAAAACGGCATAAGAACTTTGGCATGGGCCAGTAAAACTCTCAACCCAGAGAGACCACACCCGCTTCGTGAAATGGTTGCACTGCTTCCAGCTCCAGCGCCAGAGGATCTTCTTGGACAAGATTCTGAAGGGGCTCCCCAAGGTTAATCCAGGCCCTGGACCAGAAGACAGCCACTCAGCTCCTCCAATTGGTTAACAAGATGCTGACCTGAGATCAAGCTGGGTGAAAGGAACTGCTGCTGACTGGTGAAGAAGACGCCCCGGCAAAAAGACCCCCTGTGAGAGCAAGAAAAGCTCAGATGGACGTCATCTCTGACGCAGAGGACCTCAGCAAATGGCTGGTTCCCTGCCAGCCCTGTGCCAGGAGATGGGAGTCACCTATGGCACTGTGAAGAGCAAGGCCAGCTTGAGCCGCCTCACCCACGGGAATCATCATGCGGTCCCAGCTTCTCTCGATCAAAAGGAAGACTGTGAAAGGAGAAACAAACCAGATTGAATGGTGCATAACCTGAGGACTGTGAGCGAAGCAACCGTGTTTGAAACCCCAGTTGTGCCAGATCTGCACACTCTGCTGACAAACGTGCCAGCCACAGCAACGGTGCTCACGGCAATGGATCTGCCTGAAGCTTCCCTCAATGTTCCCCCTTACCTGGACGACCAGTTCCTGAAAACGCACAAGGGGGGTGCGGAACAAATGGACAGTGAGGCCCAAGAGGGCCTGGAACAGCCTTTCGCCTTTCACAGCTCGCCAGAGCATTGCCCTCCGTCCCCACCAACTGGATTGCGAGCATGCAGAAGTCATCGACACCGCTACCCGCACAGCGTTTTCTGTTATGAATGAGTCACCGTAGGAGGCAAAAGCAGAAATACAAGCTAAGTCCAGAAAACCAGAGAAGTTGGCAACTATCAGATTGCAGACCCCTGAACCTATCAACACAACTAGCAGTAGCCGTGGGGGGTTCCTACAATGCCCTAGACCCCTCGATCACAGCCGGAGAATTACATAGGCCTAAAAAAAGAAAGGGGAAATCTAAACTGCCCCAGAGCAGACCCCAAAGCAATAGGCAGCCCCCAACATATAATGACGGTGAAGCAAGATGAAAATACTAACACAGACAGAAAGAAAGACTGAGCAAAGACGGGGCCCAAAACTACCTAGATAGGAAAGGACGGGAAGGCTGTTGTCTGCAATCTGCCAAAACCCTATCAAAGACATAAGCCAACAAGCTGATATGAAAAAGGCCCTGAAGCAGCTAGGCTTCAAAAACTAAATCAGCACTCAGGTATTTTCAAAAGACAGAGCTAAATGAATTCAGCACACCACAGCAGGGAATGGCAGAAATCCAGAAAAACAAAGCAAAACAAAGTCAAAGCACCAAAGCAAAAGGTCGAGCAGCAAACTTAGCTTTAGAGGAGCGGGAATTCAGACTGGTCTCCAAGGATCCCACAGAGAAATCACCCGCAGGGCAGAAGGGCGTCGGCAGCCTTATATCCAGTCAGTAACTCCACTCAGCCAGTCATCATCATCAGCCTCAGGTGTTTGATAATCAGGCTCACTACCTTTCTTTACCAGAAGAGGGAGTTCCTCGGGCCTCAGTAATGAAGGGGAAAATGAACTCACAACAGTACCTCCCCCTTGAGGAGGGGTCACCGAACCCTCAACTACCCCGCCAGGGCGATCAGGGTGAGCCCGATGAAAGGCATGCACCAATCTTTTGGCATGAATATCAGAGGCAGAGACCCAGGAATTATCCTCCTGACCATAACCCTTCCACTTAACCAAATACTTTAGTCTCCGTCTAGCCAGACTGGAATCCAGTACTTTCTCTACTTCATATTCCATGTTACCTTCAACCAATACAGGGTCTGGAGGTGCCACCCCCAGAACAACAGGTTCAACAAACCTCTTCAACAAAGATTTATGGAACACATTATGGATTTTAAATGTGACAGGAAGAGCCAAACAAAAAGAGCCTGGATTAATAATCTCCACAATCTTGTAAGGTCCAATAAATCTAGGTTTAAACTTAGGAGAAGCCACCTTCATAGCAATATTTTTTGATGATAACCACACCATATCACCAACCTTAAACTGGGGACCAATGGTCCTATGTCGGTTGGAAAACCGCTGGGCCTTTTCCTGGGAGAGAGATAACTTATCCACCACTTGGTCCCAGATCTGGTGCATTCTCTCCACCACAGTGTCAACACCTGGGCAGGCAGAGGGCTCCACCTGCCCTGAAGAAAATCGAGGATGAAACCCAAAGTTACAAAAAAAAGGTGACATCAAAGTGGCAGAATTAGCTCTATTATTTAAAGCAAATTCGGCCAAGGGCAAAAATGAAACCCAATCATCCTGATCAGCAGAAATAAAACATCTCAAATATGACTCCAAGGTCTGGTTTGTTCTCTCTGTCTGCCCATTGGTCTGAGGGTGAAAAGCAGAGTAGAAGGAAAACTGAATTCCCAGCCTGGAACAGAAAGTTCTCCAAAATCTAGACACAAATTGGACTCCTCTGTCAGATACAATGTTCTCAGGAATCCCGTGCAAACGAACCACCTGTTGTAAAAACAGGGGCTCCAACTCAGAGGAAGACGGCAACTTAGGGAGTGGTACAAGATGAACCATCTTAGAAAACCTATCACAAATCACCCAAATAACAGTCATCCTCTGAGAGACAGGCATATCAGAGATGAAATCCATTGAAATATGGGTCCATGGCCTCTTGGGGACAGGCAAAGGCATCAACAACCCACTAGAGCGAGAACACAATTTAGACCGGTAGCACGTCCCACAGGACTGCACAAAATTCCTGACATCACGAGACAAGGAGGGCCACCAAAAAAAACGACTCACCAGACCTCTAGTACCAAAAATACCTGGATGACCAGCCAAAGGAGAGCAATGAACTTCAGACATCACTCTCTTCTTCCACTGGTCAGGAACATACATCTTTCCACTGGGACAACGCTCAGGTTTGTCCCTCTGGAACTCTTCCAGAGCACGTCCCAAATCGGGCGAGATGGCAGAAAGAACTACCCCTTTGCCTAAGATGGTAGCAGGCTTGGTCACCACAGGAGAATCAGCAAAGAAGCTCCTAGAGAGGGCGTCTGCCTTGACATTCTTTGTTCCAGGAAAAAAAGAAACCACAAAATCAAAACGTGTAAAAAACAAGGCCCACCTAGCCTGTCTAGGGTTCAAGCGCTTAGCCGACTCTAGGTAAATCAAATTCTTGTGGTCAGTGAGGACCACGACTTGATGTTTGGCTCCCTCCAACCAATGTCTCCACTCCTCAAATGCCCATTTCATGGCCAACAGTTCCCTATTCCCCACATCATAGTTACGTTCAGATGGAGAGAACTTTCAGGAAAAGAAAGCACAGGGATTCATTTTAGATGTTACAGGATCCTTTTGGGACAAAACAGCTCCTACACCAATCTCAGAAGCATCCACCTCTACCTGGAATGGAAGTGAGACATCAGGTTGCCGCAAAACTGGGGCGGAGGTGAATCTTCGCTTCAGCTCCTGAAAGGAAGAAACAGCCTCCGGAGACCAATTTAACACATCAGCCACCCTTTTTAGTCAAATCAGTCAATGGCTTGGCAATACTAGAAAATTTTGCTATAAATTTCCGATAAAAATTAGCAAAACCCAAAAACTTCTGGAGGGCCTTCAAAGAAGTGGGCTGAAGCCAATCGTGAATGGCCTCTACCTTGGCCGGGTCCATTTCAATAGTTGACGGGGACAAAATAAATCCCAAAAAAGAAATCCTCTGTACTCTAAAAAAGGCATTTAGATCCTTTGACATACAGGGAATTTTCCCTCAAGATCCGGAACACAGTCCGAATATGTTCCACATGAGAATCCCAATCCTTGGAGAAGATCAAAATATCATCTAGATAGATAATCAAAAATTTATCGACAAAATCTCAGAAAATATCGTTCATGAAGCACTGGAAGACAGAAGGGGCATTAGTGAGCCCAAAAGGCATCACCAGGTACTCAAAATGTCCCTCCGGAGTATTAAACGCCGTCTTCCATTCATCCCCATGCTTAATGCGAATAAGATTATACGCCGCCCTGAGGTCAAGCTTGGTAAACCAGCAAGCACCTTTAACTCTGGAGAATAGATCAGAAATCAGGGGTAACAGATACTGATATTTAACAGTAATTTTGTTGAGGGCACGATAATCAATACAAGGTCTTAATGATCCATCCTTTTTGGCTACAAAAAAAAAAACGGCACCTAAGGGTGACGAGGATGGTCTAATATGACCCTTCTCCAATGTCTCCTTAATATAGGATCGCACAGCCTCGTGCGCAGGTACAGATAAATTGAAGAGCCGACCCTTGGGAAATTTACACCCAGGGCTCAGTTCAATTGCACAGTCATAACTCCTATGAGGAGGCAAGGACGCAGACTCATTCTCACTAAATACATCATAAAAGTCCGCCAAATAATCAGGAACATCATGCGACTGAGGAGAGGTGGAAAACACCGGAGCCTCACTAAAGGCACACCGACAACGCCAACTCACCACAGACACAGATTTCCAATCCAAAACTGGATTATGAATCTGTAACCAGGGAAACCCCAGAACAATAGTATCATGCAGATTATGTAACACCAAAAATCTGCAATTTTCTTGATGGTCTGGGTCGACCCACATTACCACCTGGGTCCAAAACTGGGGTTTATTTTTAGCCAAAGGAGTAGCATCAATCCCCCTCAAAGGGATAGGCATCTGCAGAGGTGTCATCGGAAATCCACAACGTTTAGCAAAATCCAAGTCCATTAGGTTTAGGGCTGCTCCCGAATCCACAAAAGCCTTGGCGGAAAATGTGGACAGGGAGCAGATCAGAGTAATAGCCAGAAGAAACTTAGGTTGAACACCCCCAACAGAAAACGTGTGTGCAAAGCGTTTCTCTCATTTAGGACAGACAGAAATAATATGCGAGGCATCTCCACAGAAAAAACAACTTTTTACGCCTTCTGAACTCCTGACGCTGCTCTCTGGAAAAAACTCTATCACATTGCATAGGTTCAGACATTTGTTCAACAGGTGGCAACACCTCTCGTGCAGCTTTGCGTTCGCGCAAACACCGATCAACCTGAATGGCTAATGACATAGAATCGTCAAGACCAGAGGGAACAGGAAATCCCACCATAGTATCTTTTACAGCTTCTGACAACCCCTTCCGAAAGAGAGCAGCCAAGGCATTATCATTCAAGGTAGTAAGTACTGCCCACTTTTGGAATTTTTGACAGTACAATTCTGCAGAATCACGACCCTGGCTCAATGCCAGCAGGGTCTTTTCAGCCTGATCAATGGCATTAGGTTCGTCATACAACAACCCCAAAGCTTGAAAGGATGCGTTCACGTTAGTCAGAATAGGATCATCTGGTTTCAAAGAAAACGCCCAATCCTGGGGATCGCCACGCAGCAAAGAGATGACAATTTTAACCTGCTGCGCGGAGCTCCCTGACGAGTTAGGCTTCAAGGCAAAAAATAATTTACAATTATTTTTGAAATTCAAAAATTTAGACCGATCCCCAAAAAATACATCAGGTATAGGAATCTTTGGTTCAGCAGCATGTGAATGAGCAAGGTAGGCGGAAATTCCCCGCACTTCCACAGCGAGCTGCTCCACACGATCAGACAATTGCTTTATCTCCATTGAGAGAAAAAAAAAATTCCCCCTACGGCCTCAGAGATATAGAGGAAAAAATATACACTTTTTTTTTTTTTTTTTACAATTCTTTCCTGCTATTGAGTACCCTAGAATCTGCGGTATGGCGGGTGATTCTGTTATGAATGAGTCACCGTAGGAGGCAAAAGCAGAAATACAAGCTAAGTCCAGAAAACCAGAGAAGTTGGCAACTATCAGATTGCAGACCCCTGAACCTATCAACACAACTAGCAGTAGCCGTGGGGGGTTCCTACGATGCCCTAGACCCCTCGATCACAGCCGGAGAATTACATAGGCCTAAAGAAAGAAAGGGGAAATCTAAACTGCCCCAGAGCAGACCCCAAAGCAATAGGCAGCCCCAAACATACGGTGAAGCAAGATGAAAATACTAACACAGACAGAAAGATAGACTGAGCAAAGACGGGGCCCAAAACTACCTAGGTAGGAAAGGACAGGAAGGCTGCTGTCTGCAATCTGCCAAAACCCTATCAAAGACATAAGCAAACAAGCTGATATGAAAAAGGCCCTGAAGCAGCTAGGCTTCAAAAACTAAATCAGCACTCAGGTATTTTCAAAAGACAGAGCTAAATGAATTCAGCACACCCCAGCAGGGAATGGCAGAAATCCAGAAAAACCAAGCAAAACAAAGTCAAAGCACCAAAGCAAAAGGTCGAGCAGCAAACTTAGCTTTAGAGGAGCAGGAATTCAGACTGGTCTCCAAGGATCCCACAGAGAAATCACCCGCAGGGCAGAAGGGCGTCGGCAGCCTTATATCCAGTCAGTAACTCCACTCAGCCAGTCATCATCATCAGCCTCAGGTGTTTGATAATCAGGCTCACTACCTTTCTTTACCAGAATAGGGAGTTCCTCGGGCCTCAGTAATGAAGGGGAAAATGAACTCACAACAGTTTTCCATGCCTCCTCTACACTGCCTGATGGAGCAGCAACGTAAGTTCTGCAAAAACAGAGTCTAGTGGTGTCAAAAGCAAGTTCACGAAGACACCGTATCGCCCACTGGAGGAAACACTTGACAGATGACTGGAAGACCGCGGAGGAGAAGATGGCTCCCTCAACAACTCCGAAGATGCAGGCCTTCCTTAGTCTAGTCTCATACTGCAGAACTTGGATTCCTGGTGCTCCAGACTTAATGCAGCCTCTGTACAATTGCATCAACGCATTGCAACCTTCATCTCGTACAGGAAACTGAAAGACTTCATAGTCTCTGCGCCAACTCTAGGCCTCCCTGACTACGAGAAGCCATCCCGTCCTGACCAAAACGGAAAAAGAAGGACCAAGATGGAGAAGGTCATGCTACTGGCCAGGCTTAAAACAGACCCACGGAGGAAAACCGGAGGCCTCTAGACTACCTCTCAGCCGGCCTGGATCCAGTTGCTCTCCACCACTCTTCAGTGCTCGCAGCCATTACCTGTCTCTACTCCCACTCCCAAGGGGGGATGCGGATACGGACCCTCAGATGAAAAATCTGCAAGATACCGTACATGGCTCCAGTCTTGCAAATGATGAAGGAAAGTTCCACACGGGATGTGCAGCGACCAGCAATCAAGACATTCTATGGTCCAGAAGGTTGTCAGCCCAAGAGCCCAAGGAGCAGAGCTGATAGAGCTGACGAAAGACCTGCCACATTGCGAAGAGCAAAAACTTCCAGGTACTTGCATGACATGGCACCCGACTTCGTACCCATCTGGGCTGCAAGAAACTTCATCACAGCAAGCGGATCGACCGTGAAGCACCATGGAGCCATCAGAGACCTGCTGGATGCTCTTCAACTACTAAAGGTGGTGGCAGTGTTGAAGGTCAAGGCACACGGAAAACTGAACACAGTAGAGACACGAGGATCAACATGGCAGATGTCTCAGCCAAAAAGGCAGCCGGAGGAAGACAATATGGAAAATGGGAGAGGTCGTAGAGCCGGATGGCTACTACATGACGACTGAAGACGAGAAAACCTGGCAAACAGAAGTCAATGGGAAAACCATTGAAGATGCCATCTCTGAATTGGACAGAAGTGCTGCCTCCTCCTCCACCAGCCAACAAGCTGAATCACTTCCAGGATGAAGACTCTGACGTGGATATGAATTCTGAGGCAGAAGAATGGTGCCCACCTTTACCAGAAAGGACGTATTTGATGGAGAACATTCCAGAAGATTGTCCTCCACCACCCTCTCGTGGAGAAGCTTCTCCTCCAGCACAGTCCTACGATTGGCAGTCCACGGCAACACTCCCCGAGACGAGCTGCATGAGTCCGAAGGCATCCCAAGGCTACGACAGTTTGACCTTCCCCCTCATCCCCGGAGAATACCGGCTGGATCGGTACCAATGCAAAGAGTCCCAAGTCCTCCTCTGACACAGTCTAACCCGAGTCTTCATACAGAGGGAGGCGCGGACATAGACAGAACCTCAGCTAAAATCCCACAATCAGCTCAGAGAATGTCAATTACCACAACCCAGTCACTAAACCTGACAAAATGACTTCCTGAAACCTGTACAAGAAGTAACAGGATCAGACTAGGAAGGAGGAGAAGAAAAGCTGGATGCTGAAGGCCAAAAGCACTGGGCTCCAAGAAACCGTCTACACCAAAACGTCTACCTCAAGACAGGCCTAGTCTACCTCAAACCGTCTACCTCAAAATGTCTACCTCAAGACAGACCCAGTCTATCTCAAAGTGTGTACCCTACGGTGGTTCAATGGGCACATGGCCCCCACACTGAATTGAAGACACAGATGAATGACCTGATTGGACTCAACTCACACCTAAACAGCGAAGATTCCCGGCAGCTGTTCGGCCACCGACAAATTTAACATCAGACAAGCGGGAAAAGTTCCCCCACATCGTCTGGCCTGAAGACTTCCCAGTAAGGAACCAGTTGGCGAAGACTACTGCAAAGAAGCTACTCTCAAAAATAGTGTGCAGATATGGGGTTTCCAGAAGCAATAGCAAGTGATCAGGGACCCGCATACACAGCAAACCTAACACAAGAGACCTGATCAGCAGTAGGGTCAGACTTAAACCTACACACTACTCACCATTCCACACCATAGATTAGGTGGGACACTTAAGAGCAGCACGCTAAAAAATTTGACCAAGAGACAGACAAACCCTGGCATTAGACACTCCCGTAGGCTCAGAAAAAAAAGCTGTCACCAATATGAGACTTTATTTGCGTCCAAACCCATTTTAGGGGTATTCTTCGCTTAGCAGTTGACTATGCAATATGATACTTTGTCTGCATGTGTAATTGAATTTATCAAGAATTTTGCTAATGTCCATTCTCGAGTTTCTCTCCTTCATTGCCAGGTCCAGATTCAGTGCCTGGTATACACGTCCTGAAGTCAGGAGACTGAGTGTGGGTGGAGAAAGTCTGTAAAGAGAAGCACTCGATCCCAGATCCGATGGCTCTTCACCAAGTGCTGATGCTGCCGACCTGGAGAGAAAACCCCACCTGGATCCACGCATCGCATTGCAGGAAAAGGCCTTCATACCAGAAGATACACCTGAGCTGGAATGATGCTGTGGATGACCTACCTGACAGAATAAATTACCTACCTGACAGAGAATACACATGCACTGACTGCGTAGACTGCTAACTAAGAGACTTTGATTACATTGCACCACACCCCCTTTAGGGACAGATCTCCCGACTGCCCATTTGCGAAAAGTCTGTACAGAGGAGGATGTATGCACTAGGCATATGTCAGTCCATTGGCAGTATAAAAGAGTTGCAGCGCTTTGGGCCAGGGGCAGGATTTTAGGGCAAGTGTTATCTAAGGGGGGATTGTTATGGAAATATATTTGTATTTCATATAGATCTCACTTGCCTGCTATAGGCTATATACTCATGTACTCTTATATAGGCTATATACTGCTATATACTCAGATATACTGCACACAGATACATATTCACAGTTTGAACCTTGTAACTAGTTGGTGGAAATGACCTACTGCCCCCCCATGAGAGAGTCTGGGGAGCAGATGGTATCTTATGATAGCATTGTCTTGTGATATTTGTCCCAGACATAGAAAGAGGAAGTTTAGGCCAGATGTGCCAGCCGATACCAGAACATGCTGACACTGTAAAAACAATAGGCTGTAAATTATATTGCTAGAATCAGCTTTTTGGTAAACTCTTCCATATATGTTCATGTATTCAAACTGACCAATTACACTAGATGGTCAGCCTTTATGTTAATGAGTAACCACTCCTTTCTGTACAACTGATAAAACCAAGTATATTCAATAAACTTCCAGAGTTTTGCTGGGAGGTATTGCTGCCAACCAAGTCTGGCGTCTTTCCTTCTTTGAGCGCTCAATAAGACTCTGTCTAATTTGGGCAGGCCACAGTACGCACAGGGGTAAATTTACCCAACCATAAATTTCCACATCAATTCAATCAGGGCAACTGTTACCATCCACCTTTCGTGTCTCCCTTTTTTCCTCATAGATTGTAAGCTTGCGAGCAGGGCCCTCATTTCTCTTGGTATTTGTTATAACCTATTTGATTATTGTTATGCTGTAATGTCTATTGTCTGTACAAGTCCCCTCTGAAATGTAAAGTGCTGCGGAATATGTCGGCGCTATAGAAATAAAATTTATTATTATTATTATTTGTGGTGCCAATAATACTGAATGGAGGACTATATAGGAGGAAATTGACTGTAAGTGTAAAGAATAGGAAAATCTATCTGGCTCTTTACAGGGTTATTCACCAAATAATCAAGTTATCTCTGATCCATAGGATCCAACCACTCTCTCCCCCCCAGAAATTCTGAGAACAGGGGTCTGCAGTCTTGTCCTGAATGATGCAGAGTTGTGTACGCTCGGCCTCTGCTCTCTCCATTATCTATAGAGCTTCTGAGCCCTGCGCTCGGCTATTTCCATCAGTTCCATGGAAAAGGAATAGAGCAGAAGACAATCATGCGCCCTCCAATCCATTCACGGCTTAATGGCAGAGTCCTGTTCTTATCATCGGAATTGGGGATAACTTGATTTATTTGGGAAATAACCCTTTATCAGATACCAGATGGTACAAACACCAGACTTATATTTTAATCTACTACATAATCGTCTAATTCTGTCTGTCTGTCTGTAACGGAAATCCCACATCGCTGATTGGTCTTGCCTTGCCAGCTGCGACCAATCAGCGACAGGCGCAGTCCGACTGCGAACTGGCATTCGAACGACGCGCGCCACTGCTACAATCGGGAGATCTGCTGCGCTAGCCGCTGATCTCCCAACGGTTGCCACGGGTCATCTCCTGCCGCACAGAGGTCAGCGGCGACGCAGCCGGGAGATGACCGGCGCAGCGCTCAATGTGTGGATGGTACCCAGGGTCCGGAGTAGAGGAGACTCTCCTCCAGGCCCTGGGTACCATAAACCTGTAAAAAAAAGAATTAAAATGAAAAATGGTGATATACTCACCTTCCAAAGGCCCCCGGACTCTTTCCCTCCTCTCACCACGCGCCCAGCATCTTCCGGTCCCAGTAATGCTTTGCGCGAAAGACCGCTGATGACGTCGCGCTCCGGTCCTTCGCGCTAAGCATTACTGGGACCGGAAGATGCAGGGAGCATGGAGAGGAGATTGGGGGCTTCGGAAGGTGAGTATATCTCTCTTTGTAATGGAAATCCCGCGTGCAGAGCACTGTGCCCTCCCGATCTGACAGCATCGGGCCTCCATCTAGTATAATATATTCATGGTTGGGCTCAGCAGAACCGAATTCTAATAGAGATATATCTCAGTAAAAAAACATGAATAAATATATTTCTAGCGGTCTGGGGGCCCAAATAGAACTTTTGCTCTGGTGCCCTGTGAACTCTATGTACTCCCCTGCTTGCAGGGCGGTGATAATGAGGGCAGTCTGGCCTGTTGCGCAGAGCCCAAGGCTCCGGGGGTCCCATGGCCAGAGTGTCCTCATCATAAATGGCATGCCGGGCAGGGAGGGGGACCCAGACATATTTCTTACACATGGGCCCCAATCTGTCAGTGTCTGCCCCCGATGGGAGCAGAGGTGAAGACCCAGCACTAGACACTAGGAGCGTGAGTAAAACACTGTTTGTTTAAAACAAACTGCAGCTGAAGACAGGGCTTTTCCAAGACCCAAATCCACATTTATCCCTTCGTAACATCATCAAATAGGAACGCCTGCCCCCCCCCCCCCCACCAAAACCAGCAAGCAGAAGATGGGAATAACATTTTAATGCAGCAAATAATTTATTCAGAGTTTTTTTTAACCTTTCTTCTAAACCCTTTAATACAAGTAGCAATGGAAAAAATATCAATGGTTATTGTTGCATTTGGGATAATAATTGTATACTCTAATATTTCCACAGAAAACAAGTTAATACCAAGGGGAAAAAGTAACATTCACATATAAATAGTTATCACTTTGTTTCAGAAGTACATTTGTTACTTGGACTATTTATTACTTGGAATTTGTATGTGCCATTCTTAATAAAACAAAATTAATTTCTTTTTAAGACATAAATCACTTTTCAGAAGTGTTGAATTTATACCACAAGGTGGCGCACTAAAATAAGATAAGATGATGTATGTGCACGATGGTGCCCAAAAAACTTCCAAAAATTAGGTTACATGTGTATAAATTTTGAGCTACAGTAATGATTTAAAGACTGTTTGTTTATGAGTATGTGTGCATTCGTGTGTGTGTCTGTACCCTAGTAGGAGAACTGATATGTATGGACACAATAAATGGACCAAAGAAGATTGGATTCATTCAGATAACATTGGATCTGATGATGAACACAGCACTAAGCAGTGTAACACATTAATATAGAGAGCAAGTGATATGTGATCACTAACCCCATCTTCTGAATCAACAGCATTAGGAATAGGATCTAATTAATAGTAAATAGAGAGATAATAGAAATATTAGTAACAATAATCACAGTGTGGCCGGGATCACACATGTGAGAAACTCGGGTGAGTCTCGCATCTTAATACCTGGCACTGCCGCCGGCATTCGGGAGCGGAGCATGTGCCTGTATAGAAATACATAGAATTACGTCCGAGTTTCTCGCATGTGTGATCCCGGCCTATTAGTAAGTGTAAGTTAAAACAGAATAGAAATAGTATTTTTTTAATAGTGCTAGTAATAAAATAGCACATACATTATAATAGTATAGTAATATCAGAAATAGTGTAGCAATAGCATAGTGCATTACTAGGCATCAGCAAAATTCATCCAGGGTTTTAGTACTGATCGGCGTCTGGTGATTTTTGTATGTTTAAACATTTGTATCTCAGTGTCTCAATAGTAGTAGTTTGTGTGGCGTCACTGAGGGTTCAGTCGCCACAGAGGTACTGCACCTCCTCTTGAGGAGTGGTACCCCACCATCCAGGTAAGGTGGGGACTCCTGACCACGCTCCAACACCTGCACCCCACACCACAAAGAAGTGTAGCAAAGCACCTTCGGCGGCTCCCTGCATGGAGTATAGCATAGTACCCCTTGGTGGCTCCCTGCTTGGAACACGAAACGTGCTGGGAGGTGGGTGGAGTTTAGTTCACCTAAAAGAGCGGGAAGAGTTGAGTTCAGGGAGTCAGTCCTTGCACTCAGTCAGAGAGTGAGGATGTAGACGGACCGAGTGTGAGACAGAGAAGATCCCCGGGAGAGGGATGGAAGGAGGAAGTGCTGCAGCAGGCCACAGTGATCTGGGTCTGCTGGCACAGGAAAGAGACAGAGAAAGGAAGCTTGATTCTCCATTGGAAAGAAGGATTAGCACGGAACGTGAGGAGAATAAGAGAACAAGGACCAGGGCTAGAGGAGAACCCTTTTCAAGTTCTAAGCGCAAGGCCAGGGTCCGGTCCCCAAGGTTGTACGGATACTAATGGTCCTGCAGCAGACACCAGAGGAATATAAGTAGTGACCACTTTATTCCCACACAAGACTTGGGGGCACAACAGCAACATATTAGTGAGCCGGGACTTAGTAGCAAGGAGTCCCCGAAGCAGGCTACAGCTGTCTGCCGTACAAGTAGAGTTCATAGGAACATCTGACAGGAGGCACTCCAGTGTAACTCAGTACTGAGAGTACTCCATTCTTAGGCGCTAAAAGAGGAGACATTCAGAAAAGGCACATATGTTGGCAGAGTGTTGGAAAGGAGTACCTCATCTTGCCTGGAAGTTGGCTGAGCTCCTGACCAGGAGGACACGGCACGGATGTGGGCACCTGTAACTGCAACAGACTGTGAGTAAAGCTTTGGAACTACATGCCCTGGTGTCCTCCGCTTATTCCGGCGCCAACCTGCCCAGCTCGCTACATCCCTTGCACCTGACACTACACCATCTAAGTGTCACTTCACCTACACTGCCCTGGGACAACAGCCCTGTCTGTGGAGGGCTATAACATCACTGCTGCACCACACCATCTGTCCCAGAGAATCTGTCTGCAGCATCGGCTTACATCTCTATTGCCGAACACCACAGGTGGCGTCACGAATCACTTATAAATTTTCACCACCATCAGCACACTGAAGCAACCCCCTTTGCAATGGAGCCCCACGGCCACGGACCGGGTCACTGCTGCCGTGATAACCCCCCGTTGAGAAGATCAACTGGCCCGGTACCGAGTACCCCACGGCCCTGGTGAGTGAGGGCGCTCCAGTTGCAAATTGCAATGCAAAGCCATAGCAAATCATCAGATTCAATGTTGCAATGAGACACATAATCTAAACATCTAGACACATGCTGCCATGGAACCCTACCATAAATGTGTTATTGGTGGCCAATCAGCCACAAGGTCCATCTAGCAGTTTCTGATTCGTCAAGGCAGGAGACCTTCTTTGGGAATGTACTCAATTATCTCAGTCAATCCCATAAACAAATGACCAAGCGGTCATGGTTTATAATACCATGAAGTTTTTGGGCAGCAAGATAACACTGTCAGTCAATTTAGACTGGGAAGTGATGCACTAAATTACTTATGTTTCGACAATAAATGTCTGACTTTTGAGGATTAATGAGAGTAGGTCATCCTACTGAGACAAAAATAAAAATGATGTTCCTCCGGCTGCAGATGATGCTTGGGAGTCAGCAGTATCAACAACAGCCGGCGTGGTGCTTGTCCAATGAGGTCCTGCAGGCAATGGTAGTCTGTCTTCTGGCGGGAGCGGTCGGTCTCCGGTACTTCCGCTGAGCCCCTAGTCCATAATTGGATGCGGTCAACACAAACAAGGCCACAGTACTGTTAGGGTCCCAGTCGAGCGGCGTGACAATGTCTGGCAGCGAGAGCAGCAGCATACAGTCTTGCACCCTGCCCTGGCCCTCAGGCTTATGTGCGGCGCTCACCTGTACAGGGCTCTCGACTCTCTCCCTGTTACTGCGATGGGCTCCAGCAGTGTCCTGGCATCAGGTCGGCCATGTTTCATAGAATCGTAGAGTTGGAAAGGACCTCCTGGGCCATCTGGTCCAACCCCCTGCTCAAAGCAGCATTCGCTAAATCATCCCAGACAGACGTCTGATCAGCCTCTGTTTGAAGACTTCCATTGAAGGAGAACTCACCACTTCTCGTGGCAGCCTGTTTCACTCATTGATCACTCTAATTGTCAAAAAGTTTTTTCTAATATCTAATCTGTATCTCCTCCCATTCAGTTTCATCCCATTGCTTCTAGTCTTTCCTTGTGCAAATGAGAATAAAGATGATCCTTCTACAATGTGACAGCCCTTCAGATATTTGTAGACAGCTATTAAGTCTCCTCTCAGTCTTCTCTTTTGCAAACTAAACATTCCCAAATCATTCAACCTTTCCTCATAAGACAGGGTTTGCAGACCGGTCACCATTCTGGTCGCTCTTTTCTGAACTTGCTCCAGTTTGTTGATGTCTTTTTTAAAATGTGGCGCCCAAAACTGGAAACAGTACTCCAGATGAGGTCTGACCAAAGCGGAGTAGAGGGCAATAATGACTTCACGTGATGTAGACTGTATGCTTCTGTTAATGCATCCTAGAATTGCATTTGCCTTTTTTGCTGCTGCATCACACTATTGACTCATTCAGTCTGCGATCTATTAGTATACCCAAGTCTTTTTCACATGTGCTGTTGCTTAGCCCTATTCCTCCCATTCTGTATATGCTTTTTTCATTTTTATTGCCCAGATGTAGTACTTTGCAATTTTCCCTGTTAAAAACCTTTCTGTTAGTTGCTGCCCACTGCTCCAGTTTATTTATATCTTTTTGAATCCTCTCTCTCTTCTCTAGTATTAGCTATCCCTCCTAGCTTTGTGTCATCAGCAAATTTAATCAGTTTACCCTGAATTCCTTCATCTAAATTATTGATAAAGATGTTGAACAATACAGGGCCCAGGACAGAGCCCTGTGGTACCCCACTTGAGACATTCTTCCAACTGGATGTGCAGCCATTTATGACCACTCTTTGGGTTCGATCACTAAGCCAGTTATGAATCCACCTAACAGTTGCCTTGTCCATTCCATACCTAGTCATTTTTTCATTCGTTACGTTACGGCCCGGCTGCGCACACTGCAGAGCACGCTGTGCATGCACTTTGCCTCTGTCACTGCTGGTGGAAAACCCCCTGACACTGCGCGTGCTTTCACTATTAACATGCCCCTGGCATCTGGGTCAGGGCACCGGTCCAGGCCTTTTTGCTTTCCCCCGACCAACATGGGATGCAGCCTCGACAGTTCCGGACCCGGTTTAGTACAGGTACCCGTGGTCCAGTCTTCCCCCTTACACTCCTCCTCTCATTTAGCTCCTTTGGCACTCTTCCATTTCTTGGCCAGTCCACTGCCAAATAAACTGATCCTGTTAATATTGACTAGGGGGTCTTCCAGCAGTCGTCCGTTCAGTGCGGCGTAGGTCAAGTTGAGTAGTGGAGTCAGGTTAGATAGTGGAAGGCGGGGTTGCGCCTGGTTCCGATGGAACAGTTATTTCTGTAGTTTCTGGCAGACATATTTCCCCTAGACTAGCGGCCGGTGAGCTTTCCAAGTCTGAAGACGATGCAACTGGTTCTTCCTCATCATAGTCAAAAGTCGTAGGGCTAGGTGCCTTGATGGGATCCGACTCTCTCTCCTCCTCCTCAGGGTCCCACGAACAGCATGGATGCAACACGTTGCGGTGGACTATGCGAGTAGGCACCTCTTCTTCACCCTCAGTTTGAATCTCATACACTGGGCCAGCATTGTCAACTCGGCATTTCACCAGATATGGAATTTTCTCCCACCAGTATTCCAGCTTTCCCTGTGGTCTCTTGTCTCAGACCAGCACTCAATCTCCCACTTTAAGAGTGGTCCCTCAAAGGGGCAGTGCTTCATGGTACTCAAGTTCTTGGACCAAAGTCTGTACCAGCCAATGGAGAGTCTGCAACCGGTGTCTGTTCTCAAGCCCAGAAATATACCCAAGTCCATGGGCAGTCTTCTTCTTGATCCAGCTACAGCTCTGTGATTTCTTGCCTTTTCTGCCCACACAGTAGGGTATACAGGGTGTATCCATACTCAGGCCAATGGACTTTCCGATTTTCCTCCAAGGTTCTCAGCATCTGAATCAGTGTCCGGTTAAAGCGTTCACAGGCTCCTGTTATGATTAGGTCACCGAGGAAGAAAACAAAACCAAGCTAAGTCACAGAAAACCAGAGAGGTTAGTAACTAAGCAGATTGCAGACCCCTGATCCTAACCACAACAACTAGAAGTAGCCGTGGAGCGTACCTACGATGATTCTAGATGCCTCGTCACAGCTGGAGGACTAAATAAGCCTAAAGCAAGAAAAGGGGAAAACTAAACTGCCCCAGAGCAGACCCCAAAGGAATAGATAGCCCCCACACATGTATTGATGGTGAAACAAGATGAAAACACAAACACAGGTAGGAAAATAGGCTGCGAAAACGATGGGGCCCACACTAACTAGAAAGGACAGGAAAGGAAAGATACTGTCTGCAATCATACCAAAAAACCCTGCAAAAATGTCAACACTTCTGATAGCAAAAAAACCCTGAAGTCACTAGACTTCTCCCACTATATCAGCACTCTGGCATAGTCTGAGAACAGAGCAAAAAAGAGGCCAATCTAATAAGGGACAAAAAGCAAACTGGCACATGCAGTGATATAGGAATGGAAATTCAGCACAGCCCCAGCTGGGGCTGGCTAACCACACAAAAACTGAATAGACCAAAACAAATCAAGTGTGAACAATAGCAGAGAACACTTAGCTTGAGAAGGCAGGAACTGAACTGGAAACCAGAACCTCAGGAGGCAGGAAAAAATCACCAGCATGGGAAAAGGGAGTTGGCTGTCTTAAATCCAGTCTGAGACTCCAGATGTCCAATCCTCGTCCTCATTATCAGGTGGCAGGTCTCTTACAATTAGATCAGCTTCATTACCTCCTGCCACCAGCAGAGGGAGCCCGGAAAGAGAACTCACGACTCCTCTGTCAACACAACCAGCTCCTTCACCAGAAACCAGAGGCAGACCAGAAAATGAGTTCACAACAGGCTCCATTCCCTCGGGGATAATAGGGCATCATTCTCAACTTCTCAATTTGGTATGGTTGGTGTAACTCTTGGAAGCAAGTGCCTTGGTCTGAATGAATTCGCTTCAAGCAACCGTAGACCCGGAAGAAGTCTCAACAGATAGCCTGCCCAGCTGAATCGGCAGTCTGATCTCGGGTCGGAATAACGACAACAAACCTGGTGAAGTGGTTAGTCATCACTAGACAATATTCATAGCAAAGATGAGCGGGACCCACAGTCAAATAGTCAATCATCAGCAATTCTAAGGAAGCAGAGGTCACTATGGTCTGGGTAGGAGCTCTCAATTCGCAGCTTCTACATTGCTGACAGGCCTCCTCTACTGCAGTCTTCAAGCGAGGGTGATAAACCAACCTCTGTAGCCACTGGAACGTCTTCTCTGGACTGAAATGAGCCCCCCTCTCATGGGCTTCCGTGGCTACTATACTGATCAACTTCTCAGTGAGTACCACTTGCCAGGTTGTCCCCAGCTCACGTATCAACTGTACTTTTCGATACAGTAAGCCATCCTTCAATTGAAGACTTTCCCATTCTCTGAGAATCTGCAAAGCCCCTGGGGACAGGGCACCTCTTTCATCTCGGCTGGGAAGCCACTTAAAGCTACCCATTGTCTCAGTTGAGCAAGTTCCTTATCTCCCTGCTGCAGCTGCACCCAGTCATCTCGAGGTCGCCCAGCACCTGTTCTCTGGACACCTCACTGATCTGTCCCTGCGTCACCGCCAACAATCTGGCGAAGTCCCAGAAGCCAGGAATTTCTTCTGCCTACAATTCTTCGTCCCGATCACAGCCTGGGCGCTCATGAGTCACTCTAGATAGAGCATCTGCGTGTGTATTTTCAGCTCCCTTCCGATAGGCGATCTTGTACCGGTATTTTGCCATGCGGGCCACCCATATTTATTCCAAGGCTCCCAGTTTTGCATTCTCCAGATGAGCCAAAGGGTTGTTGCCGGTTCGCACCAAGACTTTGGACCCCAACAGGTATTCAGCAAACTTTTCAGTCATCGCCCACACCAGTGCCAGCAGCTCCAGGCTGAAAGAACTGCAGTTGTGGGGGTTCCGCTCTGAGTCGTGGAGGGATCGGCTTGCATAACCAATTACTCATTTTTTCCCCTCTTGCATTTCAGAAAGCACAGCCCCCAGACCATGGAGACTGAAAGGTTGCAAGAAGTCGGCATAGGCCAAGATTGGAGCTTCTGTCAGAGCTATCTTCAAGGCCTGGAAGGCCTTTTCCTGGATGCTCCCCCAACCAGATGGTCTAATTCTTCGCCCCTGACAGTACCCCCTTGAGTAGTTCCAACAGTGGATTGGCGATGTGAGTGAAATTCTTCACTGTTACGTGTTACAGAACCACTCAGCACCCAGAATATGTTGTGCAGTTATATGTATGTATAATAGGTTCTATGTGAGATGCATGTCCCTAATGCATCAGCCCATAGGCTGCACCCCTGGGCAGAGGGGACACGATATTCTCCTTTTGTCCACCCTCCCCCACCTTTGTAATTCCCACAGTAAACATCGGCAGGCTCCGGCCACCTGCGGCTTTTGTAATGCATGTCTGGCCTGCCGCTTTTCTATTGGCCTGCCCTCTGTATCTGTGTGATATATTCTGTGTCCTGTGAGTAAAGTGTTGTCAGACTGGAAATACGTGGAGAAGCAGTGATCTTTTATATGCGCCCATGTAACCAAGGAATTCCAGCCAGCGTCATTCATTCAGACTCCAGCCAACGCAGAGCGGACCTCCGAAAACACGGGGTGGTACCGAAAGAGGTACTCCAGCTTGGTAGACCCCGTTACACTGGTGGCAGACAGCGGGATATGATACCCCTTCTACAGGAAGAAAGGAATGAATGGAAAATAACTACCAGAAGTTAAAGAGGACTACATTAAAAGATCTGGTGGAAGCCTGAGGGTTGATCTCCAGCAACAAAACAAAAGCGGATTTGAGAGCAGCCATCATGGAACATGACAGTGCAGCGCCCCCCAATGTGAATGTGGAGGAGACCGAATTCCAGAGGGAGGTAAAGAACAGACTGGCGTTCTATGGCCTAAACCCTGCAGTACAGATCCTACGAGAGGTGATGGCTGATGTGCGTACTGATCTGAAGGAAAAGATGGCCGAGCGGACCAGTATAGAGCTAGCCAAGATGGAGATGGCAGAGCGGACCAAAGTGGAGCTGGCCAAGATGGAGATGGCAGAGCGGAGAGAGGAGAGTCAGCGAGCAGGGGGAGCTCTCGCCTTCGACCAGGTACCTTCAACAGTAAGTCACAAAAAGATCCAGTATAATGCCTTCCGACAGTTGGGGGAGGCGGAGGAAGACATTGATGGCTTTCTGCAGGACTTTGAGCGGCAGTGTTCCCTTCATCAAGTGAAGCCAGAGGAACAGGTTCAGATTCTGGCCAGCAAGCTGACAGGCCGGGTGGCGGACGCCTATCGCACGGTACCTGATGAGGACTGTATGGACTATGACCGGATCAAAGAAGTGATCTTGGCCCGGTATACGCTGACACCAGAGGCCTACCGCCAAAAGTTCAGCGGACTTATAAAACGCGTAACCGATACCCACGCTGAATGGGCCTGTAAATTACGGCGGTCACTGCTACAGTGGGTACAAGGGAGCCAAGCAACCACTAAGGAGGACGTCCTCCAGCTCTTCCTGTTAGAGCGATTCTTTAATGGACTAAACCCCAAGACACAGGAATGGCTTCGGGACAGGCGGCCAACGACTCTTGAGGAAGCCGCTCGTCTGGCCGATGAACATCATGATGCCAGGAGGCCGCAGTTGTCCGGATCAAAGGTGGTCACTAGGGGCCCGTCCATGGACCTGGAGGGCCCCAAACCACCGAAGATTGTAGGGGGACCAGCTAGAAACCCGGCCTACCACAGTCCCTCTGGGGTGCGATGCCACACCTGTCGTCAGCTGGGCCTCCTGCAAAGACAATGTCCCAACTGGACTCAGCATACCCAGTGGCCAAAGGCGGGAACAGCTACCTTCAGCCGGGCTGCTGTACACTGCTACCAAGGCGAAGCTGACCCGGCATTGGGGGCTACGACTAACCAAGGGGAGGAAGAGCTGCATGAAGTAGACCCCGTGCAGGCAGCCCGGGAAGATAATCGACAACAGCATCGACAGGTCGTGTGGGTTAATGAGAAACGTATGCAGGGGCTAAGAGATTCTGGGGCAACTTTCACCCCTGTGAAGCCTCATCTCGTCCGAGACCAAGAGAAGACGGACCGGACAGTGGCAGTCCATGTAGCAGGGGGAGCTATACATCGACTGCCCACTGCCAGGATTCACCTGAACTGGGGAGTCGGGGATGGCCTTGTTGAGGTCGGCTTGATGCAGGATTTGCCTGCAGACGTCTTGCTGGAAAATGACTTGGGGCCCATGTTGTCTGCATTCTCGGTGGCCCTTCTGGCTGAGACCTATCCTGTGACCACCCGGAGACAAGCTCAAGCTGCGGAGGCGGAATCACACTCAGAGGAGGCTCAGGTAAGACATCCCAGCCCTGCACGTATTCCCATAGCCAGACACATTTCTTGGGCCACCCCAGATGAATTTAAGAGGGAGTTACTTGAGGATCCTTCATTAGAGGGATATCGTGGGAAGCCACAGGAGGGGAGAGGAGTACTGGAAGGGGAACAGTTTGTATGAAAGCAGGGACTCCTCTACCGGATCACAGAGCAGCACCACACAGGGACGAGCCCCACTATAAAACAACAGCTGGTAGTTCCCAAGAAGTATAGGCAGGAGTTACTGCGAATCTCTCATGATATACCCTTGGCCGGGCACTTCGGCATCAGTCGCACCAGGCATCGTCTGACACAAAACTTCTTCTGGCTGGGGGTGACCTATGATGCTCGTCAGTACTGCCAGACCTGTGACAGTTGTCAGCGCATTGGCAAGAGGGGGGATCGATGCAAGGCCAAATTACGCCCCCTCCCCATTGTGGAGGAACCATTTAGCCGAGTAGCGGTCGATCTGATGGGGCCGTTAGCCAAACCCAGTCCGTCAGGGAAAAAAGTATATATTGACAATGATAGATTATGCCACACGGTATCCAGAGGCGGTTGCGTTACCTAACATACTGGCAGAGATGGTGGCGGCCATCCTGCTCCAGGTTTTCTCACAGGTTGGATTTTCCCGGGAGATTATCTCGGACCAGGGTACCCAGTTTACAGCAGAGGTGACCAACCAACTGTGGAAGCTGTGTGGCGTAAAGTCCATTAGAAGGGCCCCGTACCACCCGCCAACCAATGGGTTGTGTGAACGCTTTAACAGGACATTAAAACAGCTCATTGGGACTTTTACCAGGACCTACAGGGAATGGGAGAAATTCTTGCCACACCTCCTGTTTGCCTATCGGGAGGTGCCCCAAGAATCCACGGGGTTCTCCCAGTTAGAGCTGGTATACGGGAGACGGGTAAGGGGACCCCTAGACTTAGTGCTGGAACACTGAGAGGGGGAGGGCCTCATAGAAGGGGTACCTATTGTACCCTATGTGCTGGAATTCCGGGACCGCCTACAGGAGCTGATCCAGGTTGTACGTGAGAATCTGCAGGCGACCCAGCGGCGCCAGCGCGTATGGTACGATCGGAGGGCCAGAGAGCGCACTTTGGAAATAGGACAGAAGGTCCTGGTGTTAGAGCCCACTAAGCAGAATAAGTTTCAGGCTGCATGGCAGGGGCCCTACCAGGTAGTGGGGAAAATAGCCGACACAACCTATAATGTCACCGATTGTGACGACCCCAGGGTTATCCGCATGTTCCACGTGAATATGCTGAAGCCCTACCGGGAGCGCTCTGAAGAGGTAGTGGCCATCTGTGCACCTGAAGCAGAGGATTTAGCCGGACTTCCCTTGCCAGATGTCTTAGGGGAAAGGACTCAGTTTAAAACATGGGACCAGGTACAGTTGGGTGAAGACCTAGGCCCCCGGGAGAGACAGCAGGCGGAGGCGTTGTTGAGGCTGCGACAGAGGATGTTTTCAGAGAGACCGGGGTACACTCGCCTGGCACAACACAAGGTTGAGACCCAGGATCAGACCCCCCTATGACAAAACCCCTTCCACGTCCCTGAGTCTGTACGAGAGGGGATGCGACAAGAGATACAAGAGATGTTGCGTTTAGGGGTCATTGAAGAGTCAGATAGTCCCTGGGCATCCCCCGTAGTGTTAGTGCCCAAGAAGGATGGGACTACACGGTTTTGTGTAGACTATCATAAGCTCAATGAGAAAACAGTGACGGATGCATACCCCATGCCACGTGTGGATGAGTTGTTAGACCGGCTGGCGGGGGCAAAGTATTTGACCACCATCGATCTATGCAAAGGCTACTGGCAGATTCCCCTTAGTCCTGACGCTATTCCCAAGTCGGCATTTGTCACCCCGTTCGGCTTATTCCAGTTTCGAGTTATGCCATTCGGGATGAAGAATTCACCGGCGACCTTCCAAAGGCTGGCTGAACGGCTTCTGGATGGTCTCCAGGACCATGCTTGTGCCGACCTGGACGACATCGCCATCTACAGTGCGACATGGGAAGAGCATCTAAATCACCTAGAGACAGTATTGGACAGGATCCACCAGGCCAGAATCACCCTGAACCCAAACAAGTGTCACGTGGGCAAAGCAGAGGTTCAGTATTTAGGGCATTGGGTGGGAAGTGGGAAACAGCGACCAGAACCAGCCAGGATTGAGGCCATAGCCAAATGGCCCATCCCACGCACTAAAACCCAGGTCATGGCGTTTCTAGGGACAGCGGGGTATTACATGAAATTCATTCCCAATTACAGCAGCGTAGCCAAGCCCCTCACTGATCTGACCCGTAAGAACCAACCCCGCCAGGTAACCTGGACCTCAGAGTGTGAGGAAGCCTTCCGCCAACTAAAAGACGCCCTCACCAATACCCCTATATTGGCCGCACCCGATCCAACTAAACGTTTCCTTGTTCACACAGACGCTTCTATGTTTGGATTGGAGGCAGTACTGAGCCAAGTCGGGCCGGACGGCCAAGAACACCCGGTAGCTTACCTGAGTCGGAAACTACTGCCCCATGAAGTAAGCTATGCCGCCATCGAGAAGGAGTGCCTGGTGGTAATATGGGCACTCAAGAAGTTGCAACCATATTTGTATGGATGACAGTTTTCCCTCCTAACAGACCATAATCCCCTAGTCTGGCTTAATCAGGTCTCCGGAGACAACGCCAGATTGCTGCAGTGGAGTTTAGCCCTACAACCTCTGGACTTCACCATCCACTGCAGACCCGGCAAACAAAATGGTAACGCCGATGGACTAAGTCGACAAACCCCAACCCCATAAACTTCGGTCATCCCCAAACCGATCCGTTGAGGATCAGACTGTGTATGCCGATCGCGTCGCTGAAAAGGGGAGCCGTGTTACGTGTTACAGAACCACTCAGCACCCAGAATATGTTGTGCAGTTATATGTATATATAATAGGTTCTATGTGAGATGCATGTCCCTAAGGGGACACGATATTCTCCTTTTGTCCGCCCTCCCCCACCTTTGTAATTTCCACAGTAAACATCGGCAGGCTCCGGCCACCTGCGGCTTTTGTAATGCATGTCTGGCCTGCCGCTTTTCTATTGGCCTGCCCCCTGTATCTGTGTGATATATTCTGTGTCCTGTGAGTAAAGTGATGTCAGACTGGAAATACGTGGAGAAGCAGTGATCTTTTATATGCGCCCATGTAACCAAGGAATTCCAGCCAGGGTCATTCATTCAGACTCCAGCCAACGCAGAGCAGATCTCCGAAAACACGGGGTGGTACTGAAAGAGGTACTCCAGCTTGGTAGACCCCGTTACATTCACGAACCTTTGGTAGTACCCAGTAAGCCCCAGAAAGGCCCGAACATCTTTCACTGTCTTCGGGTGGGCCAGTCTTGTACTGCCGATATCTTTTTCTGAGCAGGCCTTACTCCGTCAGCGGATACGGCTTGTCCCAGATACTCGATTTGTTTGCAGAAGAGGTGACATTCTTGGGGGTTCGCTTTCAGGCCATGTTTCTGCAGCTGACTCAGCACTTGTTCTAACCGCCGAAGATGTTTTTCAATGGTGGCCGCATAGGCAATGATATCATCCAGGTAGATAAGGTTTGCCTCGAAGTTCAGATCCCCCAAGCACCTTTCCATAAAGCGCTAAAATGTCCCGGGAGTGTTAGTCAGGCCAAAGGGCATCAGATTGAACTCAAATAATCCCATAGGCAGAATGAACGCTGTCTTCAGCCGGTCCTGTTCAGCCATGGGCACCTGCCAATATCCACTGGCCAGGTCTAGAGATGAGAAATACTTTGCCTTTTCCAAGGCAGATAGTCACTCCTCAATTCTGGGTAGGGGGTACGAATCCCGCACTATGTAGATGTTCAGTCACCTATAGTCGACACAGAAATGCAGAGTCCCATCTTTCTTCCAAACCAGCACGATGGGGGCCACCCACAGACTCTGGCTTTCCCGGATGACTCCACTGATCAGCATGTGCATCAACATTTCCTTCACCTCCTTGTACATGTGGGGCGGAATCTGACAGTATCTCTCCTGGATTGAGGCGGCTCTTACCGTTGGTATCTCTTGACTGATAGAAGTAGTGCACTCGAAGTCATCCTCGTGACAGGCGAAGACATCCTGGTAACGCTCCAGCATGGCTTCCAACTGTTGCACCTGCTGTGGGGAGAGTCCCGACAGTTCGTCCCGCATTTGTTCCAAAATCCAGTGCCCTTCTCTGTTACTTCCAGGCAGATCCTCTGGGATCATGGAGACAGCTACAGTCCACGGATTTCCCTGTTTCACTGCTAACTGGACGGTTTCTGGCAGCACCAGTTCGTCCGGCACACCCAGCACCTGTGCCATTTCACTTCTGGATGAGAGGGTCAAATTGTCTTCCCCTAGGTTGACACACCACACCACTACATTACCATCATGAGCATGCAGGGATTAACGTGCAAGTACTCTCGCAGAGCCTGCTTAAGCAATGGGCTTCTAAGAACAGTTATCAGTTGGTCTCTTAGTACCACGTCAGGAGGCCTCACACCCACATCATCCCGCTTGGTGATTGCTGCATGAATCTTTTGTAAGGCATTCATATATTGGGTCACGAACTCCTCCTCACTTTGTACTGAACAGGCGCTTGTGCAATTTCCCAATATCCATGGGGTCCCCATGCATCTCTTCTAGAATTTGCAGAACCTTGGCAAAGGTGTTCCGCTCATGGGGGGGCCGAAACATTACTGAACATCTGGCTTCCCCATCCAGGGCCATCATAGCAATATCTGCCTGCATAGCGGGTATCATGGGGTGCATTCTCAGCATTCCCTTGACTCGCTCAGTCCAGTCCCACAGCAGTGAATTGCTCCCTGTGAATTTTGGGAGATTGCTGAGCATGGACCCCAATAACAATAGTCCATAATTGGATGCGGCCAATGCAAACAAGGCCACAGTGATGTTAGGATTAAAGTCGAGGGGTGTGGCAAGATCCGGCAATGAGAGCAGCAGCGTACAGTCCTGCCCTGGCCCTCATGGTTATGTGCGGCGCTCAGCTGTAAAGGGTTCTTGGCTCTCTCCCTATTACTGCGATGGGCTCCGGCAGTGTCCTGGCATCAGGTAGGCCATATTTCATTAAGGCCCGGCTACGCACACTGCGGAGAACGCTGCGCACGCACCTTGCCTCTGTCACTACTGATGGAAAACTTGCTGACGCTGCGCGCGCTTTCACTTTTAACCACGTCCCCGGCTTTTGGATCAGGGCACCGGTCCAGGATTTTTTGCTTTCCCCCTGGACATGGGACCCAGCCTAGACAGGTCCCGACCTGATTTAGTACAGGTACTCGTTGTCACGCTCGCGCCTTGGCTGAATGGCGCGAGCCGGGGGTTGTGGCCCCACTGTGCCACAGACCAGACTACCCTGTAAGGGGCGTGACTGCGACAGCTACCTTGGTTTTCACTGGAGCCTCTGATGGTGAGGTCAGGCTTGTGCGGCAGATAGCTGTCGGGTGCCACTCCAGGGTGGTGTCTGGCTGTGGCTGCTGATCCCACTTGGAGACAAGTCACTTGGACAGATGTGACTGACAGGCAAACTGAGAAACAGGGCAAGAAGGTACGACAGATACAGGGCAAGCAGGCGTGGCTTGGAGACACTGGGCTAACAGGCATGGCTTGAGACGCAGGACAGGCGGGCACGGCTTGAGACGCAGGACAGGCGGGCACGGCTTGAGACGCAGGACAGGCGGGCACGGCTTGAGACGCAGGACAGGCGGGCACGGCTTGAGACGCAGGACAGGCGGGCACGGCTTGAGACGCAGGACAGGCGGGCACGGCTTGAGACGCAGGACAGGCGGGCACGGCTTGAGACGCAGGACAGGCGGGCACGGCTTGAGACGGAACAGGTAGGGACCTGTTCACACAGCAGTTGCAGGTATGGATGCAGGCAGGCAGGAGTGGTATATGAGAGAACAGGTTTGGACCTGTTCACAAAGGAGGTGCAGGTATGGATATAGGCAGGCAGGAGTGGTGTTGAGAGTTCATTTTCCCCTTCATTACTGAGGCCCGAGGAACTCCCTCTTCTGGTTAAGAAAGGTAGTGAGCCTGATTGTCAAACACCTGAGGCTGATGATGAGGACTGGCTGGGTGGAGTTACGGACTGGATATAAGGCTGCCGATGCCCTTCTGCCCTGCGGGTGATTTCTCTGTGGGATCCTTGGAGACCAGTCTGAATTCCTGCTCCTCCAAAGCTAATTTTGCTGCTCGGCCTTTTGCTTTTCTGCTTTGACTTTGTTTTTGCTTTGTTTTTCTGGATTTCTGCCATTCCCAGCTGGGGTGTGCTGAATTCTTTTAGCTCTGTCTTCTGAAAATACCTGAGTGCTGATTCAGTTTTTGAAGCCTAGCTGCTTCAGGGCCTTTTTCATATCAGCTGGTTGGCTTATGTCTTTGATAGGGTTTTGGCAGATTGCAGACAGCAGCCTTCCTGTCCTTTCCTATCTAGGTAGTCTTGGGGCCCCGTCTTTGCTCAGTCTATCTTTCTGTCTGTGTTAGTATTTTCATCTTGCTTCACCGTCATTATATGTTGGGGGCTGCCTATTGCTTTGGGGTCTGCTCTGGGGCAGTTTAGATTTCCCCTTTCTTTCTTTAGGCCTATGTATTTCTCCGGCTGTGATCGAGGGGTCTAGGGCATCGTAGGAACCCCCCTGAGGCTACTGCTAGTTGTGTTGATAGGTTCAGGGGTCTGCAATCTGATAGTTGCCAACTTCTCTCGTTTTCTGGACTTAGCTTGTATTTCTGCTTTTGCCTCCTGCGGTGACTTTTTCATAACAGAGTGGTATATGAGAGAACAGGTTTGGACCTGTTCACACAGGAGGTGCAGGTATGGATATAGGCAGGCAGGAGTGGTATATGAGAGAACAGGTTTGGACCTGTTCACACAGGAGGTGCAGGTATGGATATAGGCAGGCAGGAGTGGTATATGAGAGAACAGGTTTGGACCTGTTCACACAGGAGGTGCAGGTATGGATATAGGCAGGAAGGAGTGGTATATGAGAGAACAGGTTTGGACCTGTTCACACAGGAGGTGCAGGTAGGCAGAGCCGCAGGAGTGCGGAGCAGGCAGAGCCGCGAGGGTGCAGATGCACAGATAAAGCTGCGAGGGTGCAGATGCACAGATAAAGCTGCGAGGGTGCAGATGCACAGATAAAGCTGCGAGGGTGCAGATGCACAGATAAAGCTGCGAGGGTGCAGATGCACAGATAAAGCTGCGAGGGTGCAGATGCACAGATAAAGCTGCGAGGGTGCAGATGCACAGATAAAGCTGCGAGGGTGCAGATGCACAGATAAAGCTGCGAGGGTGCAGATGCACAGATAAAGCTGCGAGGGTGCAGATGCACAGATAAAGCTGCGAGGGTGCAGATGCACAGATAAAGCTGCGAGGGTGCAGATGCACAGATAAAGCTGCGAGGGTGCAGATGCACAGATAAAGCTGCGAGGGTGCAGATGCACAGATAAAGCTGCGAGGGTGCAGATGCACAGATAAAGCTGCGAGGGTGCAGATGCACAGACAAAGCTGCGAGGGTGCAGATGCACAGACAAAGCTGCGAGGGTGCAGATGCACAGACAAAGCTGCGAGGGTGCAGATGCACAGACAAAGCTGCGAGGGTGCAGATGCACAGATAAAGCTGCGAGGGTGCAGATGCACAGACAGGGAGGACACAAGGAAAGACACGGCAGACAAGGAACCACAAACAAGGAGACTGACAGACAGAGGTAAGACTGAGTTCAGACAGAGACACCGGGACAAAGACACAAGGGCCAGGATATTCTGCCTCCTGGCAGGCGGACAAGGTACAAAGCAAGACTAGAGTAATCCTCCAGAGAAGGAGACACACAGAACAGGGCCTGGCTTGCTCAGCAGCAAGATACTAACTGAGTATAGACATTGCACAGGCAATGTTTCAGTGGGAGTGGCGAAACTAAATAGTCAAGGGCTCCAGGTGATTGGTCAGGGACAGATTACACAGGTGCACCCTGACTGCATAAAAACCAGAGAGTTCAGGCGCCACCCCCCTATACACACAGTCTGGAAACATGGAGAGCAGAGGCACAGAGCTGGCAACAGACAGAAATCACAGCATGGCTTGAAGCAGAAAGTAAGTTGGTGTGCGGGGGATGGGAGGCCATGCAGTGATGCCAGCAAGGTTGTTACACTCGTGGTCCGGTCTTCCCCCTTACACTGATAAGCAGTGACCCATACTTATCCTGGTATGCAGGGCCTGCATCTCCATTCTGGTATGCATGACCCCAATCCCTATCCTGGTATGCAGGGACCCCATCTCCATTCTGGTATGCATGGCCCCATCCTTATCCTGGTTTGATTGGCCTCAATCCCTATCCTGGTATGCAGGGACCCCATCTCCATCCTGGTAGGCTTAGCCCCAACCTTATCCTGGTATGCATGGTCCCATCCCTATCCTGATATGATTGACCCAAAACACTATTGTGCTATGCAGGACCCTAATCTCCATCCTGGCATGCATGGCCCCATCCTTATCCTGATATGACTGGCCATCTTCCCCATCCTGGTATGCATTGCCCCAGAAAAAAAAAACTTTCTTACCTTCCCTGCACGCCCTTGCTGCATCCTGTTCCGGTGCCAGCAGCTGCTTTATGTTTGTAAACAGAGCATGAGAGAGACATCATGTGCTGCTTACAAGCCGCTGAGGACAGCTGCTGGAATACTCACTGATCACCGAGACTGTGTGAGTGGATCACAGAGAGTATTCATTGCTCTTTAGCAAGCACAGTGTCAGCCGCAGCCGCCGGGTTCCTGCAGCTGTCGGGCTTTCATGTATGCCGCTACTAAAAGGACGGAATATTCATTGCATTCTACACCTATGAGAGTGGATTGCAGTGAATATTCATTGCCTTAAGTAGCCAATACACTTGAACCTTGGGCAGCTGCAAGAAGCTCGCAGCTGTAGATAACACTGTGCTCACTATTAAAGAAAAATGAATAGTCTCTCCTTTCCACTCCCATGGGCATGGAAAGGAGTGAATATTAATTTCTCTTTAGCAGCAGGCACAGGAGTTAGCTGCAGCAGCTGGCCCCTGCCTCCTGTGACCTGCTGCTCCACCACTGCGGCTCCCCCACCTCCACACCACAGCCAGTTTAGGGACATCCGGACTATATATTTTTGGAGGAAAAAAGTACATCTTATAGTCCGAATAATACAGTATATATAGTATATATACACATACACATTCACAAACATACACACATATACACATGCATGCACACCAGAAGTTGAGATTAGTTTTTTTCTTCTCTGCCCTTGGTCAATTATTTTTACTTGCAATGGAAAAGCAGAAGAAAGTGACACTGTATAATGAGCACCCAAGTAATTCTGGTTTACAAACAACATTGTTTTTCTAAAGAAATATGATGCATGTCATAATAAATGATATATTCTTATTTTCCTGGAGCTATGTACCAGCTTATATATTTTTATCAGAGGTTTGTATGCTATTCCTGTTCAGGCATTTATCCTATGGATGTCATGAGGGATTAATTGGAACTCTTACATGTGACACTTACAAATGTAATATTCTTCAGCTGCTAAATAAAATATAGAAATTTGTTGGCAGCCGTTATCTGTCATGTAATGTGTGCATCTCTCATCATACTCATGGTAATGGGTGCATGGATTTTTGCATGTCCCTGTTCTTATTTTCATAGTCAGTTACTAGGTTACTTGCAGAAAATAATTATGGAGAGGCAGCATATTGGTTGCTAAGCAATGTTGAGATAAGTTGTCCTGTGAAAGCGATGAAAGAGTTTATTTTGCTCTTCTCATTACATGAGACAGTGTCATTAAATCAGTTGACATCAAGTAGATAGCAATGAATGATAAATTAAGTTTACATTTGTTTTTTAAGATATTATTCTGTAGGAAATAGTAATAAAAGGGTTATATCCCACCTTCCCCCCCCAAAAAAAAATCTATTTATTAATATGGTTAGAGGATAACTTACTGATTGTTAGGGGTTTGACCACTGGAATTCCCAGCGATCATGCGAAAGTGGCTCTGGAATCCCAATAACAGGTTCGGAAGCACCATCTGGAATGGAGTGCTGGTGCACATGCTCAACTTCCACTCCATTCATTCATTTGTTTTCTGTTTGACTGAAGAAATAGTTAACATCTGTACTCGGATGTCATGCTGTGACGGTCTTCAGTAAGGAAGAGGGGCCTCAAACTGTTCCTGGAGCTGGGACCCTATCTATCCCCATCCTGTGGATACTCTTGAAGGTAAAGAGGCTTGAGTCACCGATATAACTATGGTCCTGTAAACACCCTAGTCTGTTCCCTCCCCTCTAGAGATGAGCAAATATTTCAATATTCGGTTTAGATAACCATCGCCAAATTTGCAATATTCGCCAATTTAATCGTCAATTTAATTATCGAATATAGCCGAACGCCATGAACAGCACAAATGCTGGTGTTTCACGGCCGTCTTTGAGACCAGTCACATCAGTGACTGCTCTAAAAGTCATCAAGATCATCATGGGACATTATGGATTATTATCTTCTCGGAGGACAGGAGAGGAATATTGTGATTTATTATTTTATTTTTGTTACAGGTGATGTTGGCTTCAGTGGATTAGGCATTTAGTGAGTATGGTTTAATTTAGATTCAATAAAGAAGTCCATGTCATTATTTCAATTAAAGATCATTATTCTGGCTGTGTGTTTTTTTTATAATATCTCTCTAGGGTTAGTAATAGGGGCATCTTATAGAAGCCTCTGCATTGCTAACCTATGGGCTTGATGTCACCTGTCAATGCAAAGGTGACATCAACCCCCTAACCATTACCCCACTTGCCACCACTACAGGGCAAGTGGGAAAAGTGAGGCTAAGCACCAGATTTGGCGCATCTTATAAATGCGCCTTTTCTGGGGCGGCTGAGAGCTGATGCTTTTAGTCTTGGAGGGGGCCAATATCCATGGCCCCTTCCTAGGAAATTAATAGAGATGAGTGACTTTGCCTTTTTTAGGGTCGAGTCGGGTTTCATGAAACCCGACTTTCTCAAAAGTCGGGTCGAACGAAATCGGCCTACTATAGGGAAAAGTCGGAGGCCGACTGAAGCATGAAACCCAATGCAAGTCAATGGGGAAGCAAAGTTGGCAGGGAGTGGAGGACAGTAAACACACCTACAGTGCCCATTTCAATGCCAAAAACATCAATTCTTATTACTGAAGCTTGTCAACCTTAATTTACTTCATAATAATAGTTACGCATTGAAAACAGGGGGTTATTAGGCTAAAGTTGTGGGGGGTAGGGCTGGCTCCAGGTTTTCATGTGCCCTGGGCCAAAGAGTGTCAGTGTGCCCCTTTAACACATACCACAACTCATGATGCTCCGATACAGCACAGAAATATAGGTATAGTTAACTGACAAATACTTCACTGCTTACATGACATGAATGATCTATTTTAAGTTGTACAATAGCTCAAAAAAAGGACACTATATTACTCCATACAGTATTATGGCCACCACATTGTGCGCCATACAGAATAATGAGCCCCATATATTTCTCCATACAGAATAATTGGCCACATATAATGTTCCATACAGTATATGATGAGCTCCACATAATGCTACAGTATATGATGGTCCCCATGGACGATGCTCCAGTGTGCTATGGGCCCAAATAATGCTCCACATATAATGGGCTCCATTTCTAATGCTCCAGTGTATAATGGGACCCATAAATGCTGCTCCAGTGTCTGATGTCCCCAATCTGGAATGCTCCAGTATATGATGGGCCTCATGGATGATGCTCCAGTGTCTTATGGGCCCTAATAATGCTCCATATATAATGGGCCCCATTTCTAATGCTCCGGTGTATCATGTGCCCCATAGATGCTGCTCTAGTGTCTGATCTGCCCCATTTGGAATGCTCCAGTATATGATGGGCCTCATGGATGATGCTCCAGTGTATGATGGGCCCTAATAATGCTCCATATATAATGGGCTCCATTTCTAATGCTCCAGTGTATAATGGGTCCCGTAAATGCTGCTCCAGTGTCTGATGTCCCCCATTTGGAATGCTCCAGTATATGATGGACCTCATGGATGATGCTCCAGTGTCTTATGGGCCCTAATAATGCTCCATATATAATGGGCCCCATTTCTAATGCTCCAGTGTATCATGTGGCCCATAGATGCTGCTCCAGTGTCTGATCTGCCCCATTTGGAATGCTCCAGTATATGATGGGCCTCTTGGATGATGCTACAGTGTCAGATGTCCCCCATTTGGAATGCTCCAGTATATGATGGGCCCCATAGATGCTGCTCCAGTGTCTGATCTGCCCCATATGGAATGCTCCAGTCTATGATGGGCCTCATGGATGATGCTCCAGTGTCAGATGTCCCCCATTTTGAATGCTCCAGTATATGATGGGCCCCATTTTTAATTAACCCAGGCATGGTATGTGAAAAGAGCTCCATGGAGTAATCTGAAGTGTGTGCTGCTGCATCCTTCACTTTTGGTGTGGGTGAAGGACACAAGGAAAGTGGTTGCTCCTGACCAGAAGCCTGCACTTACGACTCAGTGCTTGCATTTTTTTAAACTTCAGAAGAGGAGGCGATAGAGCTGGAGGCTGTTTCAGCAATGTAAGCCAAAAACAGTTCCTGATGCTCCAGCAAGCAGTCTACCTACTCCCAGAAAATGGAGCCTTGCAGGCCTTCCAGAGCTACACCATGACGCAGGCTCAACACCTCCTGCCTTAGCTGCTATTGTGTTTCTGGCACTACCAGCAGATGCACCACCACCACCATCAGTACCAGTTGGCCCCCACGCCCACGTCCGCATCCTCTTCCACCATACTTCCTCATGTTTTAGAAAATTGACCCAAAATACCAGTAGATATATGGTACTGTATCAGAAGCGTACAGCTCTATACAGTCTAGGGATAACAGTAAATCTCCATATATATTTCAAGAGTCACACAGACGCTCACAGGCTCAGTAAAATAAAAAGGTGAAAAAGGGTACAGTATCACCAGATACAAGGTATATATAGTATAGTGTAAACATTCTGAATTTCCGTATACATTTCATGAGGCAGACACAAATGCTCTCAGGCCCAGTATGGATTACACAAGAATATGAAAAGCTGTAAATGGGTAATGTAACACAAGCGTACAGCTGTATACAGTGTTGGGCAAATTTGAAATCTCGGTATATATTTCCGGAGTCACCCTCAGACGCTCACTCAGTCTGGGTTTGACCATAATAAAAAATGTTGTAAAAAAGGTAACAAGATAGCAAGTATATATATTATAGGGTAATATTGAAATCTCTGTATACATAGTCCCGTAGTCAGTCTCAGATGCTTAATCAGTATGGATTTGACCGTAATACTAAATGTCGAACAAAGGTAATATATAACAAGATACAAGCTGTAGCGAGTACAGGGTAAAAATTGGTATCTCCGATTCACCGTATATATAGAAGGCGTAAACCACAGACGCTCACTCACTATGGATGATACCGTAATACAAAAATTGGAATAAAGGTATTGTATCAGCACATACCAGGTGTATCCAGTCTAGGGGTAATTGTAAATTTCTGTCTATACTTTCGGAGTCAGACACAGACACTCATAGACTCAGTATGTATTACACCAAAATTTAACAAGTAGAAAAAGGGAAAGGTAGTCGAAGCGTACAACAGTATACAGTGTTGTGGTACTTTTAAATCTTCGTATATATTTCACTCTCAGTAAGCCAGTCCAGACTCTCCGCTACTGGAAACTACATGGATACAAGTACAGACGGAAAGTCGAGTGTTAGCAGAAATGTGGGAATTACTCATCGCGGGAAAACCTCCCAGTAGATGTTGCAGAGGCAATGCAGACCCTCAATTACTGTGTCTGTGGAGACAGCGAAAACGGTTCTTTGTGAAGAAAGGATTGCTTTACCGCAGTAGCGTGGATCACATCACCGTTACTCATCTCCATCAAACTGTGATCACAGGGAGAGATGTAGACATGGTCCTCACTGCCTATCATAATGTGTCTGGTCATTTTGGAGTGCCAAAGACAGAAGCCACAGACCGTAGGCGATTCTATTGGATTGGCACGAGTTGAGACATTGAAAAATGATGGCAGGAATGTCACTCGTCTGTGACTATTACAACTGTGAAAGGTGATCATAAAGCACCACTGCATCCACTTGTAAGTTGACGTTCATTACAAATGGTATCCATTGATCATCTGAAGGTAGAGGCCAGCAGGAAAGGGCATAGCTACATCTTAACCATCATCGATCAATACACCAAATTTCAAGTGGCCGTCCCTGTGAAGGATTTAACTGCCCAGACTACACAGCGGTGGAGCAGGGAGAGGTTAATATTGCAACTTGCAAGTGCTGTGGCCATGACCAAGCAGGGGGGGGCACACTCGTGGTCGATGGTACTGGCACAGGGCCCGTCATAGTACGCCGGTGTGTCCTTTGAAACCTATGCATGGTTCATTTTAATGAGGGTTAGATCATCAACATTTTGGGTAGAGAGACGGGTCCTTTTTTCTGTCAGGATTGATCCAGCAGCACTGAAGACTCTTTCAGATAACACACTAGCAGCAGGGCAAGCGGGCTCCTATAAGGCATATTGTGCCAATTCAGGCCAGGCGTTCAGTTTAGAGGCCCAATAGTCAAAGGGGAATGACTTGTGAGGGAGAACATCGATATGGGAGGAGAAGTAGTTTGTAACCATAGTTGATAACTGCTGTCTCCTGTCACTTTTAATCGATGCAGTATTAGCAGTCGTGTGAGCGGTACTTGAGAAATCAGTCCACAACATGGTCATTAAACCCCTGTCTCCAACGCCACTTCGGCTGTGCACACTACGAACACCTCTTCCATTGTGCCCACTACAGCTCGAGGGAGAACCGGCACCACTGCTGTGTGCTGGGAAAGCCTCAAACAACCTGTTTACCAGAGTTGCTTGTTTGTTTGCCAATATTATCTCTAGGATCTCCTGTGGCATGATGTTGTGTAATTTGCCTTTGTAGCGTGGATCAAGGATGCTGGCCAGCCAGTAGTCGTCATCTCTCATCATTTTGGCAATGGGGGGGGTCCCTTTTTAGGATCCGCAAGGCATAATCGCACATGTCGGCCAATGTTCCAGGTGTCAATGATGCACTGCCAGTGGTGGGTGGAGGAGCACTTTCTGGCAAATCCACTTCCCTACAGTCATGCACAAACACTGTACCTGACCTTGGAACGCTAACATTTTCAATTGCCCCCTGAGAAGCATCCTCCTGCCCAAAATTATCATCCCCCTCATCCTCCTCCTCCTCTTCTTCCTCCACCTCGTCCAGGACAGTTCCCTGACCAGACAATGGCTGACTGTCATCAAGGCTTCCCTCCTCCTCTTCTGCAGACGCCTGATCCCTAATGTGCGTCAAACTTTGCTGTAGCTTCTGCATACGAGTGGAGTGGACGTTTGAGCGACGGATGTGCGAGCACAGTCTTCACACCTTATGGAGCAGGGATGTTAACTCTGGATAATTATTAAGGAAGCACTGCACCACCAGGTTCAAAGTGTGAGCCAGGTATGTGTGTGAGTTTCTCACGGGCTATTGGGTCGCCCCCGTCCCCAGGGCTGTGGGGTACTCGGTACCAGGCCGGTGTCAGGGGGAGAAGTGTCACAGCAGCGGTGACCCGGTCAGTGGCCCTGGGCGCCCAAATCAATGGCGGATGATGTTTGCAATGTAGTTTATATGGAAAGTTCGTGACGCCACCCGTGGTGTTTGGCAAGTAAGATGTTAAGCCAACGCTGCTTGCAGATCCACTGGGACTGATGGTGTGATGCAGCAAAGATGGTGTAGCTCCCCACAGGTGGAGCTGTAGTCCCAGGGCAATGTAGGCGCTATGGATGAGGATAGGTGCAGGTCGGTGTGGATGCTGGTACAGATGTAGCGGTGCTGAAGGTGTTAGTGACGAATAAATGGAGGACACCAGAGCTTGCAGTTTCAAAGCTTTACTCACAGTTCATGGTGCACACTGGTGCCTGCCTCCGTGCCATGTCCTCCGGGGCAGAGACTCAATCAACCTCCCGGGCAAGTCAGGGCTCTCCTCTCCAACACTCCACCAACATGTGCCTTTCCTGAACGACTCCTGTATTGCGCCTTTTAGTGTGAAGAACTCCAGTACCGTGGTTCCCTGAAGTTCCTCCTGTCAGATGTTCCTAACAACTCTACTTGTATGACAGACAGCTGTAGCCTGATCAGGGACCTCCTGGATCCCGGCTCTCTATCTGTGTTGCTGTTGTGTCCCAAGTCTTTGATGGGAGTAGTGCATTTACAGCCAACTACTCCACCGGTGTCTGCTGCAGAACCATAAGTGGCCATACAACCTCGGGGACCGGGCCCCGGCCTTGAGCTGAGAACCTATAGGCAGGGTTCCTATCCAACCCACTCCTCCTCTCTGTTCTCCTACTCCTTCATTCCGCGCTGTTCCTTCTCTGTTTTATGGAAGCTTAGGTTACAGTTCTACGTTCTCATTCTCTTCTCTTTCCCGTGCCAGCTGGCTCAGGTCACTGAGGCAGCTGCAGCACTCCTTCTCTCCTCGGACCCGTCCTCAGACTCTCCTGACTGACTGTCCTTCTCACTCCTCTGGGACTCACCCCAGACTGACTTGTAATTCTAAACTTTCCCACTCTTTTATATGAATCTCAACTCCACCCGCCTCCCAGCACATCTTGTGTTACGAAGCAAGGAATCACCAGAGGTGCTCTGCTACCCTCTAAGCATGAGCCGCAATGTGATCAGTGCTGAACTATCCTGTGTGTGGGATGCAGGTGTTGGAGTGTGGAAAGGAGCTCCCAACTTACAAGGACGGTAGGGCACTACACCTTAGGAGAAGGTGCAGTACCTCTGTGGCGACTGAGCCTCGGGGGCGCCACACTATCGCTGCCACAAAATTACGGCTGTTATCACTGACTACCTTGCCTGCCTCAAGATGTAGACTGCCCAGCCATGACTCTGTTTGTCGCTGCAAGTAGTTGGCCAGTACCTCCATGGTGTGTCTGTTGTCACCCAAAGACATCATCTTTAACACAGCCTGCTGACGCTTACCACTAGCTGTTCGATAGTGGGACACCTCGTGTGCAACACTGCCAGCTGCGGATGGAGCGCTCGTGCGACTGCGCTCTGTGGACGAGCTTTCGCTGATAGAGGAGGAGGAGCGAAAGCCTACAGCCAACTATTTCCTATACTGTGGGCTAGGCAGCACTGTTCCACCACCGCTGTCCCCTGTGGAGCCTGCATCCACCACATTAACCCAGTGCGCAGTGATGGACACGTAACAGTCCTGGCCATGCCTACTGGTCCATGTATCTGTTGTGAGGTACACTTTTCCACTCACTGACTGTTTTAGTGCATGGACAATGCGGTCTTTCACATGCCGGTGGAGGGCAGGGATGGCTTTTCGAGAAAAGAAGTGCCGACTGGGTAGTTCATAGCGTGGGACAGAGTAGGCCATGAGATCGCAGAAAGCTTCGCTTTCAACCAAACGGTAGGGCATCATCTCTAATGAGATTAGTTTGGCAATGTAGGCGTTCAAACACAGTGTACGCGGATGAGAGGATGAGTACTTTCTTGTCCTACTTAGTGTCTGGTAGGGTGAGCTGGACTGGAGAGCTGAATATGGGGCAAGTAGCAGTGGACCGGAGGGAGTGAGAGGGGGTTGGTGATGGTATTGGTGGTGATGGCCTAGATTCAATGTTGTGTTGCAAAACCATTGTGATTCCCTGAGTGCTTTGACCTTGCGATGACACCTCCACATTTAGTGCTGGTGATGTGCTTAACGGTGGCGGTGGTCTTACAGTGGGGGAGTGATGGAGCGTTGCTGGCTACCTTCAGTCGGAGCAGGTGCACACGTGCTACCTGAGGTTTTGTAGTCCGTCCACGCTTGCAAGTGCATGTTGATTAAATGTCTAAGCATGCAACTGGTATTCAAATTTCTGAGTTGTTTACCTCGGCTAAAGGTCCTTCCGCACTTCTTACAGGTATCCTTTGCCTCATCAGTAGGATTTTGGACAAAGAAGTGCCACACTGCACTCTTCCTACTATGGTATACATTTTCTGACCTTGCACGCTGTGCTAAGTTGACCATCTAGCCAAGCTGTCCTGCAACTCTTTTAGTTTTTGTTCCACGTTTTTGGACAGCTACGGGCCTGGCAGATAACCGCTGCTGTGATGTCAATGTCTGCTGCGGATCCTTCTCCTTATCTGAACTATTGCTAGCACCACCCTCTTCCCCCCAATAGATGCCAATCCGGGTCCAGAACTGGGTCATCATCACCTCCTCTTCAAAGTCATCTGTACCTTCCTCTTTACCTTCCTCTGTGTCACCGTGTAAGGTGGTATAGTATGCGGAAGGGGCGCCTGAATTTCATCAGGGTCAGATTCTGGCTCAATAGACTGCAAGGGCAATGTAGTGCTCTGGGTCGATGTACCAGCAGAATCATCTAGCAGTGTTTGTGCATCAGTGCACTCCATGTCAGATTTATCTTGGACTGGGGAATTCTGGATTTGACTGGTTAACCCAGGCATGGTATGTGAAAAGAGCTCCATAGAGTAATCTGAAGTGTGGGCTGCCGCATCCTTAACTTTTGGTGGGGGTGAAGGACACAAGGAAAGGTGTTTTTCCTGACCAGAACCCTGCACTGACAACTCCGTGCTTGCAGGTTTCGAACGTTCAGAAGAGGAGGCAATAGAGCTGGTGGCTGTTTTGGAAATGTACGCCAAAACCTGTTCCTGATGCTCTGGCTTTAAAAGCGGTTTTCCTACTCCAAGAAAAGGCAACCTTACAGGCCTTCTTGGGCCAGGTGATGACGCAGGCTCAACACCTCCTGCTTTAGCTGCTATTGTGCTTTTGCCAGAACCAGCCGATGCACCACCACCATCAGTACCAGCTGCGCCGCCCTGCCCACGTCCTCGGACTCTTCCACCTTCCTTCCTCATGCTTGGGGAAAATGTACCAAAAATACCAGCAGAGAGATGGTACTGTATGAGGAGCGTCCAGCTGTGTAAGGTGTATTAAAAAAATTAAATCTACATATCTATTTTGTTAGTCACAGACGCTCTCACAGTATGTATTGGACTGTAATCCAGCAAGAAGATATACGGAACTGTATCAGAAGTGTACAGCTGTATATGTTTTTGGTGTAACTAACAATCTCCGTATATGTATTTACGGAGTGTCACACACACGCTGACTTTGTATAGATGTGACTGTAATGCGAACGGCAGATATACAATACTGTTTGAGAATCGGACAGCTCTATAAGGTGTGTGTATGGAAAATTGTCAATCTCCATCTATTTGTATAGGGACTGACACACACTGTCTCTGTCTAGTTTTGACCGTAATCAAATAGCAGATATATGAATCTGTTTGAAAAGTGGACAGCACTCTAAGGTGTAGGTCTGGAAAAACAGAAAAACTCCTCGGCTTTTTCTTCCAGAGTCACACCCAGATAGCTTCTATTTGTCCGTGATACCAGCCGGTACACGGTAGTGTGTGAGGAGCGTACACCGCTATACCGTGTCTGTATGGAAAATTGTCAATCTCCATCTATTTGTATAGGGACTGACACACGCTGTCTCTGTCTAGTTTTGACTGTAATCAAACAGCAAATATACGAAACTGTTTGAAAAACGGACACAACTCTAAGGTGTAGGTCTGGAAAGACGAACAAACTCCTCGGCTTTTTCTTCCAGAGTCACACTCAGCTTCTATTTGTTCGTGATACCAGCTGGAATACACGGTAGTGTGTGAGGAGCGTACACCGCTAGACGGTGTCTGTATGGAAAATTGTCAAGCTCCGTGTATTTGTATACGGACTGACACACGCTGTCTCTGTCTAGTTTTGACTGTAATCAAACAGCAAATATACGAAACTGTTTGAAAAATGGACACAACTCTAAGGTGTAGGTCTGGAAAAACTCCTCTGCTTTTTCTTCCAGAGTCACACCCAGATAACTTCTATTTGTCCGTGATACCAGCCGGTACACTGTAGTGTGTGAGGAGCGTACACCGCTATACAGTGTGTGAAAAAATGAAAGCTCAGTAACTCACCAGGACAAAATAATAAAAGTTGGAGTGCTTTGAAAAAAGCAGTTTGAACAGCAGTGTGCACACAGCAATGCAGCTAGCAGGTAGCCTTAAAAGGCAGGCTAATCACCACCAGTGCTGCTGCACAAAAGCAAAATTCCTCCCCTTTCACTGCACACTAACTGTACAGTGAAAAGCGCTATCAGCAGAAGCAGTTTTTTTTTCTTCTTCCCTGCCTAATGCTCTCCCTTATTCAGAATCTGCAGCAGCACCTTTCCCTATTCTAAGATCGGCAGAAGTAAGATGGCGGTCGGCGGTCACAGCCTTTTATACCCAGTGTGACACCACACAAAGCCAGCCAATCACTTCATTGTTCTTCTCTAAGATGGTGGTGGCCGCTGCCTATGTCATCGCATTGCCCACAGTGTGCGTCCACCTTCATTGGCTGAGAAAAGGCGCTGGAAGCATTATTTGAAACGCGACTTTGGCGCTCTGATCGGCGACCTCATGGCCGACCTCACGCTATGGTCGGGTTTCGATCGGCGAAACCTGACTTTAGCTAAAGACGGCGTTTTTTGAATTTGACCGACCCGTTTCGCTCAACTCTAGCTATTAGTATTAGCCCGCAGCTTTCTGCCGAGTCGCCGCGACATTGCATTAAAATGCAATAATGGGCGATCAAAAGATTGTATCTGCATTAAAATGGTATCATTAAAAACATCAGCTCATTGCGCAAAAAAATAAGCCCTCACTCAACATGAGATCATGAAAAATGGAGACACTATGGGTATCAGAAATTGGCGCAATTTTTTTTAAACAAAGTTTGGAATTTTTTTTTACCACTTAGATAAAAAAGAACCCAGATATGTTTGGTGTCTAATGAACTCGTAATGACCAGGAGAATCATAATGGCAAGTAAGTTTTAGCATTTAGTGAACCTAGTAAAAAAAGCCAAACAAAAAGCAAGTGTGGGATTGCACTTTTTTTGCAATTTCACAGCACTTGCATTTTCTTCCCGTTTTCTAGTAAACAACATGGTAAAACCAATGGTGTCGTTCAAAAGTAAAACTCGTCCCACAAAAAATAAGCCTTCACACAGCCATATTGATGGAAAAATAAAAAGTTATGGCTCTGGGAAGAAGGGGAGCGAAAAGCGAAAATGCAAAAATGAAAATACCTCCTGGGGTTAAGAGGTTAAGATGGGACTTTCGAGCCCCGTTTTTGAGATTTCAGAGCCCTTTTTAGTGATCTCTGGGGCTTTCGGTAGTGTGATCCCCTAGTGACCCACAAGTTATCCTCAATCCATGTTTGGGTATAACTGTTTTTTGTAGAAATTACTCTTTAATAAGCATCCTTTAACATTTTCAACATGTACAGTACATAGCCATATAATATAGTTTGGGTGGCCACTTAGTGAACATAAGTTAGCTTAGCTAACGTATGCAAATTGGCTCTTCAAAGAGGAAGTGGATTTGAACTGTAATGCTTCCTCTTGGGAGTTCCAATTCTAAAAGTCATTATCAACCCATTAACGAGCCGTATGACTTCTGCTGACTCTGAACCTTAACCTAGTAGAAGTCAATGAGTTCCTGAACTTTGGTCCTTTAAAGTGACTATAAAATGGTCACTGTAAGGGCTAGGGGGCTGCAAAATGAAGCAAAATGGGGCAAGAGCAGGACAACTGTGCTGCAAACAAATATGGGAAATGACTTAAAATAACAGAATAAAAATTAAAAATAACAATCTAGAATTTCTGTGTTTTTTGTTTATATATATATATAGTGAAAATCAAAGAAATATATACATAATGATTACAGCATACAAAATATAGAATAAGTATCTCACAAAGGTGCATATTATATGAATCACATGCCGTATGATCATTTGGGAACATAGAGATACTGTTAGACAAAAAAGGGGGAGAAAAAAAGGAATGGCGGTAGACAGAACACAACTACATAGAGACAATATTGAAGTCATACCCCTTTATAGAAGAGAGGTTGTAGTCACCGGGTAAATAGTTTCACTGCTAGGTAAATTTTCTACAGTCTGTAGTTCGTCCTATAGGTGGGGTTTTAATGGAAGCATAGTTAGATGGGCACAAAAATTGCATATTAATTTCAAGAGGTATAGTATTCTGATTACGATGTCAAGAGACATGTAATATCTCAATATTAGGGGAGAAGAAAATAAGCCATCCAGTGTGAAAAGTGCAGTACCATCTCCTCAAAATGATATAGTTAATCCTATGGTTGTAGCAATAGGAAAAAATAGATCAGTGAGAAGGGTTAAATACCTCAAAGATCAGTGGTCCTGATTCTTGAGACGCCAAAACTGTTGAGGTGTGGCAAAGTTGGATTGAAAAGAAATGTCCCTAAAGGGACAAAAAAATGGGAAGCTATATTGATGGTATAGCAATTGTTCCTATAAGGCATCTATAGTATACTGTATAGAGTACAGCATATTGTTTCAAATTGATATAATATCACATATGGCTTTAGCAATGTCTTCTTGTATATAGGAAAAAGGTGAGATCAGTGGAAAAAATTATAAGATACCTCTATGGCCAGTGGTCCGGGTTCCAGAGTTATGCAAGTGTGCCAAAAAACTACCTTGAAAGAGAAAAAGTACCCATAAATATGCAGAAAGAGGGGAACTACATTAGTGGTATAGCGGTTGGAACCACCGCTATACTCCACTTGAGCAAAATTCACGTGTGCAGTGACTCTATATTAAGTTTGTGCTTACGGGACTATCAGTTCCCTTCTCACTAGCACCGTATATCTACTTCATTCAGTCGAGTGCTAACCATCTTTACTATCCGTTGATCTTCCACTGAGCCCCCGCTGACATGTAGGAATGCAGTCAGTAGTGCCACTACCAGAGTGCACTTGTATTCAAATATTTTGTGATGACACGCCAGTGATGAAAGTAATGATGGTATGTTGTCTTTGTAGTTGGGATCAAGCAGAGTGGCAAACCAGTAATCAGCAGTGGTAACAATCCGGACAACTCGGTGAATGTTGCGCATGTAAAGCAGCATGTATTGGCTCATGTGTCCCAGGTTGCCCAGAGGGAATGATAAGCTGTTGTAGGCAGGGGGTGTATAGACTGTGTCCTCTGTATCTCCCCCAGTCATTCACCAGTGATGACCGTGAGCTGCTTTGAGCGCCACCCTGCTGTGAACATTGTTCCTTCTCCTATAAAACTGTCCTCTGACTGGACAGTTGTGTACCTGACAGCTGTTTTTACAGAAACCCACCCTTCAAGCCTTGTGTGGATGACTGGCCTGATAACGGTGTGAATTGGACCTGTTCCTCCTGCTTCTCTTCCTACTGTACCACCACCTCATCATCATCTCTAGTGTTTTCTGCAGCAGACACATGAGTGGTATAATAACTCCCATGAAGCTAATCCTCCCCTATTGCCTGCTACTGCTCACACAGTCTCTCCAGCATATGCAAGGTGTAGTTACACGTTATTGGTACGTCACATATGAGGCAGTAGGAGAGAAGGCAGAAGTGACTCTGAAGTGCAGACAGGCGAGCAGCAGCAAGATGAGAATGCCAAAAGTGAGCACTTACTGCCGGCACTTTCATCAGCAGTTCTGACATATGTAGGTAATTATTATGGACGCTCTGCATGACCAAAATAAGCACATGCACCAGGCAAGAGATGTGCATCAAACTGGATAGGCCCAGAGCTGCTACGAGATTTCATCTGTTATTGCACACCACCAAAGCGGGCTTGAGGTTCATCTGCATCAACGACTCTGCTGTTTGATCCCCTTCCACAGCTCATGCGTGGTGTGTGCTTTGTCCCTAAACTGAGGAGTTTCAGGACAACCTGCTGTCATTTCCCCCTGGACCTGTTATTACCTCCTTGAGTGAGGAGGTGGTTCAGGAAGTGGTGTGATAGGAGGAGGCAACCTGGACAGAGGAACATCCAGCAATCCTTGGTGGTGGTAGTACATGCGCTAAAACGCCTTCCGTCTCTATCCCAGCTTCCACAATATTTACCCAGTGGGCAGTTGGTTAGATGTAACATCACTGACCATGCTTAATGGTACATGTATAGGTGGTTATGTGGACCTTGCCACTGATTGCGTTGTGCAATGCTCACCTGATTTGGTCTGGTGTCTTGCCGTAAACACATTGCATTGACTAAAGAAATGCCAGTAGTAACACCAGAAGCAACCAAAGATAACCCCTAAAATTTAGCTTTTAATTCAATACTAAAAACATTAGTGAAAATGACTAAAAGAAGGAGAGGTAGAGGACAAAAATGAAGGGTAATAAAGATACTATTTTAGTTCTCTTCAGTTATCACACAGTATGGGCCACCAGCTAAATTGCCCTAGTCAGCCCTAGTTTAACCCTTCCTAGCCGCGGAGGTTGGCACCCTAGTTGTAGACGATATGGCGCCCCCGCTCAACGTCGGTATCCCTAATGACCCCTACGTCTCCCTACATATACAAAAAGAGACACAAAAAAAAAAAGACACACACACACTTATAATACCGAAAAAATGAAGAGACATAAATGGTCTCATAGATAAGACTAAATTGCTATGAACTTATCTCGTAGTAATTCTATTGGTATGAAAACCCCAAAAAGAACTTATCTTGTAGTAAAAAGAATGATAAATGGGGTTAAAATCAAGCAGCTTAGAGAAGGACTTATCTCGTAGTCACAAAAATACTAATAAGCTGCAAATGGCAGACCCAATTACCAAATAGCAAAATTAGTGAAAACCGGCTACAAGAAAATTCAGTGAAAAGCACATATACTAATTTATTTGTCCGGAACCCCGGACAAACATTAGAAAATGGTATAGAAATTGTACATTAAAGGCAGCCTATGTAGCGCATGCGGCAGCCATTACCTTGAAAATGGGGGTAAGGATCACCCTATTTCACAGGAATACAAAATCCAGCTCAAATCCAATATCTGTGCATAGAACAAAACACACCAAAAATGTGCTACCTCACAAAAATCATAAATAGAAATAAATGAAAAAATGAGGCTACCAAATTCATCTCAGATTATACAGTGTGGTACACCAATATTCAAATAGCAATGCATACAAAGTCTAGACCAACAGAGCATAATTGCTCAATAGATTGAATCTGAATAGATAGTACCACAGAGGGATCTGCCAAAAGTAATGTACAACATTATACTTATCAGCCACTTGATGCATATGGAAACCCGACGCGTTTCCCCCTCTTAGTCCGCTGAGGGTTCATCAGGGGTCAAAAAGTGGGGTCTCATTACCCCTGGCCGAGAGAGCAATACAGTGTGCGGCTTTACTCCAAGCGCGTTCACCGCCATTGTTTGAATATTCTGCGCTGGTATAGAACGCCCACTTCCGGTCACCACAATCCAAGATGGTGGTCTAAACCGGAAGGGATTCATATTGAGGACGAACAGTACTCAGACATGCTGTCCAGTGCAGGACAGGGTAGGTCAATAAAGGATCGGGTGGTAGGCAGCCATTTGGAGCCTCAGAAAAGAGAGGAAACGTGGCTGCGGAATAGAGCAACAGGCACTTTTAAGTGTGGACACTGCAGCTTTTGTAAATATATTTGCGTATCTCATACCTTCTGCAGTGTCTATACAAAGAGGATCTATGAAATGAAAAGCTTTGCAAATTGCAAAACCACTGGAGTTGTATATCTGTGTACTTGTACCTGCCCCCTTGACTATGTTGGCAAAACAAAGAGTGAATTACGCGTTTGCATAGGTGAACATTTGGGGGATATTAGACACAAAAGAGATACCCCTTTAGCCCGCCATGTCAATATGGTACATGGAGGTGATGATAAACATATTAATTTTTGTGTTATAGAGAGAGTGCAGCCCGCAGTCAGACAGGGAGATTGGGATAATAGAATCCTACAGCGTGAGACACGCTGGATTTTTTGGCTTGAATCACAGAGCCCAAAAGGCCTTAATGAACAGCTAAATTTCAGTAGTTATCTATAATTAGAGGGTTTCACATTTTCCCAGCCTGCTTTCTATAGTGTCTTTGATGATTGGGTCAGTATATTATTACTAGAGTTGAGCGACTTTTGGTTTTTTAGGGTCGAGTTTCGTTTCATGAAACCCGACTTTTCCAAAAGTCGGGTCGAGCAAGATCGTCCGATTATAGGGAAAAGTCGGGGTCGTCCCGAAACATGAAACCCAATGTAAGTCAATGGGGAATAAAAGTCGGCAGTGAGAGGAGGACAGGAAACACACCTACAGTGCCCATTTGAATGCCAAAAGCATCAATTCTTCTTACTTAAGCTTGTCAACCTTAATTAACTTCATAATACAAGTTACGCACTGAAAAATGGGGGTTATTTGGCTAATGTTGTGGGGGGGAGGGCTGGCTGCAGGTTTTCATGTGCCCTGGGCGAAAGAGCGCCCCTTTAACACATACCACAACTCATCATGCTCCGATACGGCAGAGAAATAGCGGTATAGTACAATGAAAAATACTTCACTTTTTACATCTCATGACGAGGCCCATCTATTTCTCCATACAGAATCATTGGTCCCATATAATGTTTGAAACAGTATATGATGAGCTCCACATAATGCTACAGTATATGTTGGTCCCCATGGATGAAGCTCCACTGTCTTATGGGCCCAAATAATGCTCCAAACATAATGGGCCCCATTTCTAATGCTCTAGTGTATAATGGGCCCTGTAAATGCTGCTCCAGTGTCTGATGTCCACCTTTGGAATGTTCCAGTGTATGGTGGGCCCCATCTATCATTCTCCAGAGTATAGTGCTCCCCAAAAATTGCTGTCCCAACATTGAAAACAATCAAATAAGTCTCCTCGCTAGGGAATCCCTGTACTTGTCTGGACTCCTCGTCGTCCCCATCTTCCATCTCACTGCACAGTATTTCAACTTTGCAAGTGCTGTGATCCTGAGCAAGTAGGGGGGGCCCACTCGTTGGCGACGGCACTGGCACAGGGCCCATGATAGTACGGTGGTGTGTCTGATGGCGGGTGGGCCGAACCTGCACTTTCATCTGCAGCTTCCTCTTTGTCACCGTGTAAGATGGAACTGTATATGGGAAGGGTAACCTGAGTTTCATCAGGGTCAGATTCAGGTCGTGTAGCGTGTGAGGGGAATGTAGTGGTCTGGGTCAATGTACCAGCAGATTCATCGAGCAGTGGCTGGGCATCAGTGCACTTATGTCGCCCCCAGGAGTACGGTCGCCACAGTGGCATTACCTTCTTCCTAGGGAGTGTGATGTCATGCTTGGGAGCAACGAACGATCTCTCTAGCAGGTTAACTGATTGGGCGGCGTTATTCCCACGAGTCATGACCCTCCAAACAGCGTTCATGAAGGCAAAGTGTTTGTTTTACGTGGGCAGTATGGTTGCAAAGCTGAACCTTAAAGGAATGTCCAGAAGGGCACCAAAAAAAATGAAAAACTTACGTGTGCAAACCACAGGTGCTGTAGCTTGCTTAACAGCTCGCCAGCCGTTCTCACGCCCAGTATGGATTACACGTGATTGCACAAAGGTGAGAAAGGGTACCGTATCCCCAGATAACATGTATGGATAGCGTACACATTCAAAATATATGTCTATACATCAGGAGGCAGGCTCAGACGGTGTTAGGCCCAGTATGGATTGCACGTGATTGCACAAAGGTTAGAAAGGGTACCGTATCCCCAGATAACATGTATGGATAGCGTACACATTCAAAATATAAGTCTATACATCAGGAGGCAGGCTCAGACGGTGTTAGGCCCAGTATGGATTGCACGTGATTGCACAAAGGTTAGAAAGGGTACCGTATCCCCGGATAACATGTATGGATAGCGTACACATTCAAAATATATGTCTATACATCAGGAGGCAGGCTCAGACGGAGTTAGGCCCAGTATGGATTGCACGTGATTGCACAAAGATTAGAAAGGGTACCGTTTCCCCGGATAACATGTATGGATAGCGTACACATTCAAAATATATGTCTATACATCAGGAGGCAGGCTCAGACGGTGTCAGGCACAGTATGGATTTGACGGCCCAGACCACACAGCGGAGGAGCAGGGAGAGGTAAAGATTGCAAATGCTGGGGCCCTGCCCAAGCAAGGGGGGCCCACTCGTGGGCGTCGGTACTGGCACTGGGCCCCTCATAGTACGGCGGTGTGTCTGACGGCGGGTGTGCACCACCACCGTCAGAGACACTTGATTGCACTATGAAGGACCCTGTGCCAGTGCCCGCGCCCAAGAGTCGGCCTACCCACCTGTCCAGGGCAACGGCACTCGCACGGTGTCGTGCGCTAGGTGGTGACACCGGCCATGGGGGGGAGGCAGCACAGTTAGGGAGTTTTAGAAAGTGGCATATGTTGATGTTGGACATTCAGCTGATGCAAAAGGTGAAATAGGTCAAGTCCCAGGAAGAGGTGGACCAAAGCAAGCCATTTTTCTGTCACCCTATGTGTCATCAGGGGAAGGTGGGACAAAATCCTTGGAAACCCATGCGTGGTTCATTTTAATGAAGGTTAGATCATCCACATTTTGGGTTGACAGACGGGTCCTTTTTTCTGTCAGGATTGATCCAGCTGCACTGAAGACTCTTTCCGATAGCACACTTGCAGCTGGGCAAGCAAGCTCCTGTAAGGCATATTGTGCCAATTGAGGCCAGGTGTCCAGTTTAGCGGCCCAATAGTCAAAGGGGAATGACCTGTGTGGCAGAATATCGATATGGGAGGAAAAGTAGTTTGTAACCATAGTTGACAACTGCTGTCTCCTGTCACTTTCCATCGATGCAGTATTACCAGTTGTGTGAGCGGTACTTGAAAAATCAGTCCACAACATTGTCATGAAACCCCTGTCTCCAACGCCACTTCTGCTGTGTGCACCACGAACACCTCTGCCAAGCTGCCCCCGGCCTGTACGGCTCGTGTGAGAACCATCACCGCTGCTGTGTGCTGGGAATGCCTCAAGCAACCGATTTACCAGAGTTGCTTGTTTATTAGCCAATATTAGGTCAAGGTTCTCCTGTGGCATGATGTTTTGTAATTTGCCTTTATAGCGTGGATCCAGGATGCTGGCCAACCAGTAGTCGTCATCGTTCATCATTTTGGCAATGCGGGGGTCCCTTTTTAGGATCTGCAAGGCATAATCTGACATGTGGGCCAATGTTCCCGGTGTCAATGATGCACTGCGAGTGCTTGTTGGAGGAGCACTTTCTGGCAAATCCACATCCCTCCAGTCACGCACAAACCCTGTACCAGACCTTGCCACGCCAACATTTTCACTTGCCCCACGAGATGCATCCTCCTCCCCTAAGTAATCATCCCCATCATCCTCCTCCTCCTCCTCTTCTTCCTCCACCTCGTCCAGGAGAGGTCCCTGAGCAGACAATGGCTGAATGTCATCAAGGATTCCCTCCTCCTCTTCCTCCTCATCAACATTGGCTGCAGAAGGCTGCTCCTTAAGGTGCGTCAAAGTTTGCATGAGCAGACGCATAAGTGGGATGCTCATGCTTAGGATGGCGTCGTCTGCACTTACCAGCCGTGTGCATTCCTCAAAACACTGAAGGACTTTACAGAGGTCTTTCAGCTTCGACCACTGCACACCGGTCAACTCCATGTCTGCTCTCAAAGTGCCTGGCCGTGTATCCTCCCACAAATGCATTATGGCCTGCCTCTGCTCGCACAGCCGCTCCACCATGTGCAGGGTGGAGTTCCACCTTGTTGCAATGTCGATAATGAGGCGGTGGTTGGGAAGGTGGAGCAATCGCTGCAGCTTCTGCATACGAACGGAGTGTACTGGCGACCGGCGGATGTGCGCGCACAGTCTTCGCACCTTCTGGAGCAGGGCTTAACTCCGGATAATTTTTGAGGAAGCACTGCACCACCAGGTTCAAGGTGTGAGCCAAGCAAGGTATGTGGCTGAGTTTTGAAAGGGCTATGGCTGCCACAAAATTACGCCCGTTATCACTAACTACCTTGCCTGCCTCAAGATGTACACTGCCCAGCCATGACTCAGTTTGTTGCTGAAAGTACTCGGCCAGCACCTCGGCGGTGTGTCTGTCGCCCAAACACATCATCTGCAACACTGCCTGCTGACGCTTTCCACTAGCTGCTCGATAGGGGGACACCTCGTGTGCAACAGTGGCAGCTGCAGATGGAGTGCTCGTACGACTGCGCTCTGTGGACGAGCTTTCGCTTCTGGAGGAGGAGGAGGGTCGAACGCCTACAGCCAACTGTTTCCTATACCGTGAGCTAGGCAGCACTGTCCCACCACCGCTGTCCCCTGTGGACCCTGCATCCACCACATTAACCCAGTGCGCAGTGATGGACACGTAACGGCCCTGGCCATGCCGACTGGACCATGCATCAGTTGTGAGGTGCACCTTTCCGCTCACTGACTGCTTGAGTGCATGGACAATGCGGTCTTTCACATGATGGTGGAGGGCTGGGATGGCTTTGCGAGAGAAGAAGTGGCGACTGGGTAGGTCATAGCGTGGTACTGCATAGGCCATGAGTTCGCGGAAAGCTGCGCTTTCCACCAACCGAAAGGGCATCATCTCAAACGAGATTAGTTTGGCAATGTGGGCGTTCAAACCCAGTGTACGCGGATGAGAGACTGAGTACTTTCTTGACCTACTCATAGTGTCTGGGAGGGTGAGCTGGACTTGAGAGCTGCATATGGTGGAAGTAGCGGTGGACAGGGCGGACTGAGAGAGGGTTGATGATGGTGATGGAGTTGGTGTTCTTTCTGATGGCCTAGAATCAGTCTTTCGTTGATATAACAGTGGGATTCCCTGACTGCTGTGGCCTTGCAACGACACCTCAACATTTGCTGCTGTGCTAACTGGTGGGCTTACAGTGGGGGAAACAATGTAGCGTTGATGACTACCTTCGTTGTGATCAGTTGCACATGTGGCACTTGAGGTTTGGTGTTGTGTCCACGCTTGCAAGTGCATGCTGGTTAAATGTCTAAGCATGCAACTGGTATTCAAATTTTTCAGATTTTTCCCTCGGCTAAAGGTCTTTGCGCACTTCTTACAGATAACCTTGGCCTGATCATGAGGATTTTGTTCAAAAAAGTGCCACACTGCACTCTTCCTACTTTGGCAGACATTTTGCGGCCTAGCACGCTGTGATGTTTTGACCCTCTGGACAAGCTGTCCAGCAACTCTTTTGATTTTTGGAACCTGTCTTTGGAGTGCTCCGGGCCTGCCAGATAACAGCTGTTGCGATGTCGATGTCTGCTGTGGATGCTCCTCATCTGAGCTATTGGAAGCAGCACCCTCTTCCCCCAATGGATGCCAATCTGGGTCAACAACTGGGTCATCCATCACCTCCTCTTCTATGTCATGTGCACCTTCCTCTGTGTCACCCCGTATGGTGGTATAGTGTGCGGGAAGGGGCACCTGAGTCTCATCAGGGTCAGAATCTGGCTCTGTACACTGCGAGGACAATGTAGTGCTCTGAGTGAATGTACCAGCAGAATCATCCATCAGCGGCTGTGCATCAGTGCACTCCATGTCAGATTCATCTTGGCCTGGGTAATTCACCATTTGACTTGATAATCCAGGCATGGTATGTGAAAACAGCTCCATGGAGTAATCAGTAGTATGGCCTGCGTCATCCTTCAATCTTGGTTGGGGTGAAGGACACAAGGAAAGGTGTGGTTCATGAACATGAGCCTCCAATGACGACTCAGTGCTTTTACTTTTTACAACTGAAGAAGAGGAGGCGATAGAGCTGGAGGCTGAGTCAGCAATGTAAGACAAAACTTTTTCCTGATACTCTGGCTTTAAAAGCGGTTTGCCAACTCCTAGAAAACTAAGCGTTCGAGGCCTTATGTAGCCAGACGATGAAGCAGGCTCAACACCTCCTGCATTCGGTCCTATTTTGCTCTTGCCACTACCATCAGATCCACCACCAACACCATCATTACCAGCTGCCAACCCCCGCCCAATTCCACAGCCTCTTCTACCAGCCTTCCTCATTTTTGGTAGAAATGTAGACAAAATCCAACAAACTATATAGTAATGTAAAACAAGGTACAAGGTGTCTATAGGACAGGGGAGATTTTGAATTTCTGCAGACACTTGTGGACACTGGACACTTTTGGATTGTGTGAGGCCCACTGAATATCTGAGCGCTCTGTCACAGGCTCGATGGCACAGCTGTGACCAAAGTGACTAGAGGATAAGGGAGATTTTGAATTTCTGCACACACTTGTGGACACTGGACACTTTTGGATTGTGTGAGGCCCACTGAATATCTGAGCGCTCTGTCACAGGCTCGATGGCACAGCTGTGACCAAAGTGACTAGAGGATAAGGGAGATTTTGAATTTCTGCACACACTTGTGGACACTGGACACTTTTGGATTGTGTGAGGCCCACTGATATCTGAGCGCTATGTGACAGGCTCGATGGCACAGCTGTGACCAAAGTGACTAGAGGATAAGGGAGATTTTGAATTTCAGCAGACACTTGTGGACACTGGACACTTTTGGATTGTGTGAGGCCCACTGATATCTGAGCGCTATGTCACAGGCTCGATGGCACAGCTGTGACAAAAGTGACTAGAGGATAAGGGAAATTTTGAATTTCAGCAGACACTTGTGGACACTGGACACTTTTGGATTGTGTGAGGCCCACTGAATATCTGAGCGCTATGTGACAGGCTCGATGGCACAGCTGTGACCAAAGTGACTAGAGGATAAGTGAGATTTTGAATTTCAGCAGACACTTGTGGAAACTGGACACTTTTGGATTGTTTGAGGCCCAATGAATATCTGAGCGCTATGTGACAGGCTCGATGGCACAGCTGTGACAAAAGTGACGAGAGGATAAGGGAGATTTTGAATTTCTGCAGACACTTGTGGACACTGGACACTTTTGGATTGTGTGAGGCCCACTGATATCTGAGCGCTATGTCACAGGCTCGATGGCACAGCTGTGACAAAAGTGACGAGAGGATAAGGGAGATTTTGAATTTCAGCAGACACTTGTGGACACTGGACACTTTTGGATTGTGTGAGGCCCAATGAATATCTGAGCACTATGTGACAGGCTCGATGGCACAGCTGTGACAAAAGTGACGAGAGGATAAGGGAGATTTTGAATTTCTGCAGAGACTTGTGGACACTGGACACTTTTGGATTGTGTGAGGCCCACTGATATCTGAGCGCTATGTCACAGGCTCGATAGCACAGCTGTGACAAAAGTGATTAGAGGATAAGGGAGATTTTGAATTTCAGCAGACACTTGTGGACACTGGACACTTTTGGATTGTGTGAGGCCCAATGAATATCTGAGCGCTATGTGACATGCTCGATGGCACAGCTGTGACCAAAGTGACTAGAGGATAAGGGAGATTTTGAATTTCAGCAGACACTTGTGGACACTGGACACTTTTGGATTGTGTGAGGCCCACTGATATCTGAGCGCTATGTCACAGGCTCGATGGCACAGCTGTGACAAAAGTGACGAGAGGATAAGGGAGATTTTGAATTTCAGCAGACACTTGTGGACACTGGACACTTTTGGATTGTGTGAGGCCCACTGAATATCTGAGCGCTCTGTCACAGGCTTGATGGCACAGCTGTGACCAAAGTGACTAGAGGATAAGCCGGATTACTTACCGGTAATGCTCTTTTAATGAGTCCACGACAGCACCCACTGGAGGTATCGGATCCGCCCATTTGGAACAGGAAACCCTACAGGAAAGATAAAAGGGGCGGTCCGCCTTTCCTCCTCAGTTTTTCGTTTCAGAGTACCAGAAGGACCGCCAAGGATTAGGCAATGTTCTCTTATTTTAACATCTTTCTTATCCATTATTTGGTTAATATACTTTAACTATTGATATCCTTAGGGGGGGAAGTGAACGGGTGCTCTCGTGGACTCATTAAAAGAGCATTACCGGTAAGTAATCCGGCTTTTTACTCTTCGCCACGACAGCACCCACTGGAGAGATTCCAGAGACCATCACCTGGGTGGGACCACCGTGCCAAGGATAGTCCTGCCAAAGCTTAAGTCAGAGGTTGATGAAAGATCAAGTCTGTAGTGGTTATAGAAGGTAGAAGGGGATGACCAAACTGCCGCCTTACATATAGTTTCAATCGGAACATCTCCCTTTTCCGCCCAAGAGGTTGCCATTGCCCTGGTGGAATGCGCCCTGATGTTCCCTGGAGGATCTTCGTTTTTTTGCGGAGTAGGCTAAACGAATGGCCTCTCTGATCCACCGGGAAATGGTGCTCTTCGTGACTCCATACCCCTTCTTACAGCCCTGAAATGAAACAAATAGGGCCCTACTCTGCCTCCAACTGTTGGACCTCTCAATACATTTTAGGACAGTTCTTTTGACGTCCAGAGTATGGAACTTCTGCTCTTCCGGAGTAGAGGGATTTTTATAGAAGGTTGGGAGGAGTATCTCCTGAGATCTATGGTATTTTGTTGCCACTTTTGGCAGGTAGGCAGGGTCTGGTTTTAATACCAATCTGTCTTGGTATTCTTGGAAAAAGGGTGGATCTATTGACAAGGCCTGGATATCACCCACTCTTCTAGCTGAGGTCAGTGATACTAAGAGGGCCATTTTAAGTGCTAAGTATTTGAAGGGTATTGTGTCGATCGGCTCAAAGGGGTCTACCGTTAGGGCGTCTAAGACCAGATTTAGATCCCATGTAGGGACGGAGGGTATGTGGATTGGAGCTATTCGTTCACATGCTGTAATGAAACGAGTTATCCACTTGTTGCCTGCTATATTATGGCCATATAGTGCTCCTAATGCCGATATTTGTACTCTCAGTGTATTTACTGCTAAGCCTAAGTCTTTCCCCTTCTGCAGAAATTCCAAGATTGGGATTATCGGAACTTCTGCTGTATGAGGTACTGTATGGAATTGAAGAAATTTTTTCCATATTCTAGTGTAAATTTGGGTTGTGGACTGTTTTCTACTTTGTAGTAATGTAGTAATTAAGGACTCCGAGAATCCTCTTGTCCTCAATAACTGCCTCTCAACCTCTCAAATTCCACGCCGTCAAGTGCAAGCTGAGCACTTGAGGGTGGAAAAAGGGGCCTTGGGAGAGTAGATTGGCAGTCGGAAGGATCCAAGGATCTGTCATTGACATAATCTGCAGCCACGAAAACCACGGTCTTTTTGGCCAGAACGGTGCTATTAAGATTATTCTTGCTTTGTCGTCTCTGATCTTCCGAATTACTTGAGGTAGGAGGATCAATGGGGGGAACGCATACGCCAGGTTGAAATTCCATGGAGTCAGAAAGGCGTCCAGTATGTCTGGGTGATCTGACGGAGATAGGGAGGCAAATGTTTTTATCTGCCTGTTCTCCTTTGTGGCGAAAAGGTCCACCTCGGGTTGTCCCCATGAGGCTACTATGTCCCTGAAGACCTTCCGATTGAGGCACCACTCTCCTTGTCGTAGAGTGTGTCGGCTTAGGAAGTCTGCCTTTTGATTGCTCTCTCCTCTGATATGAAGGGCCGAGAGGGACAAAAAATAGTTTTCTGCTAAGTTTAAAATTCTTGACGCTGAAGACATCAGAGTCTCTGATCGAGTTCCTCCTTGTCTGTTTATATATGCCACTGTGGTGGTGTTGTCCGACAGGATCCTTACATGCTTCTGTTGGAGCTGCGGAAGGAAGTTGTATAGAGCATAGAACACTGCAGTCAGTTCTTTTAAATTAGATGAGTAATCGCATTCCTCTTTACTCCACCTTCCCTGACAAAACCCATTCTCCATGTGGGCTCCCCAGCCCTGGGGACTGGCATCGGTGGTTACGATACAGGATGGAACTATAACCCATGGAACTCCTGAACATAAATGGTTATCGTCTAACCACCACTCTAGGGAAGTCAAGACTTCTTGTGACAGGGTTATTTTGCTCTGCAAATGACCACTATGTCGCTTATCCTCTTGGAGGATCTGGTGTTGTAGCGTATGGACATGGTACTGGGCCCACCGGACTGCCGGGGTCCAAGAATTTAGTGATCCTAATAGTGACATTGCTTCTCTCAAGGATACACGTGGTTTATCTATAGCTGCTTGTATTTTTTGTTTTGTGAGGGTGATTTTTACCTGAGGTAGTAGACATCTCTGGGTCAAGGAATCTAGATGAAATCCCAGAAATGTCTGGAGAGATTGCGGATCGAGTCTGGACTTTTGGATATTGATGATCCAGCCAAGGCTCTGAAAAGAGGAGATTGCGTCAGTTACGCGTTCAGTACATTGTTTGACTGAATTCCCAATTATTAGGAAGTCGTCTAGATATGGCACAATTAGTGTGTCTTTTTGGCGAAGGTAGGCCATCACTTCTGCCATCACCTTGGTAAATATTCTTGGTGCCGTGGAAAGCCCGAAGGGCATTGCCGCGTATTGGAAATGACGAAACCTTCCCTCGACTTCCACTGCGACTCTTAGGTATTTCTGGAATCTGTTGTGTATAGGGAGATGATAATAAGCATCTTTTAAATCAATCCCTGCCATTACGCAATTTGGGAAAAGAAGCTTTATAGTGGATCTAATTGATTCCATTTTGAAATTATAATTTTTTATAAATGAATTTAGCTTCTTTAAATTAATAATGGTTCTAAACGTACCGTCTGGTTTAGGCACCAAAAACAGGGGAGAGTAAAAACCTCTACCCTGTTGTTCCTCAGGGATGTCAACTAAAACTTTTTTAGCTAATAGGACTCGAATCTCGTCATCGAGAGCCTTTTGCTGAAGTGAGGAATTAAGGCGAGTTATAACAAAGAACTCATAGGGGATCCGAAGGAATTCAATCTTTATTCCTTCCTTGATTATGTTCAAAATCCATGGGTTTAACGTAATTTGTTCCCACTTGGTAAAAAAAAATTTTAATCTACCCCCAACTGGTGGGTCTAAACTCTTAATTTTTATCTCTCCTATATGTTGGCCCTCTGAAGATGGTACCCTTCTGCTTTTCGTCTTTCGTGGCCCATCTGTTCGTTCTGTCCGATTGCCTTCTTCTCCCGAATGGCCGTCTTTTAAAGGTTTTCCTATAAAACGGAATGGGAGAATCACTGAAGGCCTTTTTCCTTTCTTTTGCCTTGGCGAGAATTTCGTCTAAGGCTTTTCCAAAGAGGAACTCACCCTCGCATGGGGTTGCACTAATTTTGGATTTTGATTGTGCATCCCCTTTCCAGCTCTTTATCCACAGCGCGCGTCTGGCGTTATTCACCAGGGCTGCCGACCTCGCTGCCAGTCTTAGGGTGTCCGCTGAAGCGTCTGCCATAAAGGCAGCTGCACCTCTTATCAACGGGATGGCTGCACGCAGTTTCTCCCTTGACACTCTTTGCTCAATCTGCTGGTCTAATTGATCTAGCCATACCAGCATTGATCTAGCCGTACATGTGCTGGCTATTGCGGGTTTGAATACCCCGGTGGTGGATTCCCAGGACCTTTTGAGCGAAGATTCAGCCTTTCGGTCTAATGGGTCTGCTAACAATCCTGCGTCCTTGACCGGGATCGAGGTCTGTTTGGAAGTGGAGGATATGACGGCATCCACCTTTGGTACTTTAGTCCATTTTAATAGATCTTCATCAGTGAACGGGTATTTCCGTTTTGAAGCTGATGGGAGAAAACCCCTCTGGTCGTGTTTCTCCCACTCTCTTTTGATGAGGTCCTTAATTGCCGGTATCACCGGAAATGATCTCCTCTTTTTCTCTGCCAATCCCGCAAACATAATGTCCTGCGCGGTTTGGGCTCCCCTTTCTTCTTCACATCCCATAGTATTTCTAACCGCTTTTACAAGGTTATCTACGCTGTCCAGTGGAAAACATGCGCGTCCTTCCATCTCCGAGGATGACGATGAGGACGTGGATGCGGAGCCTGAGTTTAACTCCTGTTCTTCCTCTGACTCTGAACTAACAGTGACCTGTTTCTTATGACTGGACTCTGCGGGAGTGCTGGCGCGGTTGATGGCTTGTATTTCCTCCCTAATTATGGCTCGGATATCTTTGGAAGATATCGTCGACCCCTGCCTGGTCTCTTTCATGCATTGTTTGCAGAGTTTTTTGGGGTAGGAGTCAGGGAGAGGATCTGAACATAATGCGCATTCTTTATGTTTAGTTTTTTCTTTTTTCTTTGACTGAAGTGAGAGGTCAAAGGTAAAGAGAGAGGGGGGGGAGGGAGGAGGTTAGCTTAATAGGTAGAGTATATACTTTGCACACTCACCCAGTGAAGCTTAATACCGGGTCGGATGGCTGAGACGGTCTGGATCGGGTTTCTGCTGCCTCGCTCCTGCGGGCAGTCTCTGTCCTGGCGCTGCGGTCCCTGGTGGAGTTGCCCCCAGCTGAATCCCCTGCTGGGGTTTGCGACTCTGCGGGGGACGACATGGTTCCAACGATGCAGCGCTGCAGTGATGTTTTATCTTTCTTCTTGTCGTGCCCCCGGAAGTCGCCCTGTCACAGGGCGCATGCGCCGCGTCATCGCCATCCTACCCCGGAAGTTCAACCATTACTTCCGGGGTATAGGAGCGTCGGGTGCCGGCCGGCTTCCGCGCCACCGCTACTCACACGCGCGGCTCGCGCGCTCATGGCCTCACCTCCACGCTTTATCCCCACCGATTGGGGGGGGATCCCCCGGATGCCGGACCGGCCCGGCCCGCTCCCTGGTAAGACCGGGCGGCCCTCCCCGGACCCGGTCATTACCACTATGCCACCAGACGAGGGGGGAGCCGTCAAACGGAATCTCCCCCGACGCTGCTTCCGGACCGCAGCCCCTGCCGTTCCCGAGGAGACCGCACAGGCGGATGCATGGCCCGGGTAAGATCCTGCAGGATCCTGCTCCATTTGGAACAGGAAACCAAAACTGAGGAGGAAAGGCGGACCGCCCCTTTTATCTTTCCTGTAGGGTTTCCTGTTCCAAATGGGCGGATCCGATACCTCCAGTGGGTGCTGTCGTGGCGAAGAGTAAAAAGGGAGATTTTGAATTTCTGCACACACTTGTGGACACTGGACAGTTATGGATTGTGTGAGGCCCACTGAATATCACAGCGCTATGTCACAGGCAGAAATTGGCTAGTGTATCACAAACTACAAGGTGTATGTAGAATTGGGCAGAATAGGAATCTCCCTAGAGTGCAGGTCTGTAAGAACGGAACATGTCCTCGTTTTATTCTCACAGAGTGACACACTGATAGCTTCACTGTGGCTGTGATAACAGCCGTTACACGGTACTGTGTGAGGAGCGTACACCGCTGTATGGTGTGAAAAAATGCACGCTCAGTACCTCAGCAGGACAAAAAAAAAAAAATTGGGATTGCTTTTAAAAAAGCAGTTTGCGGAGCAGTGGGTAAACAGCAATGCAGGAATGTCAGGAAGCCTTAGAAGGCAGCCCAACAACCAACACCACTGATACACCACTATATAGCCTCCCCTTGCACTGCACACACAGTGACTGATGTGTTGTACAGGCAAAATCGCTAGCAGCAGAAGCAGTTTTTTTTTCTTCTCAGCAGGACAAAAAATAAAAAATTGGGATTGCTTTTAAAAAAGCAGTTTGCGGAGCAGTGGGTAAACAGCAATGCAGGAATGTCAGGAAGCCTTAGAAGGCAGCCCAACAACCAACACCACTGATACACCACTATATAGCCTCCCCTTGCACTGCACACACAGTGACTAGTGTGTTGTACAGGCAAAATCGCTAGCAGCAGAAGCAGTTTTTGGTGTCTTCTTCCCTGCCTAACGCTCTCCCTACAAAATCATCAGCAGCAGCAGCAGCTCTCCCTATTCTGAGATCAGCATGAGTAACATGGCGGTCGGCGTGCACGCCCTTTTATACCCCCTGTGATGCCCCCCAAAGCAAGCCAATCACTTGCATGCCCTTCTGAAAGATGGTGGTGACCCGTGCCTATGTCATCACGTTGCCCACAGTGTCCGTGGATCCTGATTGGCTGAAAAAGAGCGCAAAACAAACTTTTGAAACGCGACTTTGGCGCGTAAGTCGCCGACCTCGTGGCCGACCTCATCCTAGGGTCGGGTTTCGTTTCATGAAACCCGACTTTGCCAAAAGTCGGCGACTTTTGAAATTTTTCGACCCGTTTCGCTCAGCTCTAATTATTACTATTGGTGATTATTTTTTCATTTATTTATTTTTTTTTTTTTTCTACCTAGGGATACATTTATTCTACTCCATGCCATTGAGGATTTTTTCCATCGATTTTGTTGAAGAACTAGGTGCTCTGAACAATGAGGTCATTTTTTGAATTTATGTGGATGGCTACGTGCACATAATTAGTATTTCATTCTATAATTAGTTACACTCTTTCTAGACTATAAGATTGTCTGCATACTATTTGCGCAATCTGGTATCTCCAGTGAGAAGGATGTATTATTCTATCTAATCATTTGGTTTTAGGCACTAAATTGTTAATTCTTGTTTCTGTCAGTGCCTTTTAGTACGGTGCGCGGTGTCTACGTCATTCAGGCGGCTGCTGCACTGGACAGCATGTCTGAGTACTGTTCGTCCTCAATATGAATCCCTTCCGGTTTAGACCACCATCTTGGATTGTGGTGACCGGAAGTGGGCGTTCTATACCAGCGCAGAATCTTCAAACAATGGCGGTGAACGCGCTTGGAGTAAAGCTGCACACTGTATTGCTCTCTCGGCCAGGGGTAATGAGACCCCACTTTTTGACCCCTGATGAACCCTCAGCGGACTAAGAGGGGGAAACGCGTCGGGTTTCCATATGCATCAAGTGGCTAATAAGTATAATGTTGTACATTATTTTTGGCAGATCCCTCTGTGGTACTATCTATTCCGATTCAATCTATTGAGCAATTATGTTCTGTTGGTCTAGACTTTGTATGCATTGCTATTTGAATATTGGTGTACCACACTGTATAATCTGAGATGAATTTGGTAGCCTCATTTTTTCATTTATTTCTATTTATGATTTTTGTGAGGTAGCACATTTTTGGTGTGTTTTGTTCTATGCACAGATATTGGATTTGAGCTGGATTTTGTATTTCTGTGAAATAGGGTGATTCTTACCCCCATTTTCAAGGTAATGGCCACCACATGTGCTACATAGGATTTTGTATTCCTGTGAAATAGGGTGATTCTTACCCCCATTTTCAAGGTAGTGGCTGCCGCATGCGCTACATAGGCTGCCTTTAATGTACAAATTCTATACCATTTTCTAATGTTTGTCCGGGGTTCCGGACAAATAAATTAGTATATGTGCTTTTCACTGAATTTTCTTGTAGCCCGTTTTTACTAATTTTGCTATTTGGTAATTGGGTCTGCCATTTGCAGCTTATTAGTATTTTTGTGACTACGAGATAAGTCCTTCTCTAAGCTGCTTGATTTTATCCCCATTTATCATTCTTTTTACTACGAGATAAGTTCTTTTTGGGGTTTTCATACCAATAGAATTACTACGAGATAAGTTCATAGCAATTTAGTATTATCTATGAGACCATTTATGTCTCTTCATTTTTTCGGTATTATAAGTGTGTGTGTGTCTTTTTTTTTTTGTGTCCCTTTTTGTATATGTAGGGAGACGTAGGGGTCATTAGGGATACCGACGTTGAGCGGGGGCGCCATATCGTCTACAACTAGGGTGCCAACCTCCGCGGCTTGGAAGGGTTAAACTAGGGCTGACTAGGGCAATTTAGCTGGTGGCCCATACTGTGTGATAACTGAAGAGAACTAAAATAGTATCTTTATTACCCTTCATTTTTGTCCTCTACCTCTCCTTCTTTTAGTCATTTTCACTAATGTTTTTAGTATTGAATTAAAAGCTAAATTTTAGGGGTTATCTTTGGTTGCTTCTGGTGTTACTACTGACTATATAATCCCATTGATTAGTCTTGAGGTCTGCTAAAGAAATGCCAGCCAGAGAGCGACTTTGAGCTGGCATTGGTTTGCTCATTTCCTCGATGCAGTGGACAGCAGCAGCTAGTGTACTGGCAAGCAGCTGCCCACTGTGCTTTTGCACCCTTCTCCCTCTTTTGCTGTGCTGCTGGGGCAGCGTGACCGCCTCCTTTTCCTCCAAACTGTGCACATCACTAAGATGTCATTCACTCCATTTGTGGTCTACAACCTAATAATCCTCGCATCATCTTTCATCCACTCCTCTACCCTGCCCTTCTTGCCGGGCCATACTTTGCAGAAAGATGCATCAGTTGGCACCTGTGTTTCGTCATTCTCTGAGATGTGCTGCTATGGTCCACTAGCCCAGTACACTAGCCCTCCCACGTAACTCATCCTCCAACATAACAAGTGGTTGGGCATCAGTGCACTCATTCTCTTCCACTTCTGGGGCAGGGCCAAGTGGATGAATCACGGAAACCCAGTCAGCATAGTCATAAAAAAAAAAATAGAAGAGACTGCGGCATGACTTGGGATCCACCCCCTTGGCATGATTTGCAAGGGGTGAGGTGGAAGCCAGATAACCATGGTTCTCATGTGCCCATTATGTACATTCAAATACCACATGTAACCTGAATAGGTATGAAACCCCGCTATGCCAATATCGTGTCACCATAGACAATGAAAGACCTATCACAATAAACTGTGTGCAAAAATTGCAAATATTAAATCCACAGGTGGACTGGAATCATGTCCACTACTCGAATCTGCAAAAGGCCTGGAGCAGCAGCGTGAGAGCCTAGTGGACAGCAAGTCCAATAAGATATCAATTGAAAATCACTTACTCACTGAATCCCAATTGTGAGCAAAGCCCTGGAGATCTGCCTGACCCAGCTGGGTAAAGTGATTGTAACCAGCCAAACTCCCATAAGGCACAAGAATAGCCAAGGGAATATGCCTATGGGCAGCCAAAATAGGCTAAAGCAGAGGTTGAGAACATGGAGCAGGGGTGTGAGGTACGACCCCACGCGTATCGCTTGTTTAAAGCAGCTTCGTCAGGGGAAGTGTACTGACTGACCTGCACACTTCCCCTGACGAAGCTGCTTTAAGCAAGCTGTAACGGGGTCTTCCAAGCTGGGGTACCTCTTTCAGTACCACCCCGTGTTTTCGGAGGTCCACTCTGCGTTGGCTGGAGTCTGAATGAATGACGCTGGCTGGAATTCCTCTGAGTGCATGGGCGCATATAAAAGATCACTCCTTCTCCATGTATTTCCAGTCTGACAACACTTTAGTCACAGGACACAGAATATACCACACAGATACAGAGGGCCGGCCAATAGACAAGCGGCAGGTCAGACATGCATTACAAAAGCCGCAGGTGGCCGGAGCCTGCGGAGGTTTACTGTGGGAATTACAAAGGTGGAGGGAGGGCGGACACTGCTGATACATTAGGGACATGCATCTCAAATGGAACCTATTATATATACATATAACTGCATAACATATTCTGGGTGCTGAGTGGTTCTGAAACACGGCTCCCCTTTTGAGCGACGCGATCGGCATACACAGTCTGATCCTCAACGGATCGGTTTGGGGATGACCGAAGTTTATGGGGTTGGTACAAGTTCCGTTTGTCGACTTAGTCCATCGGCATTACCATTTTGTTTGCCGGGTCTGTAGTGGATGGTGAAGTCCAGAGGTTGTAGGGCTAAACTCCACCGCAGCAATCTGGCGTTGTCTCCAGAGACCCGATTAAGCCAGACTAGGGGATTATGGTCCGTTAGGAGGGAAAACTGTCGTCCATACAAATATGGTTGCAACTTCTTGAGTGCCCATACTACCGCCAGGCACTCCTTCTCGTTGGCCGCATAGCTTACTTCACTGGGCAGTAGTTTCCAACTCAGGTAAGCTACCGGGTGTTCTTGGCCATCCGGCCCGACTTGGCTCAGTACTGCCCCCAATCCAAACATAGAAGTGTCTGTATGAACAAGGAAACGTGTAGTTGGATCGGGTGCGGCCAATACAGGGGTATTGGTGAGGGTGTCCTTTAGTTGGCGGAAGGCTTCCTCACACTCTGAGAGCCAGGTTACCTGGCGGGGTTGGTTCTTACCGGTCAAATCAGTGAGGGGCTTGGCTACGCTGCTGTAATTGGGAACGAATTTCCTGTTATACCCCGCTGTCCCTAGAAACGCCATGAACTGGGTTTTAGTGCGTGGCATGGGCCATTTGGCTATGGCCTCAATCTTGGCTGGTTCTGGTCGCTGTTTCCCACTTCCCACCCAATGCCCTAAATACTGAACCTCTGCTTTGCCCACGTGACACTTGTTTGGGTTCAGGGTGATTCCGGCCTGGTGGATCCTGTCCAATACTGTTTCTAGGTGATTTAGATGCTCTTCCCATGTCACACTGTAGATGGCGATGTCGTCCAGGTAGGCACAAGCATAGTCCTGGAGACCATCCAGAAGCCGGTCAGCCAGCCTCTGGAAGGTCGCCGAGACATTCTTCATCCCAAATGGCATAACTCGAAACTGGAATAAGCCTAACGGGGTGACAAATGCCGACTTGGGAATAGCGTCAGGACTAAGGTGAATCTGCCAGTAGCCTTTGCATAGATCGATGGTGGTCAAATACTTTGCCCCCGCCAGCCGGTCTAACAACTCATCCACACGCGGCATGGGGTATGTGTTGTGAGTTCATTTTCCCCTTCACCATTGAGGTCTGATGAACTCCCTCTTCTGGTGAAGGAAGGTAGTGAGGCTGATTACCAAGCACCTGGGCAGGATGATGATGACTGGGTGACGGGAATTGCTGACTGGATATATGGCAGCCGACGCCCTTCTGCCTTGCTGGTGATCTCTCTGAGGGATTCTAGGAGACCAGTCTGATTCCTGCTCGTCAAAAGCTAAGTTTTCTGCTCTGCTTTTTGCATTTGTGTTTTGGTTTTGTTTTGCCTTGTTTTTCTGGATTTCTGCCATTCCCTGCTGGGGTGAGCTGAATTCCTTTTTGCTCTGTCTTCAGAAAATACCTGAGTACTGATATAGTCTTTTTGAAGCCTAGCGCCTTCAGGGCTTTTTTCCCTATCAGATGTTGGCTCTTGTTTTGATAGGGTTTTGGCTGATTGCAGACAGCAGCTTTTCTGTCCTGTCCTATTTAGTTAGCTTGGGCCCCATCATTTGCTCAGCATATCTTTCTATCTGTGTGAGTGTTTTTTCATCTTGCTTCACCGTCATTATATGTTGGGGGCTGCCTATTGCTTTGGGGTCTGCTCTGGGGCAATTTAGATTTCCCTTTCTGTCTTTAGGCTACGTAGTTCTCCGGCTGTTATTGAGGGGTCTAGGGCACCGTAGGAACCCCCCACGGCTACTGCTAGTTGTTGTTGATAGGTTCAGGGGTCTGCAATCCGATAGCTGCCAACTTCTCTGGTTTTCTGGACTTAGCTAGTATTTCTGTTTTTGCCTCCTACGGTGACTCATTCATAACAGGTATGCATCCGTCACTGTTTTCTCATTGAGCTTACAATAGTCTACACAAAACCGTGTGATGGGACTATCCTTCTTGGGCACTAACACTACGGGGGATGCCCAGGGAATATCTGACTCTTCAATGACCCCTAAACGCAACATCTCTTGTATCTCTTGTCGCATCCCCTCTCGTACAGACTCAGGGACGTGGAAGGGGTTTTGTCGCAGGGGGGTCTGATCCTGGGTCTCAACCTTGTGTTGTGCCAGGCGAGTGTACCCCGGTCTCTCTGAAAACATCCTCTGTCGCAGCCTCAACAACGCCTCCACCTGCTATCTCTCCTGGGGGCCTAGGTCTTCACCCAAGTGTACCTGGTCCCATGTTTTAGACTGAGTCCTTTCCCCTAAGACATCCGGCAAGGGAAGTCTGGCTAAATCCTCTGCTTCAGGTGCACAGATGGCCACTACCTCTTCAGGTCGCTCCCGGTAGGGCTTCAGCATATTCACGTGGAACATGCGGATAACCCTGGGGTCATCACAATCGGCGACATTATAGGTTGTGTCGGCTATTTTCCCCACTACCTGGTAGGGCCCCTGCCATGCAGCTTGAAACTTATTCTGCTTAGTGGGCTCTAACACCAGGACCTTCTGTCCGATTTCCAAGGTGCGCTCTCTGGCCCTCCGATCGTACCATATGCGCTGGCACCGCTGGGTGCCTGCATGTTCTCACGTACAGCCTGAGTCAGCTCCTGTAGGCGGGCCCGGAATTCCAGCACATAGGGTACAATAGGTACCCTTTCTATGAGGCCCTCCCCTTCCCAGTGTTCCAGCACTAAGTCTAGGGGTCCCCTTACCCGTCTCCCGTATACCAGCTCGAACGGGGAGAACCCCGTGGATTCTTGGGGCACCTCCCGATAGGCAAACAGGAGGTGTGGCAAGAATTTCTCCCAGTCCCTGTAGGTCCTGGTAAAAGTCCCAATGAGCTGTTTTAATGTCCCGTTAAAGCGTTCACACAACCCATTGGTTTGTGGGTGGTACGGGGCGCTTCTAATGGACTTTACGCCGCACAGCTTCCACAGTTGGTTGGTCACCTCTGCTGTAAACTGGGTACCCTGGTCCGAGATGATCTCCCGGGGAAATCCAACCCGTGAGAAAACCTGGAGCAGGGCGGCCGCCACCGTCTCTGCCAGTATGTTAGGTAACGCAACCGCCTCTGGATACCGTGTGGCATAATCTACCACTGTCAATATATACTTTTTCCCGGACGGACTGGGTTTGGCTAACGGCCCTATCAGATCGACCGCTACTCGGCTAAATGGTTCCTCCACAATGGGGAGGGGGCGTAATTTGGCCTTGCACCGATCCCCCCTCTTGCCAATGCGCTGACAACTGTCACAGGTCTGGCAGTACTGACGAACATCATAGGTTACCCCTGGCCAAAAGAAGTTTTGTGTCAGACGATGCCTGGTGCGACTGACGCCGAAGTGCCCGGCCAAGGGTATATCATGAGAGATTAGCAGTAGCTCCTGCCTATACTTCTTGGGAACTACCAGCTGTTGTTTTATAGTGGGGCTCGTCCCTGTGTGGTGCTGCTCTGTGATCCGGTAGAGGAGTCCCTGCTTCCATACAAACTGTTCCCCTTCTAGTACTCCTCTTCCCTCCTGTGCCTTCCCACGATATCCCTCCAATGAAGGATCCTCAAGTAACTCCCTCTTAAATTCAACTGGGGTGGCCCAAGAAATGTGTCTGGCTATGGGAATACGTGCAGGGCTGGGATGCCTTACCTGGGCCTCCTCTGAGTGTGATTCCGCCTCCGCAGCTCGAGCTTGTCTCCCGGTGGTCACAGGAAAGGTCTCAGCCAGAGGGGCCACCGAGAATGCAGACAACATGGGCCCCAAGTCATTTCCCAGCAAGACGTCTGCAGGCAAATCCTCCATCAAGCCGACCTCAACAAGGCCATCCCCGACTCCCCAGTTCAGGTGAATCCTGGCAGTGGGTAGTTGATGTATGGTTCCCCCTGCTACACAGACTGCCACTGTCCGGTCCATCTTCTCTTGGTCCCGGATGAGATGAGGCTTCACAAGGGTTAAAGTTGCTCTGGAATCTCTTAGACCCTGCATACGTTTCCCATTAACCCACACGACCTGTCAATGCTGTTGTCGATTATCTGCCCGGGCTGCCTGCACGGGGTCTACTTCATGCAGCACTTCCTCCATCTCTTCCACCCCTTGGTTAGTCGTAGCCCCCAATGCCGGGTCAGCTTCGCTTTGGTAGCAGTGTACAGCAGCCCGGCTGAAGATAGCTGTTCCCGCCTTTGGCCACTGGGTATGCCGAGTCCGGTTGGGGCATTGTCTTTGCAGGTGGCCCAGCTGACGGCAGGTGTGGCATCGCGCCCCAGGGGGACTGTGGTAGGCCGGGTTTCTAGCTGATCCCCCTACCATCTTCGGTGGTTTGGGGCCCTCCATGTCCATGGGCGGGCCCCTAGTGACCACCTTTGATCCGGAGAACTGCGGCCTCCTGGCATCATGATGTTCATCGGCCAGACGAGCGGCTTCCTCAAGAGTCGTTGGCCGCCTGTACCGAAGCCATTCCTGTGTCTCGGGGTTTAGTCCATTAAAGAATCGTTCTAACAGGAAGAGCTGGAGGACGTCCTCCTTAGTGGTTGCTTGGCTCCCTTGTACCCACTGTAGCAGTGACCGCCATAATTTACAGGCCCATTCAGCGTGGGTATCGGTTACGCGTTTTATAAGTCCGCGGAACTTTTGGCGGTAGGCCTCTGGTGTCAGCGCATACCGGGCCAAGATCACTTCTTTGATCCACTCATAGTCCATACAGTCCTCATCAGGTACCTTGCGATAGGTGTCCACTGCCCGGCCTGTCATCTTGCTGGCCAGAATCTGAACCCGTTCCTCCGGCTTTACTTGATGAAGGGCACACTGCCACTCAAAGTCCTGCAGAAAGCCATCAATGTCTTCCTCTGCCTCCCCCAACTGTCGGAAGGCATTGTACTGGATCTTTTTGTGGCTTACTGTTGAAGGTACCTGGTCGAAGGCCAGAGCTCCCCCTGCTCGCTGACTCTCCCCTCTCAGCTCTGCCATCTCCATCTTGGCCAGCTCCACTTTGGTCTGCTCTGCCATTTCCATCTTGGCTAGCTCTATCCTGGTCCGCTCGGCCATCTTTTCCTTCAGATCAGTACGCACATCAGCCATCACCTCTCGTATGATCTCTACTGCAGGGTTTGGGCCATTGAACGCCAGTCTGTTCTTTACCTCCCTCTGGAATTCGGTCTCCTCCACGTTCACATTGGGGGGGCACTGCACTGTCGTGTTCCATGATGGCTTCTATCAAATCCACTTTTGTTTTGTTGCTGGCGATCAACCCTCGGGCTTCCACCAGATCTTTTAATGTAGTCCTCTTTAACTTCTGGTATTTATTTTCCATTCATTCCTTTCCTCCTGTAGAAGGGGTATCAAATCCCGCTGTCTGCCACCAGTGTAACGGGGTTTTCTAAGCTGGGGTACCTCTTTCAGTACCACCCCGTGTTTTCGGAGGTCCGCTCTGCGTTGGCTGGAGTCTGAATGAATGACGCTGGCTGGAATTCCTCTGAGTCCATGGGCGCATATTAAAGATCACTGCTTCTCCATGTATTTCCAGTCTGACAACACTTTACTCACAGGACAAAGAATATATCACACAGATACAGAGGGCCGGCCAATAGACAAGCGTCAGGCCAGACATGCATTACAAAAGCCGCAGGTGGCCGGAGCCTGCGGAGGTTTACTGTGGGAATTACAAAGGTGGAGGGAGGGCGGACACTGCTGATACATTAGGGACATGCATCTCACATGGAACCTATTATATATACATATAACTGCACAACATATTCTGGGTGCTGAGTGGTTCTGTAACACAAGCGATATGCGTGGGGTCGTTCCTCACACCCTACGCGTATTTTACCTCACAAAATCAATCCTATGTGATCCCCTGCTGTAATGTCAGTATTGTCTTTTGCTTCCTCCCCCACCCAGTAGATGTGGTATGCTCCATACACGGTCAGACACAGACAATTTTTAAAATGAACTTTTGTTCATGGGAAAACACCTTTAATGTTACCGGCTTCCTCTGCCTGTAGACACATAGCGCATCTGCTGCCGGGATCAGCCGAATGGTTCACTGCGCCTGCGTGGAATTCGTACAGGTGCAGTAAATCAGACCTCTGCCATCTTTGTGCTGACAGATAGCGGCGGTCACATTAAAACTGTGCATGCTCTCCTCTGTACAAAGATGGCGGCAGTCAGTGAATCATTCGGCTGATCCCAGCGGCGGCGTGTTCGCGATGGTGTTATGCTGGTGGTACCGCGCAAGAGGCTGCATACGGCGTATACAGAGAGTGTGTGTGTGTGTGGTGCATACAGCATATACAGTGTGTGTGATTCGTATGGCGTATACAGTGTGTGTTGTGCATACAGCGCATACAGTGTGTGTGCACACAGCGTATACAGTGTGTGTGTAGTGCGTACGGCGTATATAGTGTGCGGTGCGTACAGCGTATACAGTGTGTGTGTGTTTGTGTTGCGTACTGAGTATACAGTGTGTGTTTGTGTGTGTGGTGCGTACGGCGTATACAGTGTGTGTGTTTTGCGCATACAACGTGTGTGGTGTGTACGGCGTATACAGTGTGTGTAGTGCGTACAGCATATACAGTGTGTGTGGTGCATACAGCATATACAGTGTGTGGTGCATATGGCGTATACAGTGTGTGTGGTGCATACGGCGTATACAGTTGTGTGTGTGGTGCATACGGCATATACAGTGTGTGTGTGCGGTGCGTACGGCATATACAGTGTGTTTGTATGTGTGTTCCGCTGGTGGTACTACACAAGAGGCTGATCTTAATTGTTCCCAGCATTGTTGCTCCTGGGATCTGTTGTAGCCATTCTTCCAACTTTCCAGCTTAGGGGGTCATTGCTCCAAGTGCTCCTATCACCACTGGAATCACTGTTGCCTTCACCTTCCACATCTTCTCCAGTTCTCCTTTGAGGCCCTGGTATTTCTCCAGCTTCTCATATTCCTTCTTTCTGATGTTGCTGGCACTTGGCAGTGCCACATCTATTATCATTGCTGTCTTCTGATCCTTGTCTACTATCACAATGTCTGGTTGGTTAGCCAACACCTGCTTATCCATCTGGATCTTGAAATCCCACAGGATTTTATCCCTTTCATTCTCCACCACTTTCTCTGGTGTCTCCCACCTGGACTTAGGGGGACTTAGCCCATATGCTGTGCAGATGTTCCTGTATACAAATTCCTGCTACTTGGTTGTGGCATTTGGTATACGCTGTTCCTGCTTGCATTTTGCAAGCTGCCACTATGTGTTGGGCAGTTTCTGAGGTTTCTTTGCATAGTCTGCACATTGGGTCTTATCTTGTGTGGTAGATTCATGTTTTTATGGATCTGGTACTGGTATGATTAGTGCCTCTGTGCGGTGTCTGAGTCCAGCTTTCTCCAGCCATTGGTAGGATTTCTCCATGTCAGCCACTTCCGTTATCTGTCAATGGTACATCCTGTCAGGAGCCCCGCACTGCACTTGCTCACTGAGCCAGTGCGGGTATCCTGAGTACAAAAACAGTGCTCAAAGATACCTGTGGAGCAGAGCAGCAGCGGTGACAATGCGTGCTTCAGAGTATCAGGACCTGAAGCACATGACTGCTGGGGGTGTGGCCTAAGCTCCACAGAACTAGGAGCTGCAGGGAAACTCCTAGAAAGGTAACGACAGGACAATGTTACCAAGGGGCATAGACAGAGACAGAAACCAGATGAAGCCAGGGTCAAAGCACAAGATAGCAATACAGTACCAAAAGGTTAGACAGAATGGATTGTCAGGACGTAGCAATAGATCAGAAAACCAGAACGGGCAATAGACAGTACAATAGGGACAAACTGTAACGGAGTAACGATAGCCAAGCCAGGAGGTCAGAACCGGAGAAGACAATAGTACCAAAGCGAGAGACGGAGTACAGAGTGAGGGAACAGACCGGGTCATACACGGGAAGCAAACAAGCAACGCAGAATACACGCACGCCAGGGGTCAGACACACCAGAACAACAGTATAGCTGACAGAGAACCCTGGTAAAGAGTGAGTATAAATACCCCTCCCACATCCAGAAAGAGGCCACGAACACTTAACCCTGTGAGTGCAGGACAAGAACCCTGTTCAAACCATGACACATCCCATGCAGCGGTTTGTCTTGCCAAGGAGCTTCATGTTCCTGTTCTTCCTTCCAGATCTGTTGTTGTTGCTGCCTTAGGCATTCTCTCAGCATCTCATCTTTTGGTGCCATTTTTCTGATCTATTCCTGGGTACTCCTTGTTTCATCCGTGAAGGTCGCTTGGATGCTCTTCAAGCCTCGACAACCCTCCTTTCTGTTGGCATACAATCTTTGGGTGCCAGACTTCGGGTGGAAACCTCTATGCATTGTGAGGAGCTTTTGAGTCTTCACATCTGCTGCTTCCATCTCTTCTTTTGGCAAGCACACTATGCCAGCAGGGTATCTGATAACTGGCAGGGCATATGTGGATTTTATTCTTCCCTATATGTATATAGTGTTGTAGTGCAGGTGATACGCAGTGATCAACAGTGACAATATACACAGGAGCTCTGTATATAGTGTCACTGAACAGATAATATAGTGATCACCGGTGACTGTCATTATACACAGGACCTTTGTATATAGCATACAGTGTATAGTGTCAGTGTAATAAAAAGAGAGAAGAGCCAGCACTGCCAGTGGTCAGAACGCATAACATGAGGTGCATATGCACATATCTTACTGCATTCAAAATGAGACATTTAGCAAAATATTGATCAATATATTGAGCCACCCCGCCACGCCAAGGCAATCTCATATGGGGGGTCCTACTCTACATTTTTATTATTCACTGTGCCATTGCGGCCTCCTAAATGTTTTAAAAGCAAGACCATATCAAATGCAATCCATACCTGAAGCATATCTGCATCACTCCCGTGCAGCCAGATGGAGCAGGTGCAGATGAAGGCCAACCAGGTCTGAACACAGACATCTCAGGTTTGACCTCCACACACTGCCCAACCAGCAAACACCGATGAAGGGCAATGCAGGCCCAGACATGGATGCAAAAATAAATAAAGCCTGGGGCAGGGCGGGGCTGCCGTGAGTGTGCACAGCAGCCTAGATCAATCACAATAAACACAGAAAAGATGGCGAACATGACCCAGCGTGCACGGCAACAGTGGTGGTCAGCCACAAAACCAATTTGCAATAAAAAGAGAGAAGAGGAGCTTTTGAGTCTTCACATCTGCTGCTTCCATCTCTTCTTTTGGCAAGCACACTATGCCAGCAGGGTATCTGATAACTGGCAGGGCATATGTGGATTTTATTCTTCCCTATATGTATATAGTGTTGTAGTGCAGGTGATACGCAGTGATCAACAGTGACAATATACACAGGAGCTCTGTATATAGTGTCACTGAACAGATAATATAGTGATCACCGGTGACTGTCATTATACACAGGACCTTTGTATATAGAATACAGTGTATAGTGTCAGTGTACAGGTAACACACTGACTCACCGGTGACGTCTCTAGTTGAAGTCCTTCATCTTCGCTTTTCATCTTCATCCAGCGCATACCATACCATTCAGCGCATACCATAACACTTCTTTCAGCCAGGACTACTCTCAGCAGAAAATAACACAGTTATCTAAAGCACATTCCCCAATTTTTCCCCAACCTCTACACTATGCCAGATAAAGAAAAAACGTGACCGTGTCGCCCTGCACAGTAACAGGACCTCTCCTCCCCCACACTGAAAACAGTATCCTCAAAAATAATATACATGGTAACATAGTAACACAGTTATTAAGGTTGAAGGGAGACTTTAAGTCCATCTAGTTCAACTCATATCCTATCCTAACCTGCCCTAACATGTTGATCCAGAGGAAGGCAAAAAAAACCCATGTGGCCAACAATAAGCTTCACATTGGGGAAAAAAAATTTCTTCCCGACTCCACATACGGCAATCAGACTAGCTCCCTGGATCAACGCAATATTAAGGAAACTAGTGTATATACCCTGTAATATTATACTTTTCAAGAAAGGCATCCAGTCCCTTCTTAAATTTTAGTAGGGAATCACTCATAACTAGAGTTGAGCGACTTTTGGTTTTTTAGGGTCGAGTTTTGTTTCGTGAAACCCGACTTTTCCAAAAGTCGGGTCGAGCAAGATCGAAACACGAAACCCAATGTAAGTCAATGGGGAATAAAAGTCGGCAGTGAGAGGAGGACAGGAAACACACCTACAGTGCCCATTTGAATGCCAAAAGCATCAATTCTTCTTACTTAAGCTTGTCATCCTTAATTAACTTCATAATATAAGTTACGCACTGAAAAATGAGGGTTATTTGGCTAAAGTTGTGGGGGGAGGGCTGGCTGCAGGTTTTCATGTGCCCTGGGCGAAAGAGCGCCCCTTTAACACATACCACAACTCATCATGCTCCGATACGGCAGAGAAATAGCGGTATAGTACAATGAAAAATACTTCACTTTTTACATCTCATGATGAGGCCCATCTATTTCTCCATACAGAATCATTGGTCCCATATAATGTTTGAAACAGTATATGATGAGCTCCACATAATGCTACAGTATATGTTGGTCCCCATGGATGAAGCTCCACTGTCTTATGGGCCCAAATAATGCTCCAAACATAATGGGCCCCATTTCTAATGCTCTAGTGTATAATGGGCCCTGTAAATGCTGCTCCAGTGTCTGATGTCCACCTTTGGAATGTTCCAGTGTATGGTGGGCCCCATCTATCATTCTCCAGAGTATAGTGCTCCCCAAAAATTGCTGTCCCAACATTGAAAACAATCAAATAAGTCTCCTCGCTAGGGAATCCCTGTACTTGTCTGGACTCCTCGTCGTCCCCATCTTCCATCTCACTGCACAGTATTTCAACTTTGCAAGTGCTGTGATCCTGAGCAAGCAGGGGGGGGCCCACTCGTTGGCGACGGCACTGGCACAGGGCCCCCGATAGTACGGTGGTGTGTCTGATGGCGGGTGGGCCGAACCTGCACTTTCATCTGCAGCTTCCTCTTTGTCACCGTGTAAGATGGAACTGTATATGGGAAGGGTAACCTGAGTTTCATCAGGGTCAGATTCAGGTCGTGTAGCGTGCGAGGGGAATGTAGTGGTCTGGGTCAATGTACCAGCAGATTCATCGAGCAGTGGCTGGGCATCAGTGCACTTGTGTTGCCCCCAGGAGTACGGTCGCCACAGTGGCATTACCTTCTTCCTAGGGAGTGTGATGTCATGCTTGGGAGCAACGAACGATCTCTCTAGCAGGTTAACTGACTGGGCGGCGTTATTCCCACGAGTCATGACCCTCCAAACAGCGTTCATGAAGGCAAAGTGTTTGTTTTACGTGGGCAGTATGGTTGCAAAGCTGAACCTTAAAGGAATGTCCAGAAGGGCACCACCAGGAGTGGAGCCTACGGTTAAATTCGACTCCACCTGGGAAACCTCAAACATGCCAGCTACAGAACAGATGCACACATTGCAAGCTTAATTCCGTTAACGAACGAGACGCCGGCATGCCCCGCGGTCCGAGTCCGGCTTACTAGAGGGACACGTGAGGCTCTGGCACATGAGATTGGCCAATAACTGGTATGTCATGCCCTTACATGTCCGTGGCTGCATGTGCGCTACACTGAAAAGGCCAGCGTTTGTCGCTTACAGGTGCAGATAACCCGCTGAACAACGTCAGTGATGGGGATCACTGATTACAATTATTACCCGCGAACAATGATTTCCAAGTAAGTGCAGGTCAACCGCAGTTCCGGAATTAGGCCTAACCGTCATTCATGAAAAAATGAAAAACTTACGTGTGCAAACCACAGGTGCTGTAGCTTGCTTAACAGCTCGCCAGCCGTTCTCACGCCCAGTATGGATTACACGTGATTGCACAAAGGTGAGAAAGGGTACCGTATCCCCAGATAACATGTATGGATAGCGTACACATTCAAAATATATGTCTATACATCAGGAGGCAGGCTCAGACGGTGTTAGGCCCAGTATGGATTGCACGTGATTGCACAAAGGTTAGAAAGGGTACCGTATCCCCGGATAACATGTATGGACAGCGTACACATTCAAAATATATGTCTATACATCAGGAGGCAGGCTCAGATGGTGTTAGGCCCAGTATGGATTGCACGTGATTGCACAAAGGTTAGAAAGGGTACCGTATCCCCGGATAACATGTATGGATAGCGTACACATTCAAAATACATGTCTATACATCAGGAGGCAGGCTCAGACGGTGTTAGGCCCAGTATGGATTGCACGTGATTGCACAAAGGTTAGAAAGGGTACCGTATCCCCGGATAACATGTATGGACAGCGTACACATTCAAAATATATGTCTATACATCAGGAGGCAGGCTCAGATGGTGTTAGGCCCAGTATGGATTGCACGTGATTGCACAAAGGTTAGAAAGGGTACCGTATCCCCGGATAACATGTATGGATAGCGTACACATTCAAAATACATGTCTATACATCAGGAGGCAGGCTCAGACGGTGTTAGGCCCAGTATGGATTGCACGTGATTGCACAAAGGTTAGAAAGGGTACCGTATCCCCGGATAACATGTATGGATAGCGTACACATTCAAAATATATGTCTATACATCAGGAGGCAGGCTCAGACGGTGTTAGGCCCAGTATGGATTGCACGTGATTGCACAAAGGTTAGAAAGGGTACCGTATCCCCAGATAACATGTATGGATAGCGTACACATTCAAAATATATGTCTATACATCAGGAGGCAGGCTCAGACGGTGTTAGGCCCAGTATGGATTGCACGTGATTGCACAAAGGTTAGAAAGGGTACCGTATCCCCGGATAACATGTATGGATAGCGTACACATTCAAAATATATGTCTATACATCAGGAGGCAGGCTCAGACGGTGTTAGGCCCAGTATGGATTGCACGTGATTGCACAAAGGTTAGAAAGGGTACCGTATCCCCGGATAACATGTATGGATAGCGTACACATTCAAAATATATGTCTATACATCAGGAGGCAGGCTCAGACGGTGTTAGGCCCAGTATGGATTGCACGTGATTGCACAAAGGTTAGAAAGGGTACCGTATCCCCAGATAACATGTATGGATAGCGTACACATTCAAAATATATGTCTATACATCAGGAGGCAGGCTCAGACGGTGTTAGGCCCAGTATGGATTGCACGTGATTGCACAAAGGTTAGAAAGGGTACCGTATCCCCGGATAACATGTATGGATAGCGTACACATTCAAAATATATGTCTATACATCAGGAGGCAGGCTCAGATGGTGTTAGGCCCAGTATGGATTGCACGTGATTGCACAAAGGTTAGAAAGGGTACCGTATCCCCAGACAACATGTATGGATAGCGTACACATTCAAAATATATGTCTATACATCAGGAGGCAGGCTCAGACGGAGTTAGGCCCAGTATGGATTGCACGTGATTGCATAAAGGTTAGAAAGGGTACCGTATCCCCGGATAACATGTATGGATAGCGTACACATTCAAAATATATGTCTATACATCAGGAGGCAGGCTCAGACGGTGTCAGGCACAGTATGGATTTGACGGCCCAGACTACACAGCGGAGGAGCAGGGAGAGGTAAAGATTGCAAATGCTGGGGCCCTGCCCAAGCAAGGGGGGCCCACTCGTGGGCGTCGGTACTGGCACTGGGCCCCTCATAGTACGGCGGTGTGTCTGACGGCGGGTGTGCACCACCACCGTCAGAGACACTTGATTGCACTATGAAGGACCCTGTGCCAGTGCCCGCGCCCAAGAGTCGGCCTACCCACCTGTCCAGGGCAACAGCACTCGCACGGTGTCGTGCGCTAGGTGGTGACCCCGGCCATGGGGGGGGGAGGCAGCACAGTTAGGGAGTTTTAGAAAGTGGCATATGTTGATGTTGGACATTCAGCTGATGCAAAAGGTGAAATAGGTCAAGTCCCAGGAAGAGGTGGACCAAAGCAAGCCATTTTTCTGTCACCCTATGTGTCATCAGGGGAAGGTGGGACAAAATACTTGGAAACCCATGCTTGGTTCATTTTAATGAAGGTTAGATCATCCACATTTTGGGTTGACAGACGGGTCCTTTTTTCTGTCAGGATTGATCCAGCTGCACTGAAGACTCTTTCCGATAGCACACTTGCAGCTGGGCAAGCGAGCTCCTGTAAGGCATATTGTGCCAATTCAGGCCAGGTGTCCAGTTTAGCAGCCCAATAGTCAAAGGGGAATGACCTGTGTGGGAGAACATCGATATGGGAGGAAAAGTAGTTTGTAACCATAGTTGACAACTGCTGTCTCCTGTCACTTTCCATCGATGCAGTATTACCAGTTGTGTGAGCGGTACTTGAAAAATCAGTCCACAACATTGTCATGAAACCCCTGTCTCCAACGCCACTTCTGCTGTGTGCACCACGAACACCTCTGCCAAGCTGCCCCCGGCCCGTACGGCTCGTGTGAGAACCATCACCGCTGCTGTGTGCTGGGAATGCCTCAAGCAACCGATTTACCAGAGTTGCTTGTTTATTAGCCAATATTAGGTCAAGGTTCTCCTGTGGCATGATGTTTTGTAATTTGCCTTTATAGCGTGGATCCAGGATGCTGGCCAACCAGTAGTCGTCATCGTTCATCATTTTGGCAATGCGGGGGTCCCTTTTTAGGATCTGCAAGGCATAATCTGACATGTGGGCCAATGTTCCCGGTGTCAATGATGCACTGCGAGTGCTGGTTGGAGGAGCACTTTCTGGCAAATCCACATCCCTCCAGTCACGCACAAACCCTGTACCAGACCTTGCCACGCCAACATTTTCACTTGCCCCACGAGATGCATCCTCCTCCCCTAAGTAATCATCCCCATCATCCTCCTCCTCCTCCTCTTCTTCCTCCACCTCGTCCAGGAGAGGTCCCTGAGCAGACAATGGCTGAATGTCATCAAGGATTCCCTCCTCCTCTTCCTCCTCATCAACATTGGCTGCAGAAGCCTGCTCCTTATGGTGCGTCAAAGTTTGCATGAGCAGACGCATAAGTGGGATGCTCATGCTTAGGATGGCGTCATCTGCACTTACCAGCCGTGTGCATTCCTCAAAACACTGAAGGACTTTACAGAGGTCTTTCAGCTTCGACCACTGCACACCTGTCAACTCCATGTCTGCTCTCAAAGTGCCTGGCAGTGTATCCTCCCACAAATGCATTATGGCCTGCCTCTGCTCGCACAGCCGCTCCACCATGTGCAGGGTGGAGTTCCACCTTGTTGCAATGTCGATAATGAGGCGGTGGTTGGGAAGGTGGAGCAATCGCTGCAGCTTCTGCATACGAACGGAGTGTACAGGCGACCGGCGGATGTGCGCGCACAGTCTTTGCATCTTCTGGAGCAGGTCTTAACTCCGGATAATTTTTGAGGAAGCACAGCACCACCAGGTTCAAGGTGTGAGCCAAGCAAGGTATGTGGCTGAGTTTTGAAAGGGCTATGGCTGCCACAAAATTACGCCCGTTATCACTAACTACCTTGCCTGCCTCAAGATGTACACTGCCCAGCCATGACTCAGTTTGTCGCTGAAAGTACTCGGCCAGCACCTCGGCGGTGTGTCTGTCGCCCAAACACATCATCTGCAACACTGCCTGCTGACGCTTTCCACTAGCTGCTCGATAGGGGGACACCTTGTGTGCAACAGTGGCAGCTGCAGATGGAGTGCTCGTACGACTGCGCTCTGTGGACGAGCTTTCGCTTCTGGAGGAGGAGGAGGAGGAGGAGGGTCGAATGCCTACAGACAACTGTTTCCTATACCGTGGGCTAGGCAGCACTGTCCCACCACCGCTGTCCCCTGTGGACCCTGCATCCACCACATTAACCCAGTGCGCAGTGATGGACACGTAACGGCCCTGGCCATGCCGACTGGACCATGCATCAGTTGTGAGGTGTACCTTTCCGCTCACTGACTGCTTGAGTGCATGGACAATGCGGTCTTTCACATGATGGTGGAGGGCTGGGATGGCTTTGCGAGAGAAGAAGTGGCGACTGGGTAGGTCATAGCGTGGTACTGCATAGGCCATGAGTTCGCGGAAAGCTGCGCTTTCCACCAACCGAAAGGGCATCATCTCAAACGAGATTAGTTTGGCAATGTGGGCGTTCAAACCCAGTGTACGCGGATGAGAGACTGAGTACTTTCTTGACCTACTCATAGTGTCTGGGAGGGTGAGCTGGACTTGAGAGCTGCATATGGTGGAAGTAGCGGTGGACAGGGCGGACTGAGAGAGGGTTGATGATGGTGATGGTGTTGGTGTTCTTTCTGATGGCCTAGAATCAGTCTTTCGTTGATAAAACAGTGGGATTCCCTGACTGCTGTGGCCTTGCAACGACACCTCAACATTTGCTGCTGTGCTAACCGGTGGGCTTACAGTGGGGGAAACAATGTAGTGTTGCTGACTACCTTCGTTGTGATCAGTTGCACATGAGGTTTGGTGTTGTGTCCACGCTTGCAAGTGCATGGTGGTTAAATGTCTAAGCATGCAACTGGTATTCAAATTTTTCAGATTTTTCCCTCGGCTAAAGGTCTTTGCACACTTCTTACAGATAACCTTGGCCTGATCATTAGGATTTTGTTCAAAAAAGTGCCACACTGCACTCTTTCTACTATGGAAGACATTTTGCGTCCTTGCACGCTGTGCTATTTTGACCGTCTGGCCAAGAAGTCCAGCAACTTTTCGGCTTTTTGTAACCCGTTTTTGGACTGCTCCGTGCCTGCCAGATAACAGCTGTTGCGATGTCGATGCCTGCGGCGGATGCTCCTCCTCCTCTTCTGAGCTATTGGCAGTGGCACCCTCTTCCCCCAATGGATGCCAATCTGGGTCAACACCTGGGTCATCCATCACCTCCTCTTCAATGTCATGTGCACCTTCCTCTGTGTCACAGTGTATGGTGGTATAGTGTGCGGGAAGGGGCACCTGAGTCTCATCAGGGTCAGAATCTGGCTCTGTACACTGCGAGGTCAATGTAGTGCTCTGAGTGAATGTACCAGCAGAATCATCCATCAGCGGCTGTGCATCAGTGCACTCCATGTCAGATTCATCTTGGCCTGGGTAATTCACCATTTCACTTGATAATCCAGGCATGGTATGTGAAAACAGCTCCATGGAGTAATCAGTAGTATGGCCTGCGTCATCCTTCAATCTTGGTTGGGGTGAAGGACACAAGGAAAGGTGTGATTCATGAACATGAGCCTCCAATGACGACTCAGTGCTTTTACTTTTTACAACTGAAGAAGAGGAGGCGATAGAGCTGGAGGCTGAGTCAGCAATGTAAGACAAAACTTTTTCCTGATGCTCTGGCTTTAAAAGCGGTTTGCCAACTCCTAGAAAACTAAGCCTTCGAAGCCTTATGGAGCCAGACGATGACGCAGGCTCAACACCTCCTGCATTCGGTCCTATTTTGCTCTTGCCACTACCATCAGATCCACCACCAACACCATCATTACCAGCTGCCAACCCCCGCCCAATTCCACGGCCTCTTCCACCAGCCTTCCTCATTTTTGGTAAAAATGTAGACAAAATCCAACAAACTATATAGTAATGTAAAACAAGGTACAAGGTGTCTATAGGACAGGGGAGATTTTGAATTTCTGCTCACACTAGTGGACACTGGACACTTTTGGATTGTGTGAGGCCCAATGAATATCTGAGCGCTATGTGACAGGCTCGATGGCACAGCTGTGACCAAAGTGACTAGAGGATAAGTGAGATTTTGAATTTCAGCAGACACTTGTGGACACTGGACACTTTTGGATTGTGTGAGGCCCAATGAATATCTGAGCGCTATGTGACAGGCTCAATGGCACAGCTGTGACCAAAGTGACTAGAGGATAAGTGAGATTTTGAATTTCAGCAGACACTTGTGGACACTGGACACTTTTGGATTGTGTGAGGCCCAATGAATATCTGAGCGCTATGTGACAGGCTCGATGGCACAGCTGTGACAAAAGTGACGAGAGGATAAGGGAGATTTTGAATTTCTGCAGACACTTGTGGACACTGGACACTTTTGGATTGTGTGAGGCCCACTGATATCTGAGCGCTATGTCACAGGCTCGATGGCACAGCTGTGACAAAAGTGACTAGAGGATAAGTGAGATTTTGAATTTCAGCAGACACTTGTGGACACTGGACACTTTTGGATTGTGTGAGGCCCAATGAATATCTGAGCGCTATGTGACAGGCTCGATGGCACAGCTGTGACAAAAGTGACGAGAGGATAAGGGAGATTTTGAATTTCTGCAGACACTTGTGGACACTGGACACTTTTGGATTGTGTGAGGCCCAATGAATATCTGAGCGCTATGTGACAGGCTCGATGGCACAGCTGTGACAAAAGTGACGAGAGGATAAGGGAGATTTTGAATTTCTGCAGACACTTGTGGACACTGGACACTTTTGGATTGTGTGAGGCCCACTGATATCTGAGCGCTATGTGACATGCTCGATGGCACAGCTGTGACCAAAGTGACTAGAGGATAAGGGAGATTTTGAATTTCAGCAGACACTTGTGGACACTGGACACTTTTGGATTGTGTGAGGTCCACTGATATCTGAGCGCTATGTCACAGGCTCGATGGCACAGCTGTGACAAAAGTGACTAGAGGATAAGGGAGATTTTGAATTTCAGCAGACACTTGTGGACACTGGACACTTTTGGATTGTGTGAGGCCCACTGATATCTGAGCGCTATGTCACAGGCTCGATGGCACAGCTGTGACAAAAGTGACTAGAGGATAAGGGAGATTTTGAATTTCAGCAGACACTTGTGGACACTGGACACTTTTGGATTGTGTGAGGCCCACTGATATCTGAGCGCTATGTGACAGGCTCGATGGCACAGCTGTGACCAAAGTGACTAGAGGATAAGGGAGATTTTGAATTTCTGCACACACTTGTGGACACTGGACACTTTTGGATTGTGTGAGGCCCACTGATATCTGAGCGCTATGTCACAGGCTCGATGGCACAGCTGTGACAAAAGTGACTACAGGATAAGGGAGATTTTGAATTTCAGCAGACACTGGACACTTTTGGATTGTGTGAGGCCCAATGAATATCTGAGCGCTATGTGACAGGCTCGATGGCACAGCTGTGACCAAAGTGACTAGAGGATAAGGGAGATTTTGAATTTCTGCACACACTTGTGGACACTGGACACTTTTGGATTGTGTGAGGCCCACTGAATATCTGAGCGCTCTGTCACAGGCTCGATGGCACAGCTGTGACCAAAGTGACTAGAGGATAAGGGAGATTTTGAATTTCTGCACACACTTGTGGACACTGGACACTTTTGGATTGTGTGAGGCCCACTAAATATCTGAGCGCTCTGTCACAGGCTCGATGGCACAGCTGTGACCAAAGTGACTAGAGGATAAGGGAGATTTTGAATTTCTGCACACACTTGTGGACACTGGACACTTATGGATTGTGTGAGGCCCGCTGAATATCACAGCGCTATGTCACAGGCAGAAATTGGCTAGTGTATCACAAACTACAAGGTGTATGTAGAATTGGGCAGAATAGGAATCTCCCTAGAGTGCAGGTCTGTAAGAACGGAACATGTCCTCGTTTTATTCTCACAGAGTGACACACTGATAGCTTCACTGTGGCTGTGATAACAGCCGTTACACGGTACTGTGTGAGGAGCGTACACCGCTGTATGGTGTGAAAAAATGCACGCTCAGTACCTCAGCAGGACAAAAAAAAAAAATTGGGATTGCTTTTAAAAAAGCAGTTTGCGGAGCAGTGGGTAAACAGCAATGCAGGAATGTCAGGAAGCCTTAGAAGGCAGCCCAACAACCAACACCACTGATACACCACTATATAGCCTCCCCTTGCACTGCACACACAGTGACTGATGTGTTGTACAGGCAAAATCGCTAGCAGCAGAAGCAGTTTTTTTTTCTTCTCAGCAGGACAAAAAAAAAAATTGGGATTGCTTTTAAAAAAGCAGTTTGCGGAGCAGTGGGTAAACAGCAATGCAGGAATGTCAGGAAGCCTTAGAAGGCAGCCCAACAACCAACACCACTGATACACCACTATATAGCCTCCCCTTGCACTGCACACACAGTGACTGATGTGTTGTACAGGCAAAATCGCTAGCAGCAGAAGCAGTTTTTTTTTCTTCTCAGCAGGACAAAAAAAAAAATTGGGATTGCTTTTAAAAAAGCAGTTTGCGGAGCAGTGGGTAAACAGCAATGCAGGAATGTCAGGAAGCCTTAGAAGGCAGCCCAACAACCAACACCACTGATACACCACTATATAGCCTCCCCTTGCACTGCACACACAGTGACTGATGTGTTGTACAGGCAAAATCGCTAGCAGCAGAAGCAGTTTTTGGTGTCTTCTTCCCTGCCCATCGCTCTCCCTACAAAATCAGCAGCAGCAGCTCTCTCTATTCTGAGATCAGCATGAGTAACATGGCGGTCGGCGTGCACGCCCTTTTATACCCCCTGTGACGCCCCCCAAAGCAAGCCAATCACTTGCATGCCCTTCTGAAAGATGGTGGTGACCCGTGCCTATATCATCACGTTGCCCACAGTGTCCGTGGATCCTGATTGGCTGAAAAAGAGCGCAAAACAAACTTTTGAAACGCGACTTTGGCGCGTAAGTCGCCGACCTCGTGGCCGACCTCATCCTAGGGTCGGGTTTCGTTTCATGAAACCCGACTTTGCCAAAAGTCGGCGACTTTTGAAATTTTTCGACCCGTTTCGCTCAACTCTACTCATAACAACATCATATGGAAGAGAGTTCCATAGTCTCACTGCTCTTACAGTAAAGAATCCACGTCTGTGAGTATGCTTAAACCTTCTTTCCTCCAGATGTAAAGGATGTCCCCTTGTCCCCGTCACAGGTCTAAGAGTAAAAAGATCATTAGAAAGGTCTTTGTACTGTCCCCGCATACATTTATACATTGTAATAAGATCACCCCTAAGCCTTCGATTCTCTAAACTAAATAACCCCAAGTGTAATAACCTGTCTTGGTATTGCAGACCCCCTAGTTCCCTAATAACCTTGGTCGCTCTTCTCTGCTCCCGCTACAGTTCAGTTATGTCTTTCTTATACACCGGACACCAGAACTGTACACTGTATTCTAAATGTGGTTGCACTAGTGACTTATATAGAGTTAAAATTATGTTCTCCTCATGAGCATCTATGCCTCTTTTAATGCATCCCATTATTTTATTTGCCTTTGCAGCAGCTGCCTGACACTGACACAAATGTGAGTTTGTCGTCCACCCATACACCCAGGTCTTTTTCAGTGACAGTTTTGCCCAGTGTTTTACAATTAAGCACATAATTATACATCGTGTTCATTCTACCCAAGTGCATGACCTTACATTTATACCCATTAAAGCTCATTTGCCATTTATCAGCCCAAGCTTCTAGTTTACATAAATCCTCCTGTAATATACCTGCAATATAAAATTGTCCTCCTCTGTATTGATTACCCTGCAGAGTTTAGCGTCATCTGCAAATATTGAAATTCTACTCTCTATGCCCCCTACAAGGTCATTAAGAAATATGTTAAAAAGAAGCGGGCCCAAAACTGACCCCTGTGGTACCCCACTGCTAACCGTGACCTAGTCCGAGTGTGCTCCATTAATAACCACCCTTTGTTTCCTATCCCTGAGCCGGCTCTTAACCCACCTACACATATTTTCCCCTATCCCCGTTGTTCTCATTTTATGTATCAACCTTTTAATTAGCCCCTACAGTAATAATATCCCACATTCTGGACCCCACGTGTCCATCCCATTCTGGACCCCACATGTCTGCAAATGCTGCCTCTTGTCTTTCCATACAGCCCCATAGTCATCCATAATAGTATAATGCATCCCATAGTCATATATAGTAACATAATGCACCCCCATAGCAGTATAATGCACCCCCATAGTCATACATAAAGTATAATGCATTCCTTAGTCATATATAATAGTATAATGCACCCCATAGTCATATATAACAGTATATTGCATCCCCATAATAGTGTAATGTACCTATAGTCATATATAGTATAATGCACCCCCACAGCAGTATAATTGCACCCACATTGTATTAAAATGCACCCCTATAGGAGTATAATGCACCCTTATAGCAGTGGAATGCACCCTCATAGAAGTATAATGCACCCCCTTTTTAGTATAATGCACCCCTATTTGAGTATAATGCATCCCTTTGGTAGTATAATGCACCCACTTAGTATAATGCACCCCCATAGTAGTATAATACACCCCTATTGAAGTATAATACACCCCCATAGTAGTATAATGCACCCCTATAGTAGTATAATGCATACCCATAGTAGTGTAATGTACCCCCATAGTAGTATAATACACCTCTACAGAAGTATAATGCAGCCCCATAGTGCAGCTTTACAAAAACAAATTTCTCCTTACCTGACCAAAGTCCAGCTGTGTCCTCTGCTAGAATCACCTGACGCGCTGACCGTCATTCCAGGCAAAGTGCGCGCGTGCTGTGCAAGAGAAATCTCTAGGGCCCGGGGAGCAGAAGATGGGGAGCCCACTGCAGGCTCCCTCAGCTCGCCAGGTCCCATACACCAGTAAGGACAGTAATGCCCTGATGGCCTCATAATTCATGCAGCGGTACTCGGCCCTACAAAATGACACAGAATGTCCTGTTGCCCGCATGCACCAGAGGAAGGTGTTTTAATTGGGTACGTAGCAGGCACAGAATGAGCATATCCTCTCCCTGCAGCGGCAACACCACCAGCACAACAGCCATGTCCATGTCACCTATCTGATGCTTTCCTAATTTTTTTAAGTGGTTTTCAGGCACACTACTCCCACAGACACAGGTGCAGAGTAGAAAATTTTCTTTTAACACATAGTACTCACACAGGCCTGGCTGCAGAGTAGAAAAATTTGTTTTCTAGGTACACTACATTTGAGGGACGAGGGAGACTCCATTTTGGATTTATTAATTCAAGCCCCATAGATTATCCAGCGATCTCCCTACTAAAGCAGGGTTGAGACCCCCACCAATGGGATAAGTGCACATTTCCCAAAAGAACAGAACTTTACCATTTGGCCAGAAGGCAATGTGGAGCAGAGCTGAGATACCCTGCTGCTTTTTGTGCAAGGCGGCCAACATCAATGGAAGCTCGAGACACTTCGGCACCGACACCTAGAGATGAATTACAAGAGTACCGTGAATCTCAGGGGTAACTCAATATACCACCAGAACCCTGGGAGCCCTCCACACGCACCCTTGCGTCTCATCTTTCTCTAGCAGTCCCGGATGCCGAGCTATTGAGATTGGCTTTCCAGAACCACTTAGCTGACCCAAGTTTGAACTCTCCATATAGGTCCAGCCCAAACGAACCCGTTGAGACGTCAGTCATTACGTTTGGACCTCCCACTAGGAAGTTATGACGCATCCTAGATATTGGGACTTATTTCAGCTAGGAGGTCAAGGGAGAAGAATTCAGTCCAGAGGGGTGGGGGCAAATATGGGAGAGGGTGACCTAAGGGTTAAAAGCTGACTACACACCTTTAGCCTTTATCTCTGTTCTGCCATGGAAGCTACGTAACATCACGTGTGAAGACAGACCAGAAACTAAGAAGTTGCCTGTGGATATGAGAGCTTCCCTTCATTCACAAGTGATAAGAAACGGTAACGTGATACATACAGCTAACTGCAACTCCCATACTTGTACCCTACTTTTATCTGTACTTCTGGCTGTAATACCTGTATATTACTCTGTATATATTTGTAGTACCTAGTGCGCCTTTCAGCAATTAAAATATCAATTAATCTTGGACTGCTCTTTTATCTCGAAACCCGATTTCCCACGTCTGTGAGTCCGGCTAGTACTTACTGTATATGCTACCTGGGGTAGGTTTCTGACCGGATATAAGCTTGTTAATGGACCGGGCTTAAATCTAACGAGCAACTGGTGGCAGCATACCGTTCTGGTGTTATTGGGGGATCCTGGCAGTGATGGACTGGAGGTTTATATATATTCACGGCCTGGGACTGGTGATATACTGTATATACCACCCTCACTGCAGAGTGCCTCGATAACAGTACGTGACAGGGCAGCCTCTCCGGCAACTACTTATCGTACATGCAGTTCCCTGACTGATCTGAGGGTAAGGGAGGCACCAGAGAGCTGTGACTGTGCAAGCTCCGTCACAGATTGGTTCAGTGGAGTGATATCCGTATCCCCCGGCTCTCTCGCGTGTGTTTTTCTTACACTACACCCGCAGACATTGAAACTGGGTGGTGAACATAAGTAAACATAACATTTGGATAAATAATGTATATAATATATAAAATTCATAATAACAAAAAGAAAAATAAATGCTATGGACCTAATAAGAGACCGGTTGTCAATATCTAACAGAAAGAGGGGGGAAAAATCCAAACAACAACCTAAGGTCTATTATTTAAAATTGCTTTATTGTGAAAGGCAAGGAAACAAAAAGCTGCCAATAATCATCCAAGAATAGGCAAGGCACAATGGACCATGGATGCCTCAATTGTATAGGGTGTTGAATGTTTAGACACCATGTATAATAGAGGTGAGTACATTAAAATAATAGCACATCAAAGAGACAATATAGATAGTCACATTTAATGCTGGAACATGCCATAGACAATAACAAGGAGATCGTATTAGCTTAATAGAGAAACCTATATAATAATAATCTTTATTTTTATATAGCGCTAACATATTCCGCAGTGCTAATCCGGCAAAAGATCAGATCGCACTCAGACAAGCCTAAAGCCCCCTTCACACATAGCGAGATCGCTAGCGATATCGCTAAAGCGTCATCGATTTTGTGACGCAACAGCGATATCACTAGCGATCTCGCTACATGTGACACTTACCTCCGACCGACTCCCCCGCTGGCTATCACTGATCGCGCGAGATCGTCTTGGTCCATTTCTCGTCGTCGGCTTCCTGCTGGCGCTGACGACCGACTCCATGGACGCGGGCGGAAGACGTCACCCTCGCTGCCTGTGACAGGTAAGTGATGACCGCCGACCGCTGCTGCATCGCCGGTGAGATCTGCCTGTTTGGCAGCTCACTAGCGACCATTCAGCGATGCACCAGCGATCCTGACCGGGTCGTATTGTTGTCGGGATCTCTGGTGCATCGCTAAATGTAACGGCACCTTTACTCTATGAGGTCTCTGAGATTTTATTTCTCGCACCAAGATTTTCAGAGAAAAAAGTTTGATCCAATATTCAGATCGCACTCGGCCATGCAAGTAAGTGAGTCTGTGGAAACCATCAGACTGCGCTCGATGACATCTGAACGCAGTCTGATTTCCAAAGTGACAGAATGGAGAAGATAGAGACTTTTTTTCTCCATTTTCTCCTGTTCCAAGAGAATCAGATCGCACTATGATCCCACTAAGATCAAACTGTGATCAGAGTGTAGAGACCGGAATAATGTAAAATATCCAGTGAGTAGTAAATATAAAGCTAAAGTACCATCTGGAGATTATCGTTAGAGGACTAGTAAACCTGCTGCCAGGTAGTCAAGCATATAAGCATATTCATGAGCCCTGTTTAACCCCGCCCCCACCACTGATTCACTGATTGGCAGCATTCTGTGTACACTGTATGTGGGCAGAAAGCTGCCAATCAGTGATGAGGGCGGGGTTATACAGAGCTCAGCATTCAGAGAACTGGTAGATCTACAGCAGATAAAACAGTGATTTTATCAAAATGACAGCAAGTAGCCCAGCATGTGACACATTGCTGGAATCACTGTCTCTGCCCCTACATCATGCACATCTCAGATAAAGTAGCTAAAATGAGGCGACAGATTCCCTTTAACATTTATCTAGTCAACGGGACGTGGAGTAGGTACAAAAACCCCAACTGGGTTGTCAATTTATTAATAAATTTGTAGGAGGAATAACAGAAGAACGGAAAAAAAAATAACCCATGGTTTAGCATTGCTGTATCATGTAGAGTACAAGCATTTACTAATGCAGACATGTCAGGCGATGTTACTTGTCCTAAAATATCATGTGGCTAAACAGAGACATCATGGTCACTTTATTATTATACATTTATATAGCGCCATTTATTCCATGGCGCTTTACATATGAGAAGGGGAAATATAGACAAGTATAATAAACGTGTAAGACAAGGGACACACAAGTACAGAAGGAGAGGGGACCCTGCCCTCGAGGGCTCACAGTCACTTAATGTAATCATTAAAAACTGGGCTTTATATACATTTTTGTATCTGATATGATGATGGCAAAAATTGTATCGGGTGCCATAATGCAGATCCATACAACTCAGATGTTGTACAAAGCGGAAATATGGCTTTGTACGTGTAGTCCGAGGCAAATGCAAAGGATTCTCTGCACTTGGTTAAATCATAAATATAGTATTAACTTACAGGATACATGGGATAATACAATTTTGCACAAACTCCGTTTTTAATCAAGGATTTTTGTTTCTTAGCAATGTTAATAGAAATGTTTCCAAATATGCAGTTTTATTACTAATTATTGATGGTACATTTATATCGGCATATACCAAAGCCTCAGTAAACAGCAGGGTTGGGAAAGAAAATGTATTTTTAATGTCATTAGTATAGATCTAACAAAACCATTTCTTCATAGAAATTCTACTTGTTTCCTTAGCGTAAAAAAAAAAAAATCATAGGTTTTCCTGCAAGGGAAAAAAAAAATCAATACTTGCCATGTACCATGTAACCAATAGAATAAGGGGAATGATTTATGTATGGACGAATGCAGGCTGAATCAGCTGGGGCCTCGTTCAGAAAGAGCGAGAAGCAGAGAGGTATAGGGGTAAGCTGGACTGCAGTAATTATTTCACTGGTCAGATTATTTCCCTTTCGTACAACACTGCTAATGCCAAGAGAAAACCTTACAATCTCAGATTATATGGTGGCTCAGCGTTTCCCCGGTTCTAAATTATGGAAGCTCCATTAAAACTAAGAAACAGTTTGGATTGAGATGATGCCTGGTCTGCGGTCATTTAGTGTTCTCCCGGAGCTACCTCCACCCTGATTTAAAAGGCCTTGGACGTACAAGGGATAGTTTATGGAAAACCAGTTAATCGACAGGATTCGATAAATGACAGCATGGAATTATACAAAGGAGATGCAATCATCAAGACAAGCCCACGGAATATAGTTCCATTTCACGCCACACAAAAGGATTAAGGTATTGTTTTTATTTTGATTTGATTTTTCTTATTATTCAACTCTTTTATATATGTACTGTATATACTGGTATTAGATTGTACTGCTGAAATTGAAGATCAAAAGGAATGTAATATTTGGCCTTTGTACTTCATGTGTTTTTAGAGGCCTCAATGTTGATCCAGTAGTCACAAAAATCATAAAAAAAATGGATTGTTAAAACTTTAGAACACGGATGTATAAAATAACGTGGATAAACAAGAAAAAAAAAAAAGTTAAACGGCCCTTTATTAACAGATAAGGATATCAGATGCTTGGATTTGTTACAATCGATAAAAATTTGGCAATTCCTATTTTCCAAATTGTCTTTGCCAGTTTTTTAAACATCATTGCTTTGCTTTTGTAATTTGTTTTTTTTTTTTTGTTGTTGTTGTTTAGTTGATGTTTTTATAAAATTTCGATATATCAATTTTTTTTTTCTACCGTTCAAGTTATTTTGTAGAAAGTCATTAATGTTGTAACATTTATTTTTTTTATTTTAACATAATTTCTGGAAATTCTCAGGGTTTTTTTCGTAATTTAAATGGTCCCCTTTATGAAACCATCTGTAGAAATATGTTCTAATTGCAGTGATCAGCTAGGACATATCGCGATGTAGCAACGCATTTTGGTCTGCCAATAAATCCAATAATTTGTCACCCCCGATCATATGGAAATGACAGATGAAATGGTCTGTAAATTGTCACTAAAGGTGATAAATATGGTGTTTCCAAAGAGCCCATATATAGCTAAAATGTAAACTAATATAAAAATGTTTACTTAGATATTACAACTGTAGCTTAAACTATATACATTTATGTAGAGATGTGTTCGTGAAAAATTTATTACGTTGAATTAAAGAAGAAAGCCACTTTTTTTTTTTTTTTTTTTTTTTTTTTTTTTTTACAATTCTGTCCCATATACAGTATGCAGCACAGAAATATCTATGTTAGGTCTATCTTCACACACACTTGGCAGCCTCGTTTTGGCCTAAGAAGCAAATGTAAGAGAGAGACCATTTTTTCTTGTAAATTTTTTTTTCTTGCAATTTTTAATATGTTTTTTTGTTGCATTTTTAGCATAAAACCCGTGAGCTTTTGATATGGAAAACTTACTGCACCTTTTCTGCACCTATTAGGCCATGTTGACACTTTCAGTATTTGGTCAGTATTTTACCTCCGTATTTGTAAGCCAAAACCAGGAGAGGAACAATCCGAGGAAAAGTAGAATCACCACTTCTGTATTTATCACCCACTCCTGGTTTTGGCTTACAAATACTGAGGTAGAATACTGAACGTGTGAATGTGACTCTAAGTAAATTAGGTCAGTCATGTTTTTTCATTTGCATTTTTGACTCTGCGTCTTTTGCTTCTTCTTATTAGGTTACTTTTTAGACAAATCTAAGGGTACGTGCACACGCTGCGGAATCCGCTGCGGATTAATCCGCACGGATTTTGCAAAAACCGCAGATAATCCACAGGTCCAAAGACCTGCGGATTATCTGCGGTTTTGCCTGCGGTTTGGTCCTGCGGATTCACTATCTCCACAATGGTGGAGATAGGAACCCGCAGCGGTTTCCGCAGAAAGAATTGACATGCAATTCTTTCTGCGGATTCAAAACCGCAGCAAATCCGCGCGGTTTTTTCCGCAGCGTCGGCACAGCGTTTTTTTTTTCCCATTCAAATGAATGGTACTGTACACCGCAGCTAAAACTGCTGCGTGTCCGCAGCGGCCAAAACCGCTGCGGAAACGCAGCGGAATCCGCAGCGTGTGCACACAGCCTTAAGGTTTTTTATGCTTCCTCGTATTTGGCTTTGACAAAACTTTAGTAATACAGTCATATGCAGATTACATCCTTTTTTTTTGTTACATTTCAATGGTAGAAACACACTAAAAACATATGAGCGTTTTTATCTGCAGATTTTTAGCATCTATTGCAATTCTAAGGCCGGATTCCCACGTCTGTAAAATACGGACGAGTGCTATGCGGAAAAAAAAATTGCATAGCACTTAGACCGATGCTAATCTATGGAGCAGCTCCCATCACCCTTTTTTTTTTTTTTTTTTCTTGCCCGTATTAGGGTGTGTGCACACGTTGCAGATTCTGCTGTGGATCCGCAGCGAATTTTGCCCTGCGGATCCGCAGCAGATTTTGCTGCGTTGTACAGTACCATTAAAGTCTATGAAAATTGAAAAACACAGCGCACATGCTGCAGATTTTTCCGCGTGGATTTTCTGCAGATTCAAATCCACAGCATGTCAATTCTTTTGTGCGGATCTGCAGCGTTTTGACACCTGCTTCATTATAGGAATCCGCAGGTGTCAAAACACAGGAGAAATCCGCATGTAAAACGCAGGTCATTTTACCTGTGGATTTAGCCAAATCTGCGCGGAAAAATCCACAGCAGAATCCGCAACATGTGCACATACCCTTATACGTGCGAGAGAAATCACAGCATGCTGCGATTTGCACCGTATTACGGCCAAGACACACCAATGCAAGTCTATGGGTGCGAGAAAAAGCGGATTACACACGGACCATCCGTGTGACTTGCGAGAAATACACACCGGTGTCCTTCAGAAAATTCGGCAATTCAGTGTGCCATACTGTAAAATCACACTGACAGGTTAAAATAGAATATACGTATGTGTGTGTGTGTATATATATATATATATATATATATATATATATATATATATATTTTCATAGAGATATAGATAGCAGAATAGGTGATAATTCAATTGTTGGCGTCTGTAAAATCATTACAGATCCCAGCAAAGAGCAAACAGATGAACGGCATACTAGGGCACACAAATCACTACATTACCAGACGGAGCCATTTATCTGAAGTATTGCAGCATATGATTCAGACAAAAAATGGAGGTGCTTGCATGAAAAAACATGAATATTTCAATGTGAAGCAAAAAAAGAAGAAATATACAGCACTCACCAATGTAGCTGAAAAACTGTGAGTCTTTATTTCACATAATTATACACTGCATATATGTTTCTACGAATATTTGAGGCCATGGATCAGGTAAATGTACATTTTGCAAGGCTGCGAGAATATCTCGCCATACAGATGTCACATAGATGTCACACGGATGCTTAGATGCGAGAAAATTGCATCCTCGCATTGCCCACGGATGACATACGGATCACTGTTCAGGGAACATTTCAGCGATTCTGGTCCGTGTAAAACGGACTGATTTTTTATTTTTTTTTCCTACGTTGTGTGTGACTCCAACCTAAGGGAAAAATCCACACAGAAAACTCAGCATACCCACAAGAGAGATTAACAAGCTGTGGATGTGAAACACGCACTGCAAGTCAGTTTACGGGGAGTAAAAAATAAAAACACAGTGGGCTTAAGGTTTCTGTAAATCCCGATCACTCTGTTGGAACTGTAAGGCTATATGCACACGTGCGGAATTGCCGCTGAAATTTCCATGGCAATTCCGCAACTCCCTGCAGCGAGAAATATGCATGCGGAATTCCGGCTAAAAAAGTGTTTTGCAAGTGTAATTAGCTTGCAGAATGCTAGCGTTTTCCAAGCTATCTGTAGAATCGCTTGGAAAACTGATTGAAATTATGTGACATAAAGACTCACAGTTTTTCAGCTACATTGGTGAGTGCTGCATATTTCTTCTGGGCCCCCATGCCAGGTAACATAGATTACATGACAATTCCTGCTGCAGGTCAGAAAGGGGGGCTTCCTTATAAATTCTGGCCAGCAGAGGGGGTTAGTGAGTCAGCAAGTAGTCAGCTGAGAGAGCAAATAGAGAGTTGTCATGGAAAAGAGAGCAGCCTGAGCTCATGACAAGACAGTTAGTCAGTGGGTGATGGGAAGGTGATCTGTGAAGAGGGAAAGGAGAGGAGTGGAGACAAGAGGCTCTGGGGAAGCTAAAATTGCATGTAGCTGACCCCAGGGCGAAGTGCTGAGATATAAAAAGAGGACGCCAGAGTCCTAGGCTGAACAGGAGCTGTATGCCCTGACTGCCGAATCTGGAAGTACAGGGGACTGCAAGTTCCTGGGCAACATTGAACACCTGAAGGCATGGCAGCAGATCAAGAGCCCAGGGCTGATGGTGAAAAGGACAGTACTCGTGATATAGGCTCACGCTGTCAGCCATATAGGTTAGAAACAATCACACAAGAGAGGGTTGCAGCTTAGTTACAAACAGCAGGGACCCGAAAACAGAGCGCAGAAGGAAGGTCCCAAACCCCACCTGGCAGGGTGGATCCCCTGAATGCCTCCAGGCGAGCCAGACTCAACCCATCACCTGTATGTGGTACCCCGATTTGCAACGACTTGCAAGTAAAAGGTAAAGAAACCTGCATCTTTCTGTGTCCTTCTCTTATTTCTCTGCTCCCCAACGTTCGCCGCCATCTGAACCATTAATCAAATATCTTTGCCCTGGGGCCCCCACTCTACCCGTGGGGAGCTGAACCCATTCTTTGCTGCGTCACCATCCGCCCCAGACTACCAAAACCGCAGCGTCGGCCACTCATTGCCGAACACCACGGGCGGTGTCACACTTCAACATCACACAACTTTCCTCAATTTTATTACTGGACGCCCAGGGCCACGGACCGGGTCACCGTCACCGTGACATCCCCCACTGAAGTTAACGGGCCCGGTACCAAGTAACCCAAGGCCCTGTGGGGTGCTCCATATGTAATACTTTTTTTTCATGCTATCCATAAATTCCTAAAAAATCAGTTTGAAAATGGCACCTGCGCAGTAGCAACTTTCGGCGATCCTTGGAGGAGGAAATTCTTGGAGCCATATTGGAGGAGGACCTTTTTGATTTCTCTAGCAAGATGGTGTTGTCGATGCCTGCACAGTAGCAGCTGTACACATTATATATGCAATCATGCTGCAGCGCAGGCGCCACTGCTGGTGCCTGCCTGCAGAAGGGTATTTTGTTTTCAAGATATATATATATATATTTATATATATATATATATTTATCTTGGGGGGGGGGGGGGGGAAAGGGGCAGTGCGCGCCCTTCAGAAAATGTTTCTCCGATAACAGCTGGGAGACATCAAGAACTTAAGGCACCATCCCCTTAGTTCTTAGTGTGTACATTTCCTACATAGTTGTGTGGTCTCTGCATCCATCCTACCTAAATTTGATCCAGTCCATCCTGTCTGAACCTGAACTTGAACCAGTCCTGCCTGTACCTAATTCTGTTTTGTCCTCATCTGTACCTTGTTCTTCTCCTGTTCAGTCTGAACTAGCACCTGAGATCCTGTACCTGAGTCTGTTCTGTGTTCTTGAACCTGCCCTGCCTGTAGCAGTTCTGGTATCCATCCTGTGAACCAGTCGTTCCTCATCCATTCATTCTGAGAACCAGTTTCTGACTGGTCTGACTCTCAGAGTTCATCCCTGCCCCTATGGGGTCCGCTGCTGCAGCTCCGAGGTCTGGCCTGTAGTGGTACCTGGCATCTACCTGTGGCTCAAATCTAGCCACACCATCAGGGGCTCTAGCAAAGAACCATCTGGTCACTTAGTTATGTCCCTCCAGGCTCTCCATGGCACAGTAGTTCCACAACCATCAGTGTTACAGTTCCAAAACCAACAGTGTGACAACAATTTATTTGCAACATTTTAAAGAGTCACCAAATGTTTGCACAAATAGACTGGAGTGAGTTTTTTTTGTATGGCAGATACTGTATGTATGCGAAAATGTTAGTTGGGTACGACATTTTAACAGACCTTGTGAAGTTTTGCACTAAAAGGGTATAAGAAATGTAAAATTAAAATACAAAAGCAATGAACATTTTTTTTTTTTTTTTTTGCTCAAAAGTCATGAACTCGTGGGTGTCATTTAGAAGGATCCGGCAGTAAAATTGGGAAGAAAAACAAAAAAAACTTAAGAAAAAAAAAAAAAGCACAAATAGCCATGGCCACTTGGCAGAGCAGATGAACACCCTATATGTTGGTTGTTCTTGTGCAAGCCTAGATAAGGCCACCAGGGTCTTATCTGCTATTATCTTGATAGAATCAAGCCATCGGGTTGCTGGTCTTCGTCATGTGACTGTGACATCACCGCAAGCCCTGAAACACATATAGAGGTACGGTGATGTCCCTTAGTGCTTACGTGCACTAAAGAAAACACTGCGGGCTACATCACAGAGACAAGACATCTCTGTGACACATATCTCCCATCCACTATATGACCCTTAGCCACGCCACAGTACAAAAGTAAGCCCTCAAGCAGTTCCTGTTTTCCAGTGTACTATATGGTAAAATCAATGGTGTAATTCAAAAGTACAACTCGCCCTGCAAAAAAAAGTCCTTATAGGGCTATATTGACGTAAAAATGAAAAAGTTATGGCTCTTGGAAGAAGGGGAGGAAAATGCAAAAATGGAAAATCGCAAGGTCCATGAAGGGGTTAATGGCATGTTTAAATAGACCGACCATAATTCTATATACATAGAATAATTGTTAATCTGATCATGTCTACACCATATGATGTATTGCTGATAATAACAAGCCTGCTTAAAAAATTACCACTCCCTAGAAGTTACTTTTTTGTTCACTCATTGGATGTTTGCAAGTCTGTTAGGCGGGCCTATAGTCAGGATCAAGAGTTCCTAGGAATGCTCTTTTCCTGCTAATCGACCTATTTTAGTACTTTAGACATCCTTCACACCTCTGTATAAAACACGTACTTGTTAAAACAGCATCAGAGTGATTTACATCAGTGCGTCATCCATGTGTCCGTTTTTATCATCAGTGTGTCATCAGCAGAGGCGTAGCTAGGGTTTCAGCTCAGGGGAGGGCGAAACAAGAGTGAGACCCTAACCAGGTAACCATTATTACAGTTACAGTGGTGCCCCTTAATTGTGGGTATAGGGGAACCTCAGCAGATGACTGCACAGTTATTGAAAATAAATCTATATACAAAAGCGAGTACCGATATTACCGCCATATAAGATTACAGTACAGTTACAGATAGTAACTTACAGTCAATGTTCTTTCCTATGAAGTTTTTCACTTTTCCTCTTTTCCATCTGGCTCAGACTGACATGACAACTTCTCCTGCCAGGACTCATCTGCAGAAATTACAGCACAGACACATTTGACTATTCACATTTCCAGCCCCGTTTCCATCCATTACCAACCTGCAAAAACTCCTCATGTTTCTGCCGATAACCCCAATTCTGAGCCACTGCTGCTGTATGCATCCTTATTACTGCACCTGCTGTGTGGTCCACTAACGGCCCCTCTTACTGTCCCACATAGTAATGCTGCCTCTGTGCTCCTTACATAGTAATAGTTACTCCATTGTGCTCTCTTGATAGTAAAATTACCCCCTAGTAAATATTAATGCCCTGTGCTAGTGCCCTCCACATTTTGTCCCTTGAAAGTAATAATACCTCAAATGCAACTTTGATGGTCACAATACTCTGAGTGTTCCTATAGAAATAATGCTTAAGTGCCCTCTTAACAATTAATAATGTCTCCTAAGTTTCCCCATGTACAGCTCCACTATACACAGTATGATGGACCCACAGCTTCTTTATACACAATATAATGCCCCCCACAGCGCCTTTATACACAGTATGATGATCCCACAACTTCTCTTTACACCATGTGATGTGCACACTGCTCCCCTATACACAGTAAGATAAGCCCATAGCTCCCCTCTGCACAGTATGATAGGCCCACAGCTCACCTATACACAGTATGATAGGCCCACAGCTCCTCTATACATAGTATGATAGGCCCACAGCTCCTCTATACATAGTATGATAAACCCACACCTCCCTTCTACACCAAATGAAGTTCCCACTGCTCTATATACAATATGATGAGCTTACAGCTCCCCTTTACACAGTATAATGCTGATAGAGCTCCACTATAGAAAGTATAATGACCCCCAGAGCGCCCTTATATACAGTAAAATGGGCCAACAGCTCCCCTATGCACATTATAATGCCTTCACAGTTCCCCTATACACAGTATGGTGAACCCACAGCTCCTTTATACACAGTATGATGGTCACACAACTACTGTACATACTAAGTTTCCCTATACATATAATGATGTCTCTACTGCTCCCCCAAAACACAGTGTAATAGTTAATAGCGTTCTGACACGGTGTGGCACCCGCATGGAGAGCCGCTCTGCCAGGAGCAAATTCTTTATTCCTCCCTGCAGCTTCACTCTTCCAGTCATAGGGGTGGCGCTGTCACGGTATCAGTCACTGCTCTGTGTAAAGAGATAGACAGCTGTAACCTCACCCCGACACTGACTGAGAGCCGGCTCAGCAGCCTCTACCCCCAGATAGCTGTATTACTGGTGCCCTATACACAATAATGCTTCTTAATTGCCCACTTAACATTTAATAATGTATTCCTAATCCCCCCCATGTACAGTAATAATGGCCCAAATTATCACAGATTCGAGCAGGCGGTTATGTAACAACTCTTTCGGCTTCTCTCAATTCTCTTCTTTTGAGAGAAGCCAACCCTTTCTAGTCAACGCATGTGTAACAAGGTGGCACGGGGTGATTGTCATGGGTGAGTTCACTAAGCAACAGTCAATGGTCATGAAAAGATAAAGTCCCTTGTACTGCATGTCCAGCATTCACCACAGCACACTCACAGGCTCTGTCAGATTCCCCTCAGCTGTTGTCATATCGGCTGCGCATTCATGAGCTTCGGAAATCACTGCAGAGACGGTCTTTTTCCAACAGCTTAACTTTACTAGACAGCAGCGTATTCATCACATAGGCAGCACAAGTCAAACATAGAGACATCTTATCTGCATTCTACACACAGGCAGCACAAGTTAAACACAGACACATCTTGTCTTTCCCTGTCATCTGGACAGACTTTATCTTCTGCATAAGCTTCTTTTTCCCGGCAAGCTCAACTATATCCCTGGACAATCCGTGTCCCACCTGTTTCCTTGGACAATACCTGTCAATCTTCTGGACAATCTCTGTCCCACTCGTGCTCCAGGCCCACCAGCTTCCTGCCGTTTCCCTGGTCCAGCTGCGAGTTTGTTATAACTTTATATACTCTGTGTAATGGAGGTCAGTGACGTGGATCAGAAAAGAGGCCTGAGCTCATAGGTTTTCAGTTCTGTAGTATTTATCAGAATCAAGCAGGTTTACAGATAAGACACAGCAGGGTAAAAGCAGATGAAGATAATAACGCAGTGAGCAAACGTACAGACCGTGGAGACGTATGAAGTCCAAGTTGCCAGATCCGGAGACCTGGAGAGCAGGCCAGGCCTGCTAGCAGGAAACAGTCCTTGAAGTGGAGGTGGGTGCAAGGCTGCAGCGCTAACCACTGAGCCACCGTGCCGCCCATAGAAATGCAACAGAGCGAATCTCTCCTGGCTGTGGTAGAACTCGCAGAAAGTAAGGCGATATCCACATGTGATGAGGCCTCCGATGAATCATCAGGGAAATCAAAATTTGCAGCCGTTATTTCCTGACTGTGTGAATGAGAACCTACCGAAGAAATATCTGAAAAGCCAAGTTCGGTCACTGCAGCTGCGGACTTGCGATTTTTCCCAGGGCACTCCGATATAATGACTAGAGTTGAGCGAAACGGGTCGAAAAATTTCAAAAGTCGCCGACTTTTGGCAAAGTCGGGTTTCATGAAACGAAACCCGACCCTAGGATGAGGTCGGCCACGAGGTCGGCGACTTACGTGCCAAAGTCGCGTTTCAAAAGTTTGTTTTGCGCTCTTTTTCAGCCAATCAGGATCCACGGACACTATGGGCAACGTGATGACATAGGCAGGGGTCACCACCATGTTTCAGAAGGGCATGCAAGTGATTGGCTTGCTTTGGTGGGCGTCACAGGGGTTATGAAAGGGCGTGCACGCCGACCGCCATCTTACTTCTGCCAATCTTAGCATAGGGAGAGGTTGCTGATTCTGTAGGGAGAGCATTAGGCAGGGAAGAAGAAAAAAAAACTGCTTCTGCTGCTAGCGATTTTGCCTGTGCAACAAACCAGTCACTGTGTGTGCAGTGCAAGGGGAGGCTATATTGTGGTGGATCAGCGGTGTTGGTTGTTAGGCTGCCTTCTAAGGCTTCCTGACAGCTGCATTGCTGTTTCCCCAGTGCTCTGCAAACCGCTTTTTTTAAAAGCAATCCCAATTTTTTTTTTGTCCTGCTGAGGTACTGAGCGTGCATTTATTCACACCATACAGCGGTGTGCGCTCCTCACACAGTACCGTGTAACGGCTGTTATCACGGCCACAGTGAAGCTGTGTGTCACTGTGGAAGGATAAGTGGAGGACTTGTTACGTTCTTACAGACCTACACTCTAGGGAGATTCCTATTCTGCCCAATTCTACATACATCTTGTAGTTTGTGATACACTAGCCAATTTCTGCCTGTGACATAGCGCTCTGATATTCAGTGGGCCTCACACAATCCAAGTGTCCAGTGTCTGCAGAAATTCAAAATCTCCCTTATCCTCTAGTCACTTTTTTCACACCTGCTGCATCGAGCCTGTGACATAGCGCTCTGATATTCAGTGGGCCTCACACAATCCAAGTGTCCAGTGTCCACTAGTGTCTGCAGAAATTCAAAATCTCCCTTATCCTGTAGTCACTTTTTTCACACCTGTGCCATCGAGCCTGTGACATAGCGCTCTGATATTCAGTGGGCCTCACACAATCCAAAAGTGTCCAGTGTCCACTAGTGTGTGCAGAAAATCTAAATCTCCCCTGTCCTATAGACACCTTGTACCTTGTTTTACATTACTATATAGTTTGTTGGATTTTGTCTACATTTCTACCAAAAATGAGGAAGGCTGGTGGAATAGGCCGTGGAATTGGGCGGGGGTTGGTAGCTGGTAATGATGGTGTTGGTGGTGGATCTGATGGTAGTGGCAAGAGCAAAATAGGACCGAATGCAGGAGGTGTTGAGCCTGCGTCATCGTCTGGCTCCATAAGGCTTCGAAGGCTTAGTTTTCTAGGAGTTGGCAAGCCGCTTTTAACGCCAGAGCATCAGGAAAAAGTTTTGTCTTACATTGCTGACTCAGCCTCCAGCTCTATCGCCTCCTCTTCTGAAGTTGTAAAAAGTAAAAGCACTGAGTCGTCATTGGAGGCTCATGTTCATGAACCACACCTTTCCTTGTGTCCTTCACCCCAACCAAGATTGAAGGATGATGCAGGCCATACTACTGATTACTCCATGGAGCTGTTTTCACATACCATGCCTGGATTATCAAGTGAAATGGTGAATTACCCAGGCCAAGATAAATCTGACATGGAGTGCACTGATGCACAGCCGCTGATAGATGATTCTGCTGGTACATTCACTCAGAGCACTACATTGTCCTCGCAGTGTACAGAGCCAGATTCTGACCCTGATGAGACTCAGGTGCCCCTTCCCGCACACTATACCACCATACGGGGTGACACAGAGGAAGGTGCACATGACATTGAAGAGGAGGTGATGGATGACCCAGTTGTTGACCCAGATTGGCGTCCATTGGGGGAAGAGGGTGCTGCTTCCAATAGCTCAGATGTGGAGCATCCACAGCAGACATCGACATCGCAACAGCTGTTATCTGGCAGGCCCGGAGCACTCCAAAGACAGGTTCCAAAAATCAAAAGAGTTGCTGGACAGCTTGTCCAGAGGGTCAAAACATCACAGCGTGCTAGGCCGCAAAATGTCTGCCAAAGTAGGAAGAGTGCAGTGTGGCACTTTTTTGAACAAAATCCTCATGATCAGGCCAAGGTTATCTGTAAGAAGTGCGCAAAGACCTTTAGCCGAGGGAAAAATCTGAAAAATTTGAATACCAGTTGCATGCTTAGACATTTAACCAGCATGCACTTGCAAGCGTGGACACAACACCAAACCTCAAGTGCCACATGTGCAACTGATCACAAAGAAGGTAGTCAGCAACGCTACATTGTTTCCCCCACTGTAAGCCCACCGGTTAGCACAGCAGCAAATGTTGAGGTGTCATTGCAAGGCCACAGCAGTCAGGGAATCCCACTGTTATATCAACGAAATACTGAATCTAGGCCATCAGAAAGAACACCAACTCCATCACCATCATCAACCCTCTCTCAGTCCGCCCTGTCCACCGCTACTTCCACCATATGCAGCTCTCAAGTCCAGCTCACCCTCCCAGACACTATGAGTAGGTCAAGAAAGTACTCAGTCTCTCATCCGCGTACACTGGGTTTGAACGCCCACATTGCCAAACTAATCTCGTTTGAGATGATGCCCTTTCGGTTGGTGGAAAGCGCAGCTTTCCGCGAACTCATGGCCTATGCAGTACCACGCTATGACCTACCCAGTCGCCACTTCTTCTCTCGCAAAGCCATCCCAGCCCTCCACCATCATGTGAGAGACCGCATTGTCCATGCACTGAAGCAGTCAGTGAGTGGAAAGGTGCACCTCACAACTGATGCATGGTCCAGTCGGCATGGCCAGGGCCGTTACGTGTCTATCACTGCACACTGGGTTAATGTGGTGGATGCAGGGTCCACAGGGGACAGCGGTGGTGGGACAGTGCTGCCTAGCCCACGGTATAGGAAACAGTTGGCTGTAGGCGTTCCACCCTCCTCCTCCTCCTCCAGAAGCGAAAGCTCGTCCACAGAGCGCAGTCGTACGAGCACTCCATCTGCAGCTGCCACTGTTGCACACGAGGTGTCCCCCTATCGAGCAGCTAGTGGAAAGCGTCAGCAGGCTGTGTTGCAGATGATGTGTTTGGGCGACAGACACACCGCCGAGGTGCTGGCCGAGTACTTGAAGCGACAAACTGAGTCATGGCTGGGCAGTGTACATCTTGAGGCAGGCAAGGTAGTTAGTGATAACGGCCGTAATTTTGTGGCAGCCATAGCCCTTTCAAAACTCAGCCACATACCTTGCTTGGCTCACACCTTGAACCTGGTGGTGCAGTGCTTCCTCAAAAATTATCCGGAGTTAACAGCCCTGCTCCAGAAGGTGCGAAGACTGTGCGCGCACATCCGCCGGTCGCCTGTACACTCCGTTCGTATGCAGAAGCTGCAGCGATTGCTCCACCTTCCCAACCACCGCCTCATTATCGACATTGCAACAAGGTGGAACTCCACCCTGCACATGGTGGAGCGGCTGTGCGAGCAGAGGCAGGCCATAATGCATTTGTGGGAGGATACACGGCCAGGCACTTTGAGAGCAGACATGGAGTTGACAGGTGTGCAGTGGTTGAAGCTGAAAGACCTCTGTAAAGTCCTTCAGTGTTTTGAGGAATGCACATGGCTGGTAAGCGCAGACGACACCATCTTAAGCATGAGCATCCCACTTATGCGTCTGCTCATGCAAACTTTGACGCACCTTAAGAAGCAGGCGTCTGCAGCCAATGTTGATGAGGAGGAAGAGGTGGAGGGAATCCTTGATGACATTCAGCCATTGTCTGCTCAGGGACCTCTCCTGGACGAGTTGGAGGAAGAAGAGGAGGAGGAGGATGATGATGGGGATGATTACTTAGGGGAGGAGGATGCATCTCGTGGAGCAAGTGAAAATGTTGGCGTGGCAAGGTCTGGTACAGGGTTTGTGCGTGACTGGAGGGATGTGGATTTGCCAGAAAGTGCTCCTCCAACCAGCACTCGCAGTGCATCATTGACACCGGGAACATTGGCCCACATGTCAGATTATGCCTTGCAGATCCTAAAAAGGGACCCCTGCATTGCCAAAATGATGAACGATGACGACTACTGGTTGGCCAGCATCCTGGATCCATGCTATAAAGGCAAATTACAAAACATCATGCCACAGGAGAACCTTGACCTAATATTGGCTAATAAACAAGCAACTCTGGTAAATCGGTTGCTTGAGGCATTCCCAGCACACAGCAGCGGTGATGGTTCTCACACGAGCCGTACGGGCCGAGGGCAGCTTGGCAGAGGTGTTCATGGTGCACACAGCACAAGTGGCGTTGGAGACAGGGGTTTCATGACAATGTTGTGGACTGATTTTTCAAGTACCGCTCACATAACTGGTAATACTGCATCGATGGAAAGTGACAGGAGACAGCAGTTGTCAACAATGGTTACAAACTACTTTTCCTCCCATATCGATGTTCTCCCACACAGGTCATTCCCCTTTGACTATTGGGCCGCTAAACTGGACACCTGGCCTGAATTGGCACAATATGCCTTACAGGTGCTCGCTTGCCCAGCTGCAAGTGTGCTATCGGAAAGAGTCTTCAGTGCAGCTGGATCAATCCTGACAGAAAAAAGGACCCGTCTGTCAACC